>NW_026652280.1:132625499-132763528 GCF_009828535.3 Hylobates moloch
ATGTCTCTGTGTCTAAGGTTTCCTGGACTGTGGAAATGAGCCTAATAAATGTCTACCCCTTAGGACCGTTATAAGAGTACATTGAGGTAATTTGTGTAAAGCAGTCGAAGCAGTGCCTGGCATATAGGAGGTGCTGTATAAATGTTTGATGCTAGTATTACTATTATTATTCTGGAGTCTTCCTTACAACGGTAATAGCTGAAGCCACAGGGGCAGGTGATGTTACAGGTAGAATACAAGGGCCTGGAGAAAGAGCCCTGGGGCCAGGTAATTAGGCATTATGTTTACATCATGTTCATTTTTTTTCCTCCAAGACTCCTTCTTTGAACGTGAGCATCCAGGGTGGGTTCCTGGGGTATGCGTGAAGAATCTGGTAAAGATTTTTGAGCCCTATGGCCGGCCAGCTGTGGACCGTCTGAACATCACCTTCTACGAGAACCAGATCACCGCATTCCTCGGCCACAATGGAGCTGGGAAAACCACCACCTTGTGAGTCTTCCAGCAGAGAAGCTGGCTGCCATGCTAGCCTGTCATTTCCTGGCTTAGTCTTTCCCTATCAGTGGCTGTCTACTCTTTCCCACAAATTTTAGTGACAAATATTTGCCGCCCCAAGAATGTGTAAAAGCTTTCTGCACTATTCAAAGCTCACTCATATGTATTCTCTTGAGGGGGAGGTAGAATACATTTATTGCCCCTTTTGTGTGCCGGGGAAGTGGACATTCATTCGGAGAGTTAAGTGACTTTCCTGAAGCCGAGTTGTCATGGCTCAGCGGGGGCAAAAGTCAGGCACCACAGTTGCCTCTTGTTTCTCACACCTTGAGTCTTTCCCCCCATCCCAACAGTCCACGGTGGTGATCAAGTCATGGCCGCTGTCATCACGTGCATGGAAGCTATAGAGTCCTCCTATTTCCTTTCTCTTTTCTTTCTTCTTTTTTTTTTTTTTTTTTTTTTTTTTGAGACAGTGTCTCACTCCGTTACCCATGCTGGAGGGCAGTGGTGCGATCTTGGCTCACTGCAACCTCCGCCTCCCAGGATCAAGCGATTCTCCCACCTCAGCCTCCCAAGTAGGTGGGACTACAGGTGCATACCACCACACCCAGCTAATTTTTGTATTTTGGTTTTTTTTTTTAGTAGAGACAGAGTTTTACCATGTTGGCCAGGCTGGTCTCGAACTCCTGACCTCAGGTTATCTGCCCACTTCAGCTTCCCAAAATGCTGGGATTACAGGCATGAGCCACCGCACCAGGCGGAGTCCTGCTATTTTCAAGGAACATTCCTTTTCCTACCAATCATTAGGCAGGCTTCAACATCAGCCGATGAGGGTTAGTGGTAGTTCTGGAGAAAGTAAAAAAAAAAAAAAAATCAGTCTCTAGAGGGGCTTGTGGAGTAACCGCCTGGTAACAGAAGGTCAGGGCAGGGAAGGTGAAGGGCTCTGCGTGGATCTCTCAGCTCCGCAGGCGCCCCACTCTCCTCCAAGGGACCCGAGCGCCATCTGCTGAGAGGAGAACACAGCCCGCCATGGTTTCCCAAGGAGCAGCAGACACGGACCTCGCAGGGGGCAGCGAACCCACGTGACACAGTCTTCAAGTCCTTTGGAGAGCCCCAGGAAGGAACAACAGCGTGTACACCCTGTGATGGAATGTTCTCTAGGGCGGTTCAGTGTGAATGGAATGTGGGGACAGTGCCATTCTAATTGGTTCTGTTTCCCTCTAGTGGTCGATCCGCGGAGATTTCGGCTTCTCCATCAGGACAAGTTCAGATAGCATGAGATGGTATCAGAACTCAGGGACAGAGCTGGGTGTGGCGGCCCTGCATCCATCTGCTTTCTCTCCATGCTAACCGATATGGTCAGAGAGCTGGAAGCAAATTCCAGGACCTCAGGGCTCCGCAAAGGCAAACACATGACTTCATCGGCTGCTGACATGCAACTTCCCCCGGGGGTTAAAACAATGTTTAATACCAACAGTAATAATATTTTTGAGTTTTACTTTATGCTGGCTCTGTTGTAATGTTGTAAGTGTATTAACTCATTTAAGCCTTACAACAACTTAAGGACATGGGAGTCATAGTTCCCATTTAAAAAAAAAAAAATGCCTACCATTGCTCTCAGGCTTTTTATGTTTTGGATCCAAAGCTAATATTGGTGGTGGTAATTGCCATGCCTGGCTTCGATCAATTAATCAGCAAATGCCTAGGACTGCTTAGGGTTCTGGCTTTCATCAAGACCTTACCCAGGCTTTATGATGATGACACCTGGCTTTTCAATAGCCATGACTGCTCACCCAGGAGGCAAAGCCTTGAGTCATGCACCAAACACCTTTTATTGATCCTCTCCAACACCAGGCTCCGTGATGGCTGAGCTGGGGACACCTGTAACTGCACGTGAACATTTTGAGGCTGGGAATCCCAAAGGCCCTCGGCACTGGCCTGGGAGCACCAGGAAATAAGTAGAAGCAGAGAAGGATGGCAGAGGTGGCCCTCTGCATTAGGGCCTGGATGTACACGCTGGTGCTAAGGGGGCCCCACAGCTAATAGCGGTTTGAGTTTGACTGACAGCTCCAGGCAGGAATCCCAGTGAGAATTCTCACTGAACCTGGTGTGGGGGTGGCTCTCCTAAGGCATGTTGCTAAAAGCCATCTCTTCTGCCACTGACTCCTGTGTTCTGCAGGTCCATCCTGACAGGTCTGTTGCCACCAACCTCTGGGACTGTGCTCGTTGGGGGAAGGGACATTGAAACCAGCCTGGATGCAGTTCGGCAGAGCCTTGGCATGTGTCCACAGCACAACATCCTGTTCCACCAGTAAGCGACACAGGAACTGAGACCTCCCCATCCCCTCTCCTCACCTCTTCCCCCAGCACACTTTTCTAGAGCTCAGCTCAGGGGTGCCAGGCCTGGGCACAGGCAGAGATACAGACTCTTATTTGGTTTCCCCCATGTTTAAAGTCCTTTGTCCTACTTGCAGTGAGAATTGTCCCTGAGAATATGGGACTCTGCCTCTTCTGCTCAGAACTGAGGGCTCCGCCCTCAGAAGGGTGAGGCTGCCTTCGCTCTGACAGAGCAGCTGATCTATCCCCGAGCCCCTTGTGCAGCCCTGAAGTACTTCCTCTCTGGGACCAAAGACAGGAGGACCACTGTTCCTTTTTCCTGTTTAAGCCACGGCCTGAAAGGCAAACTTTTCAGAGGGCTTTTCAGTTACTTTTTTCCCCAATAAGATATCTTTTATTTCTCATCTAAGAAGCATGCATAGTCATTGTGAAAGAAAAAAAAAGGAAGGGAGGAAGGAAGGGAGGGAGGGAGGGAAGAAGGAAGGAAGGAAAGGAAGGGGAGGGAGGGAGGGAAGAAGGAAGGAAGGAAAGGAAGGGAGGGAGGGAGGGAGGGAGGGGAGAAGGGAGGGAAGGGGAGGGAGGAAAAGGGAAGGGGAAGGAGGAAGGAAAGGGAAGGAGGGAGGAAGGAAATGTAGGTAAACAAAAACTTGAAAATAAAAGCTACCTGTAATTTCACTACTCAGAGATAACCGCTGTTAACACATTGGTATATAATTTTTTAGAACTTTCTCTTATACATGTATAGATAGATAAACACATATACTTCAAAATCATAAAGAATAGTAAAACTATGCATACAATTTTATAACCTGACATTTTTTTCAATAAAAAGGATTGCTTTTTTAAACATAAGATATCATGAACATCTTTCATGTCATTACATATTCTTCTATAAAATAATATTTAATGTTTACAGACTATTCCATTGTATGAATGAACTATGTAAGCCATCCTCTTATTAGATATTTAAGCAGGGTCTGCTATTTTTGTATTGTATCATAAACACCACCACAGTGAGCATCTTGATTGCCGAATCAAGAATACTTGTCCTCAATTCTTTCCGTAAGATCGGCTGCTAGAAGTGGAAGTGCTGAGCCATTGCTTTTCCCGTTGTCCCATCCTCCTAGCCTCACGGTGGCTGAGCACATGCTGTTCTATGCCCAGCTGAAAGGAAAGTCCCGGGAGGAGGCCCAGCTGGAGATGGAAGCCATGTTGGAGGACACAGGCCTCCACCACAAGCGGAATGAAGAGGCTCAGGACCTATCAGGTGCTCGGAGTTGGATGGAGACAGGGCCACGGATGGCAAATCCATGGCTCCCCAGTGCACCCAGGAGGTGGGGGAGGCTTGGAGCAGGAGAGCTTCTAAGGGTGGGAACACCTCTGTGAAGTTACCCCCAAAATCTAACAGCAGCCCCCAGATCATTTTCCCTGCAGAGCACTGTCTCATAGCAGCCTGGGTTTTATTTGTCCTGAGGTTGACGTGTTTGAACAGTCTTCAAAGGGTCTGATCCGAGGAGGCAAGGGTTGCCCTTTCTCCATTTACAAAGCCTGAACAGTATTAGGGCTTTGAATGCTGTAAACATCTAAGAGCCAGCATCAAACCACCGCTGGGTTAAGGTATCCCCACAATGCCACTGGCCCTGGGCCTTTCTCTTCCTCATCCTCCACAGCCGCTTAACTCTCCCGTCCTTCTTGTGCCTCCAGGTGGCATGCAGAGAAAGCTTTCGGTCGCCATTGCCTTTGTGGGAGATGCCAAGGTGGTGATTCTGGACGAACCCACCTCTGGGGTGGACCCTTACTCAAGACGCTCGATCTGGGATCTGCTCCTGAAGTATCGCTCAGGTAACAGCCACTGCGCAGTCTCCTGGGCTCTCACTGCAGCCCTAGCTGTGGTCCCCACCCTCTCACCTGGCATTTTGTAGCTGAGTACAGGAACCACAATGACTACACTCAGAAGGGGGTTTATCAGTGACTTGGTAAATCTAAGTTCCAGCTAAAGCCTCCTGAGGTTTTTACAAATATAAACAGAGAATCATTGATGAGGCAACCTACTTCCCAAAATATTTTAGAAAATTCTCTTGACCTGCAGCCCTTCTGTCTGGAATAATGGATGCTACTCTAGGTAAATGTCCTCTCTGACCACGGGGACCCAGGTCACCTGCAAACACACCTGGAAGCTCCATAGCTGTCAGATGACCACTCAGGACCAGTGTGAGGGTGACCTGCTGGGCATTCAGTGCTCCAGAGGATGGCCGCAGATGGAAGTGGCTCCTCTGACATGGCACCTCTGTCATGGCACCTCTCAGACAAGCGGCTCAGATCGGAAGAGACAGCAGGCAGAGCTGAGTGCCCATAGAGGTAACAGCACGGTTCAACCCCGTGGTCGAGCCAGAGCTTTCCCCATTGCTCTACTCACACAGCATTGACCCGTGCCTTTCTCTGAGGGTTTGTCATCCTGGAGTCCTCATTGCTGTTTTCTTTGTTTCTTTTTCTTTTTTTTTTTTTTCTGAGACAGAATCTTCTCGCTCTGTCACCCAGGCTGGAGTGGAGTGCAGTGGCACAATCTCCGCTCACTGCAAGCTCTGCCTCCCGGGTTCACGCCATTCTCCTGCCTCAGCCTCCTGAGTAGCTGGGACTACAGGCGCCCACCACCACGCCCAGCTAATTGTTTTTGTATTTTTAGTGGAGACAGGGTTTCACCATGTTAGCCAGGATGGTCTCGATCTTCTGACCTCAGGTGATCCACCTGCCTCGGCCTCCCAAAGTGTTGGGATTACAGGCGTGAGCCACCGTGCCTGGCCTGCTGTTTTCTTTTAATGACATCTCCAGTCAGTGAGAGTATGCACGTGTGTGTTCTTTATGAAGATTATAAATCCAGAGTTTAATGATCCAGAAAATGTACGTATGAAACTCACTAGATACTGACCATAATACATGAACCCCTAATATAGAGATTATTTGAATCTCTATCCTATGCTGGATATACAGAGACACTGTGTGTGGCAATGCTTTACAGTATGTAGGATGCTATGAAATGTTAGTTATTATTGTCCTAATATCCTGGAATTTGCTGCTGAATTAGTTCCCTTGGGTTTTTTTTAGTTAACTCCTGATTTTTGCAACTATATAGCCAGGAAATTGCTGTACACCCTTTACCAACCACGCCCAACCCAGGGCAGGCCTGGTGATTGCCCTGGCCCCTACCTTGCAGGCAGAACCATCATCATGTCCACTCACCACATGGACGAGGCCGATCTCCTTGGGGACCGCATTGCCATCATTGCCCAGGGAAGGCTCTACTGCTCAGGCACCCCGCTCTTCCTGAAGAACTGCTTTGGCACGGGCTTGTACTTAACCTTGGTGCGCAAGATGAAAAACATCCAGAGCCAAAGGAAAGACAGTGAGGTAGGTGTCTGCCCAGGGAAGGACCCTGGCCTGGGTGAGAAGGAGCACACAGCACGGGGCTGCCACTCCAGACATGGCTACTCACACAGGCTCTCGCCATCAGAATCAGTGTGTTTGTTCTGGAACCATTTGCAGAAGATTTCGATGAACACATTCTGAAGCCTCCTCCTACAAAGATGCTTTTAGCCAAAATGAAACAACTAGCTTTAAATGGTCTGCAAGTATTACATGCCAGATTACACACCAGTTTGGTGCGTTTTGGTGCAACATAGAAGTGAGTGTCTTATACTGTAAGGTTAGGCTGTTTTAAGAGCAATTGGTTAAGCTTTGTTCTTTTTTCATGTCAACATTCATATTCCCTAATTAAATCTGAATTTTGGTGGTAAGTGAAAACTAAGAAGAGGCCTCCTTGGGTGCTATAACATAAAAATGATGAAGCCAAAAAATACCAACCAGCAGAGACCACTTCAGCACATCAGGAGACCCAGTTTTATGTCTGTGCTGCGAAGTGGACAAACTGTGTCATCCTAGGCAAATTATTTAATTCCTCCTTTTTTTATTAGTTTTTTCTTCTTCACATGGAAAATGAAGCTAATGACCTCTGCTTCTGCTTCTTAGGGATGTGAAGATAAATGAGATAAAGTATTATAAATGTGCTCTGGGCTTCTTAAGAACAGGCATTGCTCACATTCAAATGGTCACGATTATGATATGGCAGCATTATTTATGCCTCTGGTTTAAGTGTCTGGCTGCTGCTGGGGTTTCCTGTGTCCACCCATGGGGAGGGAGGCACAGAATGTCTCCCACAGGCAGAACCTACAGCTGCCACATAATTGATGACAAGCCAAAGGGACCCTTGGAGGTTCTGCTTCTCTCTGTGTGTGACTCACACACTCTCTAGGATAAAATCAAGCGACTACACCCTAAAAATGCTCAGATGAATTAACAGATTAAACAATGAAGAAAAAAATGTGTTGACTACACTTGGCAGTGAGAAATAAATAAAGCAGGCAATAACAGCAGCCGGCATCAGGGAGAGGCTGTCATTGAAGGGATGTGCATCTTGTCAGTCATCCCGTCCATCTGTTGCAGGGGACCTGCAGCTGCTCGTCTAAGGGTTTCTCCACCACGTGTCCAGCCCACGTCAGTGACCTAACTCCAGAACAAGTCCTGGATGGTAAGGACTGGACGGGCCATACTTGGGTTCCTGTCTGGCAGCCATCTCCCAGTATTGCTGGGTGTGTCCTGTTGTGATGCATTTTAATGGGAGCAAAGAGAACACTGTGTACTTCTCAAGGTCACACAGTTGTTCTTTTGCTTTGAGCTTCTTTCCCCTCTTCCTTCTTCCTTCTTCCTTCTTCCTTCATCCCCAAAGGGATTTTAAAAGTCATGCACCTAAAGGCCCTTTCCCTTCAATGAGGAATACACTCTGTGTTCTTACCCTTAGTAAGCCTTCATTCCTGGGGTCCCCCTGCCCTGGCTCCAGGCCACATTCCTTAGTGTCTGGGGAGAGCTTCTTCTACATGTGTGCCATGGTGCCCTCTAGTGGAAGCATGGTGACGCACGGCTCTTCCAGCGAACTTGTGGAGTCAGAGATTGCATGTGTGGATGGCAAGTCTGGAAATAGCATACACCCCCGTTACACTCCTGATTCTCCCCTCAGCTTCCCAATTTCCCAGTGATTCTCCCTTTAATTAGGATGCACTGAGGCTCTCAGGGCTGCCACCATCTCCGGGGAGCTGCAGTGGAGAGGCTATCCCCTCTCTATGTGAGAGAATATTTGAGAAGCATATTCCCACACAGGAGCAAAACTAAACTTACGTACTGATGCAGGTTAATGAATGGGGAAAGTATCTGCTTATCAAAGAAAAAGCATATTTTTCTATTTAGCACAAACTTTTTCTAAATGTTAAGAATTTACTAACTGAAATCTGGTGAAGCAAGAGAACTGGGCAATATTTGTGTTGTCCGATCATTACAACTGGAGGGAACATGCCCAGAGAGCCATCATCACCGTTCATGCACCTGCCCTCTCTTTACACTGAGAGACCCTGTGATGAACAGAAAACATCCTTTTAGGATGACATTTCTGGGTCTTTCTCCTAGCCTGCCTTGCTGTGGGTATCTATCTCCCCGCTCTCTGAACCTTGATCAAGAAGTTTATATTTGTTTTAAATCGATACTAATATGTTAAGTTACTGTGATTTGCCAAAATTAGGTTGGAAACAGGGCCTGCGTGGCTGAATGATTCTTTTTTTTTAAATTACTTTATTTCTAAATAAAGGTTTTCTTTGTATAGAATCGGGATGCTGTGAATGGTGGGAAATGCAGTAAATAGTTATGCCCCAAATAAGAAAGGGAAAATCATTTGAATCCCCAGTTAGCTCCTTGAAAGTCTTTTCACTCGAACACACCCACATCCCACACACACACTCACAGACCTCCCTCCCAGATGCCCAAAGCCCTGCTGACCTACAGAGCTACTTCTGGAAAGGCTGACACATGCCTAAGACACAATTCCTGGGAATCCAGCAGCTTTGGGTTCAATTTCCTTCCTAAAAGAACAATGAATATGACCCCTGGAGAGCTATTAGGCAGAGCTGCTTCCTTAACGTAAAGGACTCTCCGGCCTCCGTATGCAGTCATCCCAGAGCTAAAGACAATCAAGTCCAACTTGCAGATTTGACATAAAGCAAGACTTCCAGTCCAGCTAGGCAGAAGGATTTTGGTTGAAAACCATGAAATCCCTTCATATGGATCATTTTTTAAACAACGGAAAAAGAGAAGAACCTACTGGGTGTCCCCAACTCTGAGAGCTGCTTTCTGAAGAGTCGTGTTTTGAGTCCCGGAATCCCTCTCCCTTTGACCTGCCTCTCAAGACAATGTGTGAGGGAACTCTCTCTTCAAGTGCATGCAAGTGAGGTTTTTACAGTTAGATTTTTAATTCTAAAGTAATACACACTTGTACATAAAATTCAGTTCTGACTGTATACATGTGTCAGATAAACAGTTGATACCTGACACTTGTTCACAGTCCATGATACGCACCCCATATCCTACTCTCTCCCCCAGCCTCTCTCCATGGCTTCTCAACCCCCCTCTGCATTTCCTGTGAGCTGAGGATTCAGTTTTGTTTGTGGAGGCAGGTGCAATCCCAAGAGAAACTGTGCAATCTTCCGAGAAGTTAGAGTAGGCATGGGTGTGTGATTTAGGGAAGGCACTTCTCACTCAGCTTGGTCACCGGTTCCAGGTTTGTGTCTTGGGCAAGTCCCCCGTAGCTGGGGACAGACCAGAAAAATGAAAACAACTTTGACTTAGCCCTCAAGTTTTCAGTGAATGAGAATGAAAAACAACCATGAGTAAGAGATTTCTTACCGAGATGATGTAAAGGATAACAATAGCAGCCAGCACTCACCTATGTGCCAGGTATTTCTCTAACTGTTTTGTGTAGTTTAACTCATCCAGTCCTCAAAAACAACAATGAAGTGGATACCAGTATTTTCCCCTTTTCACAGATGAGGAAACTCGAGTGTGACCCACCCAACGTAACATAGCTTGAGGGGACAGAGCATTTGGTTGAACAGAGGAGGAACTGGCACAGGAAAGTTGCATGACTCCCCCACCAACCTCCGCCCCCAGGTTGCACAGCTAGCTAGTTGGGAGGACTTTGCTTCCGTTTCCCTCTCCCTCTCAATGATGATCTCAGAGCCAACTAAGCTAAAAACAGACTTGATGGAGCATCAGTCCTCTGAAAGAGTCGCTGCCGAGATACAAAATACCTCTTCCTCAAAGGGGAAGTGGAGAGAAGTAGGAAAGCTGGGTAACCTCACAATCTTCCAGGTTCTGGAAAACAGAGCTGGCATCAGTCTTTCTTCTTGTCCTAGGGGATGTAAGTGAGCTGATGGATGTAGTTCTCCACCATGTTCCAGAGGCAAAGCTGGTGGAGTGCATTGGTCAAGAACTTATCTTCCTTCTTCCAAATAAGAATTTCAAGCACAGAGCATATGCCAGCCTTTTCAGAGAGCTGGAGGAGACGCTGGCTGACCTTGGTCTCAGCAGTTTTGGAATTTCTGACACTCCCCTGGAAGAGGTAAAGTAGAGATTCCAGCTGGTTTCTGTCAAGTGCCAGAAGTGGTGGTTCTTTGAAAAAGTCTAACATTAGAGCAAAGTTTTGTAAAAGCAAAAAGCCATCGTTCCCCACCCAAGCATAGCAACTATCTTCATTTTTGGCATACTTCCCCCTGCCTCTGCATGCATACAAATTTTATGTACTTGTGGTTACTGTGTGCGTACGTTTTTGTATTTATAGAAGATGATGTTCTTAGATAGAGTCATAATGTATTTTCTTCCCATTATGAAGCAATACCCAACAAAACGGAGCTTGGGTTAGATTTTTCTGAGAATAAGAATGACTAAACAAAATTCTCTCTCTTTTACTTCTTGACAGATTTTTCTGAAGGTCACGGAGGATTCTGATTCAGGACCTCTGTTTGCGGGTATGGTGCTGGAGCCTGTGGCTTGTTCCCTTCCTCGCTTCCCTCCCAAGTTCTATCTCGAAAGTCTAAGGGGCTGAGCGCAGTGGCTCATGTCTGTAATCCCAGCAATTTGGGAGGTCGAGGCAGATGGATCACCTGAGTTCGAGACCAGCCTGGCCAACATGGTGAAACCCCGTCTCTACTAAAAAAAAAAAAAAAAAAAAAAAACAAAAATTAGCGAGGCGTGGTGGTGCGCACCTGTAATTCCAGCTACTTGGGAGGCTGAGGCAGGAGAATCACTTGAACCTGGGAGGCAGAGGTTGCAGTGAGCAGAGATTATGCCACTGCACTGCAGCCTGAGCAACAAGAGCAAAATCCATCTCAAAAAAAAAAAAAAAAAAACAGTCTAAGGAAAAAGTCATGAAACAACAAAGCAGGCAAATACTCCTCCATAGTGGCCGGGCGCGGTGGCTCACGCTTGTAATCCCAGCACTTTGGGAGGCCCAGGTGGGCGGATCACGAGGTCAGGAGATCGAGACCATCCTGGCTAACACGGTGAAACCCCGTCTCTACTAAAAATACAAAAAATTAGCCGGGCGAGGTGGCGGGCGCCTGTAGTCCCAGCTACTCCGAGAGGCTGAGGCAGGAGAATGGCGTGAACCCGGGAGGCGGAGCTTGCAGTGAGCCGAGATGGTGCCACTGCACCCCAGCCTGGGTGACAGAGCGAGACTCCGTCTCAAAAAAAAAAAAAAAAAAAAAAAAAATACTCCTCCATAGTATCTGACTCCCCAGTAGTAGGCATTTTGCATCCTAGATGGCTTTGAGTGATAAAGGAATAACAGACTGAGTTAGGTCTGGATGGGGACACTTTGGATAAATGAGGATTCTTATGGAGGTCAGGTTGGTAGGTTCATCCCTCAGCTCCTCATGCTGTATCCCCAGTCTCTTGTTCCTGCCACATCATCATCCTCATCTGCTCCTGTCATCTCCACCAGGCCTCTGATCCATCGCTGTCTGCGTGAGTGACAGCTGGCAGAGTCCTTAGCGTTTATCAAACGCAACTCAGATGGCAGTCTCCTGGCCCCTTTGAGATCAACATAAAATCATTTTGAACCCTTATTTAGTGGTCTGTGGGCTTTGAAAACATGGGGACCAAAATTCCTGGGGATTCTAGAAGTCTCTCTTCTACATGTGTCAGCCTGGGCACCAACTAGCTCCTTCCATGAACTTTTATTAAACCCACAGCCACACAAAGCATCTGTGAGTGTAGAGAGTTTAAAGCAGAGGGTGGAGGTAGGGAGATAGATGTGTGGAAGGGTTACCTGCCATGCAAACAGAAACCACTTCTGATAGAACACGAGGCATCCACCCACACTGTAAAATCCTCCCCTGGTACAGGCAAAGCTTTGCAGCGATTCTCCTTTGCTGCCCCTGGGTTCCTAACACCTCCTAAGCCACCAGTTACCTCCTTCTTCCCAGTGTGGCATATTTCAGTGTTTTCCTGTTGGAGCGTTTCCTTTCTATGGGGATTCTGGAATAAGCTCTTAAGATAACTTGGTTTTCATCTTTCTTCATAAGTGATCCCAAACATCTGTCTACTATGCCTAGAACTACCAATGGACACATAAAGCAGCCCAGATATGCTTCAGCCCATCCCAGTACGTCACGTGGTGGCCAAAAGATGTAGTCGTCCTGGCAGAGTGGGGATGGGGCAGGAAGCAGTCCTCTCCAGGGGACAGCAGCAATTCACCACAGAACCCAAGTTTCTTTCAAGCTCTGCTGACACAGAAATTGAATAATCTCAGCTCGCCCAATGTCAAAGACTCATATTAACCAAGACCAGAATGAAAATATGCTAATTTATATCAGAAGCTTTGCTGGATTCAAGAGTTAGGGCCTTTTACCTGTGCAGAATATTCTTTCTTGATAAATAGGCCCTCTCAGGAGAATAAATTACACATCAGAGGACTGTTTAGTCAGCATAGTCGTAGAACAGGATATTCCAAAGATACAGTCAAGGGGAGTGGGTAAGAGTGTAGCCTCTGGAGTGAGGCCGACCAAACATCAAACCTGAGCTTCATAATTTGCAAACTAACTGGCTTTGGGTAAGTACTTAGCCTCTTTGTACCTGTTTCCCCATCTGCAAAATGGAGATAATAATAGCATCTACCTGTAGCGTTGTTGAGAGAATTAAGTGAGTTAATGCTTGCCAAGTTATAACACAGTATACGATCACTGATTAAGACTTAGCAACTCTAAACTAAATGTTTACAAACCATCTCTTACCTCAAAGCACTTAACATCCATTGTCTTATTTGATTTCACTATAATCTCATGAAGCAGGCAGGGCAGGGGTCTGCCCCATCTGGGGGAACTGAGCTCACAGAAGTTGGAGGGTTTGCCTAAAGTCACCCAGGCCACTGGGACTCACTCTCTGATCTTAGCTCTGAAATCTAGGATGCTCCATGCCACACTCAGCCACTTTTCAGATGGCTAAGTACATTTGTTTTGAGTTAGCTCAGTCTTAGAGGATGACATTTTCTGATCCTGTCTCCAGTGTTTAAATGAACCTGTAGCTGTGCATTGGGGTCACACATTGCGTGGCATGGAGAGGGTCTGTGGCTGACTGCCACGGTTACTACTTGAGACCATCATTACAGCAGTTACTACTGTTACTGCCTGAGAACATCATTACAAGACTGAACGAAGGGATGAACATGGAAACGATAACAAAAAAACCAAAGTAACTATTTTAAGGAAAGGCTAACATCGGGAAGAAGAGAGAAGACGAGAAGAAGAAAAGGGCTCCCTGCTTCTAATGAGTAAAGGCAGCCCCTTAAGCTTCTGCAGCCCTTCATTATTTATCGGGTAACAGGAGCAAGGAGCAGGAGGTAATGATTGGGTCAGCTGCTTAATTGATCACAGGTTCATGTTGTTACTAAGAGATTTCAATTATGCCTAATCATAAGAAACATTTGTGCAGCCTCCAACAAGGGTCAATGCCACTTCTGAAGGGGTGGCTTATAGTGAGTAACTAGAAAGCAGCAGATAGCCAGGGAGAAACTGGCGATTCTGAACAGGCCTGGAACCCTTAGCTCTGGCCAGGTCAGTGGGCTCCAGTCAGGATGGAGCCTTCAGGGAGAGATCAAAGCTCAGAAGTTTGAGATGATATCAGCCAGCAAAGAGGAGGGGCAGCAGGGATCCTCCCAGAGGGAGGGCCAGCCATGGCAGACATCAAATCTGAGCCCAGATCAGGAGAAGGAGCCTGCAGAACTGGGGCTCTGGCACCAAGAACCTGCAGAACTTTGCCCCTCTGAGTGCAGGTGCCAGGCCTGGGGCTGCCACCTGGCCTTCGCATCCCAGGCCTGGCACATCATAGGTAAATGTAGCTGATGACTGAGCTGACCCAATTCCTTTACAACTGTCCTTGTCCTGGGGGACTTGAGGAGAGTTAAGAAAGCAGCTGGGGACCAACCAACAGTCCTCTAGGCTCTCCATGTCCAGCAGTAGTTGTTCGGCAAATGAGCATTAATCAGTGACTATAAACTATAGCTTCAACATAACCGACCACTTGCAGTGGTTTCTAGAGCATGCTCCCATGTGTTATCTCATTTAAATTTCCAAAACAATCCTGTGAAATGTTCTTTTTTCTTCTTCTTCTTCTTTTTTTGAGATAGAGTTTCGCTCTGTCACCCAGGCTGGAGTACAGCGGCTCGATCATAGCTCACTGCAGCCTTGAACTTCTGGGCTCAAAGGGTCCTCCCACCTCAGCCTCCCAAGTAGCTGGGACTACAGGCACACGCCACCGTGCCTGGCTAATTTCTTTTGTAGTTGTTTGTAGAGACAGGGTCTCCCTGTGTTCTACAGGCTGATCTGAAACTCCTGGGCTCAAGCGATCCTCCTGGCTTGGCCTCCCAAAGTGCTGGGATTACAGGCATGAGCCACCATGCCTTCATTTTACAGATGAGAAGTCTGAGAAAACTCAGATTTAGGCAGGTTGAGTCACTTCCCCAAATTTATGTATCTTGTAAGAATCCATATTCAAACCTCAGTCCCCTAAGTCTTAGTTCATTACTTTTTCTACCACTTCTCAGTATCCGCTAAGAATTCAGAAAGAACCACATCAACTATGATTTTTCATTTGTTTAAGTACACAGGTAATAGGTGAATGTATTTTGTTGTTTAAAAATTCATATAATACACAAAAGGCTAAAGTCTCGCTTCCCACTTCCTCTCCCCTTTCTACCCAACTCTGCCTCCCCAGGGAGAGCTTCTGCTGACAGCCGGTGGGCATTCTTTCAGAGTTTTGCAATTATGTGTGTGTGTGTACATAAGATGTCAGTTTTTCTTTGTGTAGGATACATTAATTTTAAACATAAATGTGAGTGTATTGCACATATCGACCAGCACCTTAGTTTTTTTGTTTGTTTGTTTTGTGCTGTTCGAGAAGGAGTCTTGCTCTGTCACCCAGGCTGGAGTGCAGTCGTGCAATCTCGGCTCATGCAACCTCCGCTTCCTGAGTTCAGGTGATTCTCCTGCCTCAGCCTCCCGAGTAGCTGGGATTACAGGTGGCTGCCACCGTGCCTGGCTAATTTTTGTATTTTTGTAGAGAGGGGGTTTCACTATGTAGGTCAAGCTGGTCTCAAACTCCTGGCCTCAAATGATCCACCCACCTCAGCCTCCCAAAGTGCTGGGATTACAGGCATGAGTCACTGCACCCAGCCAGTTTTGTTTTTTTATTAACCAAGTTACATATTTTAAACTTCTCCATGTCAGTGCTTTTAGAGCTATTTTGTTCTCTGTAATGTGAATAGAGAATTTTAAGGCAATTTCAGGTGAACCTATACAATTTCTCAGTATAAGTAATTTACACTGGAAATCAATTTTTATAAAGATGATTAAGCTACCAGCCTGGGATTTCATTGCTGACTTAAATGAAGAGAAAAACCAATGCTGTAAGGGAAAAAAAAATGTCATTAGAGATCCAGACCTTATAGGCGTTTTCCAAATTATTAATTCAATCTCTCAAAACAGGTGGTGCTCAGCAGAAAAGAGAAAACGTCAACCCTCGACACCTCTGCTTGGGTCCCAGAGAGAAGGCTGGACAGACACCCCAGGACTCCAATGTCTGCTCCCCAGGGGCGCCAGCTGCTCACCCAGAGGGCCAGCCTCCCCCAGAGCCAGAGTGTCCAGGCCCGCAGCTCAACACAGGGACACAGCTGGTCCTCCAGCATGTGCAGGCGCTGCTGGTCAAGAGATTCCAACACACCATCCGCAGCCACAAGGACTTCCTGGCGCAGGTACTGTTGTCGGTCGGTGTTTAGCTGAGCTCAGTGGCTCCTCTCCCAGCCTTCCCCTCCTCTCCTGAGTGATCCTTTACACATGGGTTATAACTCAGCGAGGAGCACCCTCTTTAGATTCTGCTGGTTTTGTTTCCTGCTTTCCAAACTCTTATTTTTATTCTTGGTAGCATGAATCTTCTTTGTAAGTTGGACCTCCCTTAGCAAAGAAAATAGAATAATAGTGAAAATGTTAATATTGTTTTTATTTTTACAGTGAGGGATAAAGTCCTGCTTTCATTTATTTTTGCAGTGACCCTACATATCAAAGTCATTGCCCTCTTTTTTCTTTTAATGTTTTTTAATTTAGAAAAAGAAGCCCTGGTTCAAAGAACAGCGAGTCACATGACTTGCTCTTTGAACTGCCCTTCGACGTCTGGCTGAACACTGGGTTGCATTCAGATTCTTCAGTGGCCACCAGAACATTCTGTTTTCTTCTGCACATCTTACCTTTGCACACCCTGCCTATTATGTTCCCCCAGAAGCCCGACCCTCTCCACCAGGGGCTGATTAGGAGGCTGCAGGATAAATGTTTAAAAGAATGAAGATGTGTGTGCACGCGCACGTGTGACGTCTCCATGCCACAGTCATGTTTATTCCATGTCTATTCTCCCACAGATCGTGCTTCCAGCCACATTTGTGTTTTTGGCTCTGATGCTTTCTATCGTTATCCCTCCTTTTGGCGAATACCCCGCTTTGACCCTTCATCCCTGGATATACGGGCAGCAGTACACCTTCTTCAGGTGCGTGGACTTGGGGTCACCATTCTCCTCCGTGGATTTGGGGCATCTGGGTCACACGCTGCTTAGAAGGGCCCTGACCTTCCCACTTCACTGGGACCTTCACCAATGAGAGAGGGGAGGGGTCTTTGGGCTGCCTGCAGAAAGGAACTTAATTTATCTGCCACTGCTTGGAAAGGCGATCCTAGTGGACAGGCGGGACTGCTTGGGAAGGACAAGTGGGGAAAGGAATGCAAAGCTTGGGTGAGTGGGTTGAAGCGCCATCTTTTTGAGGCACAGGTGACATGCCATCAGACCACCACGAGTGTTCGGGCAGCCTACCACACTCCCAGGAGAGCTAGTGCCATCCCAAGGCAGCATTCAGTGCCTCCAATATATTCCTG
Organism: Hylobates moloch; assembly: GCF_009828535.3. Lineage (NCBI taxonomy): Eukaryota > Metazoa > Chordata > Mammalia > Primates > Hylobatidae > Hylobates > Hylobates moloch. The sequence continues at coordinate 132,642,668 of NW_026652280.1, forward strand.
GCACACAGCAGCTATCCAGCAAAGGCTCTGAGTTGCATGTTGTTGGCATGAGTCTGCTCTATCCCAGTCACATGTCTCATTCTATCTAGCATGGATGAGCCAGGCAGTGAGCAGCTCACGGTACTTGCAGATGTCCTCCTGAATAAGCCAGGCTTTGGCAACCGCTGCCTGAAGGAAGGGTGGCTTCCGTAAGTCCCTATGCGCCCCTGTCCTAACAAGACTAGCTCCCCTGGGAGGACCTGACGGTGAGTTCAAGATGGCAGGTGTTGGGGAGGCCCCACTCAATCCTGCTCTGCTGGTCACTTCCGTATCTCTGACCAGCACTCCCCCCACCTCTCCTTCCACGCTTGTGTGCAGGGACATTCACTACCTCCTAGGAAGCCCCCACACCACTGGACAGCTCTATATTTCTCAGCATAGAAGTTCTATGTTGAGTTGACAGATGATTCCCCATAACTTATTTGAAAGGCCTCTGAGCAGGGAGGGAGGGAAATAGGGTTATGCTATTGTGTGATTGGGCCTTGAATGGCATGAGTGACACAGTGGCCAGTACTTTGTGATTGTCGTGAGTCTGGAGAAGGGAGTTAGCGAAGGCTGTTGACATCCACCAGGAATCCTAAAAGTTCAATATAATTTTAACTTTTCTCACTCAGTCTTTTTCAAAGCTGTCAATAAGGACCAAAACAGACTAGTTTCAAAAAATTCCTCTTTTGGTTGCTGTGTCTCTCAACAGCTAGAGCTGCTAGGAATAAAAAGGGAGACAAAAGGATCCACAAGCTAGAGATGGTTATTCCCCAGCCCCACACCTAGTCAGTCACGAAACCCTAGTTTTGATATTGCTTGAGCGGAAACCAGCCTCCAAGAGGATAAGAAGAAAGGGCCTGGGTCTAAGGAGGAGGAGGAAAGGGTTGGGCACAATTTCTTATGCCTAGGGATTTGTCATCAACTTTGGGGCTGATGGTGGAATATTTTCTTGTCTTCCATGAGGGAGTACCCTTGTGGCAACTCAACACCCTGGAAGACTCCTTCTGTGTCTCCAAACATCACCCAGCTGTTCCAGAAGCAGAAATGGACACAGGCCAACCCTTCGCCATCCTGCAGGTGTAGCACCAGGGAGAAGCTCACCATGCTGCCAGAGTGCCCTGAGGGCGCTGGGGGCCTCCCACCCCCCCAGGTACCTGACTCCCAGACAACGGGGCCCCGGGTCTGCCTGCCACATGGGGACTAGGGGGAGTCCCTGGTATCTCCTGAGTCTCTCACAAACTAACATTTCAAACTGGCAGTTGAGTAGGGGACTAAACCAAAATCCCTGCACCCTCTGGGAGGGGCTCCCCGCAGGGCGCTGTGGCTGCCAACTGGAGGAAGCCACTCACCAAAAGCTCCATTTTCCACCAGATACTTCCTATTTGATCTAGTAGAAAAAATGTGTTTAAGCACTAAAAAAAATTAAGCAAGTCATATGTGCCCATCATAGAAAAATTAGAAAACACAGGTAAGTCAGAAGGAAAAAAATCATCACTTGGATATAACCACAGATAATGTTTGGTTTGCAGCCACCCAAACAGATTATATTCCAAATATTGTTTTGAAATCTGATTTACCGCATAATTTACTATGAATATGCACCCATGTCAATAAATAGACATCTGCATCATTTTTAATATCTGTATATTATCCCATTGTTTGAATTTCCTTTTTTTTTTTTTTTTTTTTGAGACAGAATCTCGCTCTGTCACCCAGGTTGGAGTGCAGCGGTGCAATCTCGGCTCACTGCAACCTCTGCCTCCCAGGTTCAATTCTTGTGCCTCAGCCCGCCCCTCTCCCCTCCCGAGTAGCTGGGATTACAGGCATGCACCATCATGCCCGGCTAATTTTTTTGGTAGTTTTAGTACAGACAGGGTTTTACCATGTTGGCCAGGCTGGTGTTGAACTCCTGGCCTCAAGTGATCTACCCGCCTCTGCCTCCCAGGGTGCTAGGATTACAAGCGTGAGCCACTGCGCCTGGCCTAAAGTTACTTTAAATTAACTGATCTCCCATTATTGGCCACTTGGGTTTTTTAGTTTTCACCATTATAAGCAATGCTATGATGTACATTCAAATGCAAATGTGTTTACACACTGATTAACAGTCTTAATTAAGAAGCTCTCCATGTGCTGGGTCTCTAACATCTGCAGGTATGTACACAAATACATGCACAGCCAGCATCCATCTTTGGCAGGGACATTAATGATCTTGGCTCTGAGCAGCACCCTGTCCTGGGAGTTCTAAAGTCCAGAACAGATTACAGTGAGCATCTCCTGGGGGATTTAGAGACATCGAGGAAGGCTGTGTCCCTGGTTGATAATGGGCCTCCCAGCTGACTTGCCAGGGCTGGGCCTTAGACGGCCCTGTCCAGTGATTTGTCAATGAATAAACAGTTCCCAAAGAGGCTATGCAGTTCAGTGGGAAAGCACAGGTATGGGACACGGAGAGCCCCAGGTGGGCTACTCGACCTCTCTGAACCTTAATTTTATCACCTGTGAATTGGGACTAACTGCTTATTTCATAATATTATTATGAGGATTTAATGAAATCATGTGAGCAAGGAATTATTTAGAATTAGATTCAACTCAAGTGATGACAACCCCAAACTAACAGCAGATAAAACAAGACACAACTTGTTTCTCACTCATCTAAAAGTCTATGTGGGTGGTGCATGATGTTCTATTCTGTTTCTCCTCCACACTAAACAGCCCTCAGCCCCATCAGCCAATATGGCAGGAGCTGCTTTCCAGGCAGCAGAATGGAAGAAGGATGAGGCAAAACAGAGGGCAGAGTGTGCACATGTGCTATGTTTAGGGAAGGTTTTCTGAAGTTCCCACATAGCACTTCCACTTACAAACCCAACAGAGAAGGCTATGGCTAAGGCAGCAGGGAGGAGCAAATAATGGGAGCAACTAGATTTTGCCACAGCACCTATCACAGTCTGGTTTATAAATGGTTCTATGCCAAGAACACCCGATCCCTGCTCTTTTTTATATTCTAAAGCATGTATCTTTATGTTTCTCAAGCAATATTTTCTCTCTTTGAATCACAGCTCATCCGCTGCATCATAGGGATCCTAAAAGAAGGACCCGAGGAGCTTGTCTCAGTCCTCTGTGCCCCAAGAGGAAGCTTTGCTTGTTTGCTTTGCTGTCAATGCTGAGGGCTCCTGTGGCTGCCTCCACTCAAAACCCTCCAGCATCAGGACATCAAGGCTGTGATACTGTACCCTGAGCTCTTGGCCAGGGCGAGGGAGGGGAGGCCAAGCCTACCTACATGGTGTTTCATTTCCTAAACGAACGCTTACTTCCATGCTGTCTGTCCAGCTTAGAAACTTATTTTCAGTAGTGTGGGTCCTTGGTCCCTGGACAAAATGTAGCAGCCAAAGTCCTGGAAAAAGGCAAGCCAGTTCCTGCCATTTTCTTTCACTTCTGCATTTCCTCACTATTATACATGCCCTCCTTGGAGCAGAACTGAATGCCACGCAGATGCACAGGAGCTGCGCGCTCTCTCTCTCTCTCTCTCACACACTTTTTCTCTCTCTCTCTTTCTTTCTCAATCTCTCTGTCTCTATCTCTTACTCTTTATCTCTCAATCTCTCACTCTTTCTCTCTTACTCTTTCTCTCAATCTCTCTCTCATTCTCTCTCAATCTTTCTCTCTCTCTCTCTTTCTCACACACACACACTCACAAACCCACACTCTTATTCACATCTGCTCACCCTAGCCACTCAAACACGATCCCTCATTCAGCCTGGAATATGTCCAGAGGGCGTGGGCCTGATTCAGAGACAATCAGTTGTTCTCATCTGGGAAATGGGGCAATGTAGTCCTCTCTAGGGACCCTCCCTGCTCTAACATTCTTTGAATGTGGTGGGTCCTGAGGTGGAAGCACTCTGTCCCTGACTTCTAGTATATGTGGAGATAGGTTTACACAAATATTTTATTGGGCAGAACTTTTATAAAACAATTTATCATAAGCTATCCCAGCCAGCAGCAATTGTTCCAACCTGGATTCCACCAGGGGAGCTTGGCAGGTCTTCTGAGTGCCATTTTCAGCTTGAGAAGCAGGTGACTGAGTGAAAAGAGCAGGGAGGAGACAGAGGCAGATTCTGTTCCTAGGCCCTGGGCCACCCACCCGCAAGTTTGCAGCCCAGCCAGTGCAAGTCAGCTAACTGTTCTGAACCTCAGTTTCTCTGTCTGTAAATTAAGCTAAAAATTCTTCTTTCAAAGACTGTCAGGATGAAGTGAGATCATGTATGTAGGGCATTTAACATAGTGCCCGACACACAGAGAGCATTCGGTAGGTGCCAGCTCTCCTCCTGGCAGGAGAGAGAGAAACAAGATGAAAAGAGTGAATTAAAGAAGAGGAAAGTCAAATGGGAAAACAGGGGAGGAGATAGAAAGTGTATAAAAAGGAAAGAATGGTGCGCAATAGTGGCGGTGTAATGCCACCAAAATCCCCTCAACTACTTCTGGGCAGCACCCTTGACAGAGTGAATGCTTTTACCCAAGGGTCATGACTAACGTGTGAAGTTGGCTAATGTGAGGATGTAAGCGCAGTGTGTTCCCAGATTTGCAGTAATATTGCCACCTGGCGGACAAACCCATGCACCTTTGAATTTTCCAAAAATGTTTCGATGAACTAGCTTCCAGTCCTAGATATATTTTGAAAGTGATTTGTAAATTGTAAGGCACTATTCAAATTATTTCATTAATGTCACAAATCAACTGTGTCATCTGTATGCCACGCACTATTCTGGGTGCTGGGGACACAACAGCTCACAAATCAGGCAAAGTCCCTGCTCTCACCAAAATGATATCCTACGGGGGATGACGGATACAAATACGTAAACAGATCCATCAGGAGGAAACTCTCAGATGGGGATGAGAGCTGTGAAGATAACACAACAGTATATGACAATACAGAGTGACTGGAAACAGGAACATTTCTCCGAGGAATAAAATTTGGACTGAGAGCGAGCCATGAGAGGGTCTACAGGTAGAGTTCCCAGGCAGAGTGAACAGCCAAGCCCAAAGCTGTGCCAGGAGAGAGAGGTGCTCGCTGAGATACGGGAGGGGAGTGCGTCAGGTGAGCTCAGAGAGGGGCAGGGCCGCGCACATCGGCCACATGGGCCTTGGTAGTGAGTCGAGATTTGATCCCAGGGTTTATTGGAGTGGATAAGTAAGCAAGGTGACTGAGGTGCTCGGGTTTACATTTTTATAGCTCAAGCTGGCTGCTGGGTGGAAGACAGAAGTTGGTAGACCAAGGACAGAATCAGGCAGACCAGTCTGGAAGTTTCTCTTTTTTTTTTTTATTATTATTATACTTTAGGTTTTAGGGTACATGTGCACAATGTGCAGGTTTGTTACATATGTATCCATGTGCCATGTTGGTTTGCTGCACCCATTAACTCGTCATTTAGCATTAGGTGTATCTCCTAATGCTGTCCCTCCCCCCTCTAGTCTGGAAGTTTCTCTAGTGGTCTAGGTGGTGGCTTGGGTAGCATGGCAGTATTGGAGATGGAGAAACGCAGATGGATTGGAGATTTATTTTGGAGTGATGCCATTCTGTCTTGTCAATGGATTGGCGAAAAAAGAGGCATCAAAGATGAGTTACACATCATTGAAGTGAGAACTAGGGAGATGCCAGTACTTTATTTAGTATTTTCTCAGCAGCTGAACCCATAAATAATTTTTGGAAGAGAACCAGCAGTTTCACAAACTGCTTGGAAGTTCTCAAGTTCCAAGGTAATTAACGTGGGTGTCTTATTGCCCCAGAGAACACAGCGCAGCACAGAAATTCTACAAGACCTGACGGACAGGAACATCTCCGACTTCTTGGTAAAAACATATCCTGCTCTTATAAGAAGCAGGTAAGAAGAAACTCTTTTGTGCTTTTTATCCTGGCTCCCTGTAGAAGATATTGACTAGGGACAGAAGATAATTTTCTCTCACAATTTATCTATGATCAGGGCAGTAGATTTCTTTCTTTTTTATCTAATTTGAGGGCCCCATTCAACATAAAAAGCAATTGAGGCACATATAAGTAAAATGTAACTTAAGATTAATTCTTTTTTGTTTGTTTGTTTGTTTTTACATTTAGGGCAAGCAGTCTTAAATTTTAACCCATGTATTATTAGAAGTTATATCAGAAGACCATAGAAGTTGTTCAAAAATGCAGCCACATATTTTAACTAGTTAGAGAGTAAAAATTTGGAGGGAGGTGGAGGAGTATAGGGGAAAAGGTAGAGGAAAAAGAGGAAAAAAGTGGCAAAAAAGAGAAAGGAAAAAGGGTGGGAAAGAGGCAGCGGGCTAGTGTCTGAGTCCAGCACATGCCAGGGCGAGCCAGATCAACTGCAGCTGTCATATTCTAACTGTGAGTTATCATCTGTGATCACTGCCCTTTGAGATGCCAATGAACTTTTCAAGAAATATCTAGTTCTCTTGGCTCTCCAGCTGCTCTTATCAGCCCCATCCAGGATGGAACAGCTTTGGCAGCCCGTATCAGAACAAGCAGCTTGACAGGGGCATGCCATGCCAGGAGAGAGGATCCTAAGGAAGTGTGGTCCAGTCCACACAGGCTCTGGGGCTTTAAGATAAAACCTCCTGTCTAACTTTAGTAGGACTTTCTGTTGCTCCACCTGCCAGAGCCCTGAACGAGGGATAAATTGACTTAATTAACTAGAACACACTGCAGATGGTGAAAGCATTTAGCAAAACAAAGAACGCCATCCAAGCCCCAAAATAAAAGCAGAATAAATAGAATGCGATAAACAGCAACCATCCCAAACTGAGTTCTCAGCAGCAAATCTGCAGTATGAAATTTTGGATTTTGTGCGTGTGTGCTTAAAGGTTGATGACAATGACAGTTCATGGGATTGAGCTCTGGGGTCCAGAGCTGGCATCTGTTCATTTCCCATTTTGTCATTTTACCCTTGATTGCCTGAATGTCAGTGCCTAAACTTTGGGCTGTGGAGTGAGTCGGAACTCCCCCGAGGTGTGTAGGTGGTTGTTAGAGTCTCATTTGTGCAGGGTGGAAGACAGGAGGGCTGCAGCCTTCATTCCACACTGACATGGTCGTTGCCGTGTGTTCTGGGTCCAGATCAGGCATATTGACCTGACATATGACCTGACAACAGGACCATTCAGAAAGTCCAGCATGTGGGATATGATTTGGAGAGCCAGTGGGGGAAAACATAGGTGCTTTCTCTGCACATGTATTCAGGCAATGTCCCAGGGCTGGGCGGCTTCCGCATTGCTTGGATATCAGAAAATGCAAAAATGTCCCTGAAGACTGAGACTTCAGTCTTCAAAATGAATGTTTGGGAAAGAAAGTTAACAGCACTGCTGTACTTGTGGTATTCATTGCATTATTTTATTTTGGCTTTCAGCTTAAAGAGCAAATTCTGGGTCAATGAACAGAGGTAAGAAACTATTTTTATCAGAATTAAAATCTCAGATTGATTCATTGTTGAAATAATTGCACACTTTTAAAAGGCACACTTCACAGCCGTGAGGAGGGGCTGTTCTGTATGTGCTCAGGAAGTCACAAGGCACGTCCTGAAGAACATGTGGCTAGGGACATGCCAGACTCAGAAGACACTCAGTGGTGTCTCTTCTTGGAGGACATAAGTGGGGGTGGCATTCCCTGATGAGGCGTTTCAGAGCATTCTCACCCAAAAAAAGCTTCTAAAACCTCCAAGTATATAACAGTTTCTAATACTCCAACAAGAGGGCCTTGTAGCCTAAACCCAGGACACTCCTTGGCCCATTCCTTTTGAGCTTCAGGGAGTGTGGGCCAGTCCCAGACTTACCCCATTCCTGAGGCATCCTGGAGGTTGAAATGTTTCCAGAGGTTTGGAGCCTCATCAAGGGGGACTCTAGGAGCCTGCTGCCTCCCAGCCTCCCTCGGAAACTGCACCTCCAGAATAGGTGCGGGGCTGACATGGATGTGCTTTCCTGGGCAGATTCTAGACTGTACACATGAAACCTGGCTTTCAGGATTGCTCTCCAGAGGGACGTGTGGGGACTCAGCTGAGACAGAAAGTAGGAGTGAGGCAGTGATTCAAGGCCCTGAGAAAGAGCTCCTCCTCTGCTTGGTATAACCAGCTAATTCATTCTGTTCTGTTGACTTTGGCTTCTGCCCTGCCTTTGAAGGGTTTGAGGCCGGCGAGTGATGCACTCAGACTGGTGTTTCCGCACAGTCACTTCAGACTTCCAGGGCAGTATGGGAGATGGCTCCCAGGGCCAGTGAAGAAGTACAGCACAAGTCCAGGCAGGAGAGGCTAAGGGCCTCCCTGAACAGGGGTGAGGCGCAGAAGCCCCGAGAGGTAGGGATGACAGGATGAAGGTGGGTCCTGTGCTGCTAGAAGTACCTGCAAAGCACAGAGGTGGCACAGAAAAGGAGTCCTTGGCTGGGGTGGGAGGAGATGACATGTGACATGTGAAAGAGGACCTAGAGTTGGCTTGATGCTCCCAAAAGGGAAAGGTGCCGAGGGGAGCTAGCAGCCCTGCAAAGGGAGAGACACGCAGGCAGTCTGGGCCACGAGGAGTTCTGGAAGTGACTCAATATGTCCAGAATAGGCCACTCCAGGGAAGGGCTGAGGAAGGATGAAGTTGGAGAGGGGCACAGACCAGATGCAGAAGGGCCTCAGAGGCCAGGATGAGGGTCTGGACTCCTCCTGGAGGCAGCAGCAGTGGGAAAAGAGTTAAAAGCTGGTTTGGAAAGTGGAGCCATGTTGCTCGCTGGTCCAGGCAATTCCCCCGAAAGTCCATGTTTCCCTACAAAACCAGAGAGAGCTACTAGTAGGCGTGAAGTTCGTGGCCCTGGTCTGAGGATTTCCTGTTTCCTCGTCAGGTATGGAGGAATTTCCATCGGAGGAAAGCTCCCAGTCATCCCCATCACGGGGGAAGCACTTGTTGGGTTTTTAAGCGACCTTGGCCGGATCATGAATGTGAGCGGGGTATGTAAACAGACTGGAGATTTGAGTAGGATGTTTGACTTGCTTAATTACCATGAATGAGAAACTCTCATACTGATAACAGGAAAAAAAAATGAAAACCCTCTTGTTTGTTTGTTTACGTGGTTTTTAGGGCCCTATCACTAGAGAGGCCTCTAAAGAAATACCTGATTTCCTTAAACATCTAGAAACTGAAGACAACATTAAGGTACTTGACCTGTGTATAATCTGCTCTGGAGCTAAAAATTTACCTGAGCTGGTTATTTTATTTTTACTTTCCCACCTTCATTAAATTCCATCCCTCCCCCTGCTGAAATCTAGCAAGGAATGTCTTCCAGCTACCAAACCCTTCCTGCTTCTCAAATTTCCTTTCCTTCACTGATTTCTGCTTTAACTAGCTGTTAGTGCAACATCTCAGATGTCCTCTCCACCCTCCAGGTATGGTTTAATAACAAAGGCTGGCATGCCTTGGTCAGCTTTCTCAATGTGGCCCACAACGCCGTCTTACGGGCCAGCCTGCCCAAGGACAGGAGCCCCGAGGAGTATGGAATCACCGTCATTAGCCAACCCCTGAACCTGACCAAGGAGCAGCTCTCAGAGATTACAGTGTAAGCCGCCACAGTCCCAGCCTCACCACTTTCTTGTCACCTTCTCCACTCTTTGAACATCCCGAGAGAATTCTCACCACCGTGAAGTGCTGGTGTGGATGGTAATGCTGTTTAGTCAGGCACATGTGAACATCCGACTTTCAACTAAGTGCCTCACACTTCACGTACCAGCCCTCTTGGTCATTCTTTCTCCCCAACATTTATGTGGAAAGTAAGTTTACATTTGGTTCCGTTCCCTTTTGGCTCTTGATAGCAAGTTGCTCCTGGAGCTTATACGATTATTATCTTTGCTATGTGCAAAGCAGCTGCCAGGAACTGGCGAAGTTCAGTAAACCTTTCAGCTCCCTCGGAGTAATTATCTTAGATTCCAGGAATTTCCTCAGAAGAGCATACTTTGGAGATGTCGACAGAGCTTTGCTACCCTCAAGCTGAGGCTCTTCTTGCACAGTTTCAGCCAGTGGAGACAGTGGTCTTGTGCGTTTTGTGGTGTGTTCACTCTATTTGAGGCCTACATGGAGGAGGCGTTGGTAGGAGCGCCTTTGTTAGTGCAAACTTCAGCAATGTTGTGCAACTATCCTAGCACACGCTGAGTGCCAGTGAACATGCCCAGGGTCATCCACTAAAACCTGGGCCTTGGCTCCTTGGTGTCTTCCTCTGGACATCCTAGGGCCCTAGACTGTCCTCTGTTAATCCTCACTCAGCCATACTTTCGTGTGTTTCCTTCCAGTCATTTGTTCTACGCTTACTATGTGTATGGATGATATGATCTGTAGCTTTATCAAGGCACTGACTACCACATAGGATGCCTTTATGGAAATTAGTAAAAGTGCTCTTTTCTGTAGGTGGACACTGTCCCATGCCAGGGGTTATGGCTTGTACATAAAGTCCAGGCTGGCTTTAGCCCCAGCTTACCCCTCAGCCAGATGCCTTCTGTTTGGCTGAGGAAAGGATAAATAGAGCCAAGTCCCTGTACAACTTGCCTGCCCTCCTTTCACTTAAACTTACATTATGCACATTTCCTTGTGTTATGATGTAGTTCTTGAAAGCGTGATTTAACAAGATGATTAACACAAGATAAATCCCACAGACCGTACGTCTGTCAACACAGAAAACTCAAGAGACTCTGCAGACGGATTGTTAGAGCTAATAAGAGCATTGCAGTACAGAAGATTAACATAAACGTCTATTTCTATACACCATAAAAATAATTAGAGAATATAATAAAAAGAAAGGTTGTCTAGAAATATTCACATGAAACAGAAAGGCAACCCACAAATACCCATTTAACCTTGGTCCATGTGGATTAAGACAGTTTAGGGGAGTGACAGCTTCAAGGTAGAGAAGGGGAACCTGGAGGCCACCCCTAGGCAGGTGTAAGGCCTTCCCAAAGCCTGACTTTGTATCTTCTCCTCCTTCTGCTCCTCCCTCTCCATCGGCCTCTCCCTGTGTCTCTGGCCCTGCTGCAGGCTGACCACTTCAGTGGATGCTGTGGTTGCCATCTGCGTAATTTTCTCCATGTCCTTCGTCCCAGCCAGCTTTGTCCTTTATTTGATCCAGGAGAGGGTGAACAAATCCAAGCACCTCCAGTTTATCAGTGGAGTGAGCCCCATCACCTACTGGGTGACCAACTTCCTCTGGGATATCGTAAGTGTCAGTTTATAGCACCTCCCTCCCCTCCGTGGGCCCAAGGTGGAGCTTGTGTGTGCTCTGAAGGACCAGACCGAGTAGGGAGGGTGTTCTCACAGTGCCAGGGCTGCTGAAAGGCACTGTGCCAACGGCCTTGTGTATCTGCTGTCCCTTGACATCTTCTTAGAAAGGCACAGAACTAGGAGCCCAAAGCTATGAAAGGCTGTGGGGTGCAGCTTAACAACTGGTGAATGGGGGCTCTCTGTGTCCTGCACCGAGGGGGCCTCTGACCCATCAAATAATTGCTGCACTGCAGGCATGAGTCTGGCCTTCCTGCAATCAGTCTGGCGCTGAGAAGGTAATATGAAGGCAATTTCACCCCAAATTGCCTTCTCAAATCCTGCCCCACCTTCAAAAAGGTAAGGGTAAAACTTCCCCTGTGGTAGGGTCACCAGATAAATATAGGACACCCAGTATTTAATTTCAGATGATGAATAATTTTTAGTATAAGCATACTCTACTTCAAATATTGCACAGGACATATTTACACTAAAAAAACAAAAACAACAAAAAAAAAACTGGTTGTTTATCTGAAACTCAAATTTCACTAGGCATCTTAGGTTTTTATTTGCCAAATCCAGCAACCCCAGCCAGTGGCCAAAGTAATAAGACCTTCACTTATTAGATTAACCACCGCTACAGGGAAAAATGAAGAAAAAATATTTATCAAATTAATAGCACACTACTGCCTTCCTTACAACCAAGGTTGGTGGGGGCAGGGAGGGGTCAGGATAGGGTACCTTATTACAGGCTGCAGGGCCAAAGGAATTGCTAGTAAAGGCCTAGTTATGATGTAGCAGGATCATTATGACATCAACCCCAGTCTATTCTAGGTGTCTTGAGTAGTGACATCTCAACATTTTAAGACCAACATGAGCCTCCACTTCATGTGATGATAAGAGATACCAACTGATGGAGACCAACACCAAATGACTTTCTCTTCCATGGCTTTTAAAAATGATGGTGAATATTAGAATTCCTGAAGATATGATTTCTATCTTACTCAGCTTAGTAAGCAGCTATCACTTAACAATACAAAACCAGAAATTATCAGTAGCAACTAAATTATTTCCTCTCTCTTCTGCTACATGAGGATACACTCATAAATGCATGGGGAGAAGGTCAGAACCTGAAAGCCTCTCTTTGGATGAGAGCATCAATTGCAGGTGCCACATTGGCCCTGTGATTCTAACATAAAAGGAGCTAGGCCCACCGGCACTGAAAAGTTACTTAGAAAAGTGCTGAGGCTTTTAATTTTACTTTTATAAAAGATGAGAAATAGAATTTACACATGTGGGGCTGGCCCACGTGTGTGTGTGTGCGCACGCTTACAGGGATCTCTGAGCCTATGGAGAGAGACGTAGCTAGGATAGCGTGGACATCTGAGGTGGGAGGTGATACTAGCTGGCAGTCCATACTAGCTGGTAGTCCAACGAAGGGGTAGAAGATGGCAGGCACCATGTTAGCAGGCTTTCTGATGCTCCAGAATTTTAAAGCTGGCCTGGAATCTCACCTCTGTGATCTATCATTTTGAAACTTAGTACCGCCATTAGCCAGTGGCAAAAAAGTTGAATGAAGGAACAAACAATTATTGCTTATGTCATTCACTTAGCACATATATAATGTTTTAAATGCTTATATGTGTCATCTATTTTTCTTTAAAATTTTAAAACAGTTACAGACTTATGGAAAAGTTGCAAGTACAGTTCAAACCTTTTTTTCTGAGTCATTTGAAAGTAACTTCTCAACAAGATGCCACTTCTCATTTATTTCTCTCTTCCTGTCTCTCTCTCACACACCCCTCAGCACCTCCAATGTGTACTTCCTACAAACGAGGACACGCCCCTACAACCACAACACAAACTGTCAACATGAGGAAACCAGCACTGATGTGTCATCACCACCTAATCCTCACACTCCACTCCTGTTTCACCCATTGCCCCAGTGATGTCATTCAGAGAAAGGGATCTAGCTCAGAATCATGCGTGACATTTGATTGTGCTGTATCTTTAGTCTCGTTCAGCCTGGAAGAGTTCCACAGTCTTTCGTTAACACTCATGGTCTTGACACTGTTGAGGATTGCAGGCTGGTTATTTTGCAGAATGTCTCTTGGTCTGAGCTTGTCTGAGGTTTCCTCTTGCCCAGGTTGAGGGTGTGCATCTTGGCAGCAGTATCACTGAACAGATGCTGTGTTCTCACTGCATCCTATCAGGTAGCTTCTGATTTCAATTTGTTCTGTTACTCATGATGTTCAATTCGGTCACTTAAGAAGGTGTCTGCTGAGCTTCTTCACTGTAAAATTACTCTTTTCCCCTTTATAATAAATACAAATTTCAGGTAGAGGCACTTCAAAGATATATAAATATCCTATTCATTATACAACTTTCCATTTATTCATCCATTTACTTATCTCTGTATGCAGTCATGGTTCGTGTGTTAATCAATGGACTATGATCCGAGACTATCATTATTTATTTTGATATTCACATTATCCCCAGTGTGGTCAGTGGGGGGCCGTTGAAGCTGGCTTCTGTATCGTCTTGACTTGGGTCCTCATCCCCCGGGAGCTCCTCCATGCTCAATGGCACAGCAAGATATTCCAGGCTCATCCTTCCATTATCCCCACTCCTACCCTCTCCCCAAGAAGCCCTGGTTCCTGCCAGTGGGAAGTGACCCTCAGAAACCAAGATCTGAGTGCTAGATATGTTCATTGCCTCTGGAGCACCATTGGTCCCAGGCCTTCTCAGTGATAGAACCAGGGAAGATATGGATGTACACACACAGGTATGCACACACCTCTATCTATAGTTCTCTATCTACCTATACATTGAACACTATGAGCTCACCAAAGCCAACTCCACAGGGCTCGTTCTAGTTTTTTGTCTTTCCTCATCTGTAACTCCCTTCTCCAACAGTGAGACACTGGCTTCTCTCACTCCCAACTCATTTATCTACCGGACCTATACACCTAAACATCAACAGTGCCCAACTCTGCCACCATCCCCTCCCTATGCGGACGCCATCCTCTCCCTGCTCCAGCTGCCTCTGCTGCGTGCAGGTCCTCCTTGTTCTTCTCTGGCTCTGATACCCCGCACCAGATCAGCCTCCTTAAAGATATCTTTCTCATCCCGTTGAGGCCTCCACACCCCACACCAGGTCGCCCTCTGAGGAAGCCTGTCTCTGGTTCTTGCCCTGCTCCTGACCACTGTGGCTCCTCCCCTAACCCCACTGTTGCTGTCCCCTTTCTGTGCCCAGTATAATGGCTGTAGGACTAAATTGTTTAAAAAGGGTATCATTATTTATTTGAGCTTTGTGAAGCCAAGAACTAGGCTTTAAGTTTTTCTGAATTCTGAAGACATGCTTAGAAAGAAGAATCAACAAAACTTTATGACCAATTAGAGAGAGTGAGAGACCAGGCAGGATTTTGTAATTGATCCTTTCAAAAGATACAAACTGAAGGTTCCCTTGGCAGGGAGGTAGGGCACGGGGTGGGGTAGGAGGACTAGTGACAGCTTAACATATGTTTCCCAACCAAGAACTGTTTAAAAAGCAAGTCGAATCAGAATCCCAGACCCTACGAGCTGGAGGAGCCTGGCCCCACCCCTCATTTTGCAGAGCCAGAAGCAGGTCTGAGAGGTTAAGTGACTTGCTCTCCTCTTCTCTTTCCGAGATGAATTATGCCGTGAGCGCCGGGTTGGTGGTGGGCATCTTCATCGGGTTTCAGAAGAAAGCCTACACTTCTCCAGAAAACCTTCCTGCCCTTGTGGCACTGCTCCTGCTATATGGGTAAGCCGTTTGGGCCGTTAGCTAATCCCTTTGAAGAGAAGCCTGGTGGTGGGGGTGGGGGATCATCTCCCGACAGAAAACCTGGGCTGTCCTGTGGTGGTAGCACCCACAAGTTTAGCTTCCGGCCCCAGGTAGGGTCTGAGGCTGATAACCAGGGATCTGTCTGGCTTCTGTTTCTGACTCCACCGACAGAGGTATCTCTGAGGCCTCGTCCTGTCAGCGACAATGAGAGAAGTCCCGTATGATCTGAATCTTCTACTCAAACTGAGGCCTTGACCAAAGCCTGGGGGTCAGCCATTCCCCAGCTCCTCACCCAGCTCTGATCTCACTCATCTGTGGCCAGTCTGTCCACCTCAGCATCCCCATGTGAACTGGCCGAGAGTTACCGCACACAGTAGAAGACTCCGGCCAAAAAACTCCTCCTGAGTCAGGGACAGAGGATGACACAGGGGTTACATCAGCAGAGTTACAGGGCCCAGCATGCAACTTTCTTTCCCACGTGTGTAAATTTGAATGAGTAACTCATGCATCTGGGCCTCAGTTTCCTCATCTGTAAAATGAAAATGGTGATCCTGGTCCTTCCTCTGTGGGCCAGCAGAGCCTTACCAGAGCATCGGTCTCCACATATTGCTCTTGGAAATAGAGAATCTGGGAACCAACCTGACTATAAGCTGTGAAGATGAGCTCACTGGGCTCATCTGAGATGACCTCAGCTGGGCTTTGCTGACCCAGGCGAGGGTGGGAGGTGTTGCAGGTTGGAGAATCCTCCTATGAATTGTACAGAGCTTTGTCGTTTACAGAGTACATACACAGCTATCAGCCCGTTTGCTCCTCACAAAACCCCGTGAAGTGGTCAGGGCAGGCATCATTATCTCCATTTAAAGTTGAGGCACAGAGACCAACAAATGGAGTATCTTTCTGGTCCCCTGGGACGCTGGCCAGGTGTAAGGGGAGTGCATTATATCTAGACGTATTGTAGGTGGAATGGAATGTGGGACTCCATTACTCTGAGTTGTCTCATTTCACACAGATGGGCGGTCATTCCCATGATGTACCCAGCATCCTTCCTGTTTGATGTCCCCAGCACAGCCTATGTGGCTTTATCTTGTGCTAATCTGTTCATCGGCATCAACAGCAGTGCTATTACCTTCATCTTGGAATTATTTGAGAATAATCGGGTGAGCATAACTTTCTTGGCTTTTTTGTTTAGTAGGATAGTAGAGTATGTGTTGGTCAAGCAGAGCCACGGGCAAGCATCGTACATGTAGCAGCTGAATGCAGATGAGTGCCACTTTCTTCCTCCCTACCCCCGACCCTCCCTCCCTTCCTTCTTTCCTTCCTTCCTTCCTCCTATCCTTCCTTCCTCCCGTCCTTCCTTCCTCTTTCCTTCTTCTCCTCCCTCCTCCCTCCTTCCCCCGTCCCTCCTTCCTTCCTTTTTCATTCCTTCCTTCTTTCCTTCCTTCCTCCCTCCTTCCCTTCCTCCTTCCCTTCCTTCTGTCCTCTCTCCCTTTTTCTTTTCATCCTCCCTCCATCCCTCCCTCCATCCTTCCTTCCTTCTTCCTTCTTTCCTTCCTGTAAGCTCCTTTTTCATTTCTGTGCTCTGAATGAAATGGTTTTCTGTGTTTATTCTGCAAGCAAAACTTTATTCTTGCAATAAACTTTAAGCTTTGCTCACTCTTTCACAAAGGTTTCCTCAGGGACTTTGGGTGATGGGTTTTACACACACGCACAATACATTTCGGTGATTTCAAAATCTAAAAGTAACAAAAAGGCATACAATGAAAAAATCTCCTTCCTACCCCTGTTTCCCACTCACCCAGTTCCCTTCTCCAGAGGCAAACTCTTATTTGAGTTTCCTGTGTGCTCTGGAGACGCATCAGCAGATCCCTATACGTTCTTTCTCCCACTTTCTTGTGGAAATTGTAACACTCTGACATATACTATTCCTTGGGCGAGTTAATCTTGAGGAAGAGACTGGGGATTCTCCATGCTGAATGCCTCACTTTTATGAGCTGCCAAGCCCAGTTGTCCCTTCCACCTGACCTCCCTCTGTCCAGAGACAGATGGCCAAACTGAATCATAAAAAGAGGGGGAAAAAAAGAAGGCAGTCGCTGCAGGGCTTTTACTCCACACTCCACCTTCCCAGTCCCCACCGCTGTGTCTGAGTCCTGGCTGTGGCTGTCCTTGGAACATTTGCCTCCCCACGTGCCTGTGTCCCCAGGCGCCTCAACCTTCCCTCTCCTCATTAGCTCTTCCCAGTTCAGAGGGTGGGACCGGCCAGCACATCTGCACTGCTGCCCTGCCGCACCCACCTCCACCTGCCTCTGGGCCCCGCTGGGAAACACAGGACAAATCTGTGCAGAGGCCCCACCATGAACTGCCCGGACCCATGTCCCCCTGAGACTGACTCTTTCCAGATCTTGTTAGGGTTTTGTGGCCGCTAGGCAAGTAATGAAGCCTCATCTGTCCCGTGAATGATAAGAAATTCAGCATGTCGGAGTCAGACTCTGGAAAGAGGGAGGATAAGAACACAGCCCCAGCAGATGGCCAGAGCACCCAGGTGACTGAAAATGCTGCTTTGCGGAGCTGTGTTTGTCACAGGCTCACAGCCCACGAAGTGTGAAGAGTGTTCCTTCAGAATAATTAAATAGCCAGCTTAAAACAACTCAGAACATTTTCCCCTCTGAGGCTGCACCCATTTAGCCAACACTTGCTAAGCACCTGCCTTCAAAAAGCTGGCATTTTCCTGTAAATTATCAGATACACAACTGCTGTGGAAACCCCCAGTATCCCACAGGAGGCTCCCCCGCTCCCAGCAGCTGCCGCCCCTGTGCGGTCAGGAGGTCTTTACCAGCTGAACAACACGTGCTGGGTGTGTGCTGATATAAACAAGCGTGGCCCACTCGTCCTGCCCTCCAGAGGCTCCTGTTCCAGTCGGAAAGGGACCTGCCCACGAAGTTTGCAACGATATAAGCCACAGTGTATGATCCTCCATAATACAGCGTGTGACAGAGCATCAGAGGAGTGAGGCAGATAACGCACTGCAGGCCAGAGGCAGCGGGAAGAGCCAGGCTGCAGGGGCTAGGGGAGCCGTGGTGGAGGAAGTTCAATTTCAGCCTGTAGATTTCTATTAGCCCATTTAATAAATAATGAAGTGCCTACTCTGAGCTAATCATTGTACAGGTATTTAGGAAGGACACAAAAATAATTAGGACGCAGTGCCCACCCTCCAGGGGCCCACTGACTAGTAGAGAAAGCAGGCAGATTTTAAAAAAATTAATCCTGGGAATGTGATAAGTGCTGGGAGAGAGGAATGGATACTTTCTCACGGGAATCTTGGAAGGCTTGTAAGAGAAGGCACTCTCTGAGCCAGCTGTCTAAAAAAGAACAGGAATCTTTCAGAAAGCAGAAGGGAAAAGAGCATTCTTTCCTGCTTGGAGCAATAGGTAACAGTCTGCACATGCCCAGGCCTAGAGGTCAAAGAGCACAGTGATTCCAGAAAGAGTGGGCAGACAGGGTAGGCAGGGAATGATGAGGTAATGAGGGCACAGGTGTGGAGGCTGGAGAGGGAGGAGCCAGATGGAATGGACAGCTGTGGCCCAGCCAGGAGCTATGCTGGCCTTGTACCCCTCGGTGTCCCTTCTATTTTCTCAAGGGAGGCTCTGCCCAACATGCCAAGTCCGACCACTTGAAAACAAGTCCCTGGCTTAACACAGACCCCAGAGAGAGTCTCCAGCCCTCCTCTCCCTAGACAATGGTAGTTGCCCCGTGAGGGGCTGAAAAGCAGAGCTGGAGATGGCTCAGGGCCTGCTGTCCCCCTGCAGCTGTTGTTAACAAATGAATTGAGGGCTCCTGTTGTTTCAAAGTGAGTCTGCAGGGAGAGCTCCCTAAGTGGACAGCAGGAGGGCTGCAGCTTCTCTGCACATTCCTGCTGTCATTCCCAGAGTCACCTAGGGGAGGGGTAAGGGCAGTAATGCAGGTTCCTCACAGTTAGCCTCGGTGCCCACATGGTACTGAGCATAGTAAATGTTCAGAAGATGCTGCCTGGCTAGACAAAGGGGCAGCTCCCGCCCACTAGAAACTTGCAGGGAGCCCCAGTCCTTGACTGGTCATTAATTGATTAGCTCCTTGGCCTGGCCTTGAGGCACTGCTTGTAAGTACTTCATGACCTCCATGGCAAACCCATTATGCTCTGCTGGACAAATCCGTCCAGTGGCCAGTCTGGCTGCAAGGACTCTCGGTCTGCAGGCCTTCCCCTGTGCTGTCCTGTGAGAGCATCCGGGCCCCACCTGCTGAAGAGAGGGGTGGGTGGGCTTTGCCCCGTTTCCAACAGTCCTACTTCTCTGTTTCAGACGCTGCTCAGGTTCAACGCTGTGCTGAGGAAGCTGCTCATTATCTTCCCCCACTTCTGCCTGGGCCGGGGCCTCATTGACCTTGCACTGAGCCAGGCTGTGACAGATGTCTATGCCCAGTTTGGTGGGTGGTAGCCAACGCCCGTGGAGCATGGGCCCTGGGTCCAAAGCTGGGAGGGCTATCGGGGGGCTCCTGCATCAGACTGTGGCAGGGGCTAGTGCTGGGAGGGGACCTTGTTAGGCTGGAAGTGTCCTGCCAGCTAGAGGGGATTAGAGTGCCTGTGTTTCCATGGCTGGGGAGCACAGGAGGCATGGAGGGCAGCCCAGAGGAGGCGGGTGTTTGGCTCTTGCTCAGTTCCCACATAAGGCTTGGTCTAGTGGGCCTTGTGCTGTGGCCAGGTCTGTGGGGTGAGCTGGGGTGGCTGAAGTGGACTCAATTCCTGTTGATGCCCAGGTGAGGAGCACTCTGCAAATCCGTTCCACTGGGACCTGATTGGGAAGAACCTGTTTGCCATGGTGGTGGAAGGGGTAGTGTACTTCCTCCTGACCCTCCTGGTCCAGCGCCACCTCTTCCTCTCCCAATGGTACGTCCATGCCACACCCTGGGGCCAGTGGGCAGCTCAGGGCATCTACAACTGGACCTTATACGCACACGGTCATCTCTTTTCTCAGGAGCCCCACTCCACGGTGTTTTTTTTTACATTCTCAAAGCCTGGCTTTTCTCCAATAATACAAGTAGAGAATTGGGTTAAAATAGGCACATTCAAATATGTGAAGAGTATCCACTTTAAAATATTTAAAATGCAGTGCTATTAATTTCAATTGCTGATATTTAATCCTTCTCATTTAATTACCAAATGTGTATTTTGATTAGATGATAGTATTGCAAATAACAATGGTTGCGGGATATCCAAAGTACTAGGAAATAGACTAATGTATTTATGAGAGAAGAGCCACAGCAGGCCTCTTTGCTAATTAGAGATTTGGGAGCATGGGAGTAACATGGGAGCCCTGTAGAGGGGTGCGGGCAGTGATCACGACCTCCCGCTCCTGGAGGAAGGTGGGTAGCTGCCCACCCTGACTTTTGACCAGGGCTTCTCAAATGCCAGGTTAGCTGGCAATTGCCATTCTTCCACAGGCTCTTCCTGAAGCTGGGTGGGCCCCTGCCTTACTCCCCTCTGCAATCCAGGCCTACCTTTGTTGTCCTTACGCAGGGGCCTGAATTGCCAAGCAGCAGCCTTTCCTAGCAAGCTTTCCCCAATAGTGTTTTGTTTCTTAACTTTTCCTCCTCTCAGGCTGAGTATGGTCACCTGTAAATAGATTCCAAGGACTTGGTTTTATGTTTTGATCCACAGGGAATTGATTTATTGGAAATGAATCTGCCTTTCTACTCACAGGACTGTGAGAGGCGAATGAGATCACAGGTGTCAACACACTCCTAATGAAACAGGATACACAAGCAGTTCTAGTTATGGGAGACAGTGTCAGGAATTGTTGTCCTTGGCACCCTCAGCCCTTGCAGACCCTTTCTGCAGCCTTGGCCATACCTTTTAGAGGCCTTTGTGTGGGAGAGAGCGGGTCAGGAGGTTGACTACCCAAATTGACTCATTAGCTTCAAACTCTGATGTCAACACATTTGAATGAGTCCTGCCTGCCTTAGGGCCTAAAGAGGACCAGAGAAGTACACCATAGTCCCTGGCTTCCAGAAGGTCAGGGAGGGTTTCAAAGAAGAGGCTGTGTCTTTAAGAATGGGGAAGATTCCATTTGGTGGGGCAGGAGGAGGAGAACATTGAGGGACTGGAAACACATGAGGAGGCTGGGAGACGGGAATGACCAATAGGACTGGGAACCAGGGGGAGATGCCAATTGCTGACAGAGGAGTTAGTGCAAGAGGTAAGTGAGAAGGGTAGGTGGGGCTGGATTGCAGGGCGGTAACTACAGCTGCAGAGGGAGGGCTTCAACCTACAGCTGATGGGGAACCACAGAAGGTTTTGAGGCATGAGGTGGCCTGATGACAACTCTGTTTTGGAAAGGTTGACTGGAGGAAGTGGGGGGCTCGGAGGTTAGTAACTACCCCTTACTGAGTGCTTGCTGTAGAGGAAGTGTTTTAGTCCTGACGGTGCTCCCAGGCCCTAAGTCTTTACTCTGTGCCAGGCACTGTGCTGAGTTCATCTT
The DNA here is from genome assembly GCF_009828535.3 of Hylobates moloch. Taxonomy (NCBI): domain Eukaryota; kingdom Metazoa; phylum Chordata; class Mammalia; order Primates; family Hylobatidae; genus Hylobates; species Hylobates moloch. The sequence continues at coordinate 132,664,259 of NW_026652280.1, forward strand.
CAGCACAATCCTATGAGACAGGTATTGTTACCCCTCCTCCTCACATGGTTGAAGTAGGCAAGGTTCAGAGAGGTCCAATGCCCAAGATCACACATGAGGAGGCCGGGACTGGAACCCAAGGCTGACTCTGGACATGAGCATTTGACCTCTCTACCTAACACCTAATGCCTCTCCTACTGGGAGCCCTTTTTAGAATTTAAGTCTTAAAGGATGGAAGCCCAGAAGGAAGCAGAAGCAAGGAAATGGAAGAGAGGTCCAATGGAAAGGACAGTGCCAAGGACACTGTACAGCCAGCCCAATCCTGACCCATTTTCTTCATCTAGGATTGCTCAGCCCCCTAAGGAGCCCATTGTTGATGAAGATGATGATGTGGCTGAAGAAAGACAAAGAATTATTACTGGTGGAAATAAAACTGACATCTTAAGGCTACATGAACTAACCAAGGTAAGGGAATGGGTATGAGTTTGGAGGTGCTGGTTAGATCCACAGTTGGCATGATGTTGCCATTTTCCTTCCATAGAACGATTGATATGCTTATGCAAGCAATTTGGTTTCCTAGTTTTATGTGGGGTCATCCTCTCTGTGTTATAACTTGTCTTCCAAGAACATCTAATTCCAATGTGTGTTCCCTGCTATTCATCTCGGGCACTGACTCAGGGCCTCAGTGAGAGTCACTCCAACTGAGCATCACTCCCTTTTCTGTGTTCCATTTCTGCAGAGCATGGGTCAGCTTCAAGATGTCTCAGTACTCACTACACCTCTGTGCCTGCCCATGTCAATATGTAACCTCCTAGTGCTGGTAGTTTTCTCCTAAACCATCCTTTGCTCTTTGTTCCCTCTTCTCTTCCTTGCTCTAACTCTGTCTCAGTTCTCAGTCTGATTTCTTCGTATCTTGCAGATTTATCCAGGCACCTCCAGCCCGGCAGTGGACAGGCTGTGTGTCGGAGTTCGCCCTGGAGAGGTGGGTACTCTGCAGACCACATGTGAAAGGCTTCCAAATATCAGCTCTTGTGCCTGCCTCTCCTCTCCATAAGGCAGAGCTATTCAATAGGAACATAATGCCATAATGCAAGTCACATATGTAATTATAAATCTTCCACTAGCCACATGAGAAAAGTAAAAAGAAAATAGGTAAAATTAATTTCACTAGTATTTTTTATTTTACTCAATATATCCAAAATATTATTTCAACATGTAATTAATAGAAAACCTTATTAATGAAATATTTGACAATTTTTTGTTGTTTTTAAGTCTTTGAATCTTTACACTCAGGGCCCATGTCAACTGGGACTTAGATATGTTTCAAGTTCTCAGTAGCCACACATGGCTTGTGGCCTCTGATGGCAGCCCAGGTCTAAAATGCCTCCCCCAGCTCACACACTTACCCTGGGGCCTGACATTTTAGACCTTCTTGGTCTCTAGGGCCAGGCTAGCTATGTGTTTTCTCCTAGTGCTTTGGCCTCCTGGGAGTGAATGGTGCCGGCAAGACAACCACATTCAAGATGCTCACTGGGGACACCACAGTGACCTCAGGGGATGCCACCGTAGCAGGCAAGAGGTGAGTATCCTGCTCCTCCTGTCTCAGGGAGTCTCTCACAGGTCCTGTGAGAAGAATAGGAAGGTGATCATCAGACCCTATACTAGGGTGGCTCTGAGGCCCTGAAAGATCTGTACAGAGAAGGAGGCCTCCCAGAGAGCATGGCCCAAAAAGCCCAACACATAGACCCACTGGAAAATGGAACTGAATTGTGATGGTTAAGAGATTCCTCTGTTAGGATGGATTCTTGGAAAGACCTGGGAAGCACTAAGTGTGTGGTTCTTAATCTTTTAGAGGTCATGGAACATTTTAAGCATCTGATGAATATTTGTAGCCTATTCCTATAAAAATGCACCATTGCTTCCCATTACCTCCCTCCACACATTTTTGCAAAAGTTTCAGGGAATTTACCGAGCCCCAGGTCACATTTGTGATCCTGCAGGAGCTCTTGAATCCCAGGTTAAGAACCCCTGTGATGAATGAAGCATCCTTCCTCCGGGCTGAGTTTCTAGATAGGGGCTCATGCATGGGCCCTTGGGGTAGCCTAACCTGCATTGGCTATTTGTAGGCTGATACTTGGCTTTGCCAGACCAAGGAGCATGGAGGGAAAACTGACATGTGCCCTTGGATTCTGGAGGGTGACTGCTGCTCTCTGTAATAAAATGTGTTTAAACAGACTGGTCCCCTATGGGCAGGACAGAGAGGATGAGCTCTCACTTGTCTGCCTCTTTCCTGGCTGCAGGAAAAGCTTGAACAGTAAAACTTCAGCACACACAATAGAGGTGCCCAGAGGAAGTCTCTGCCCTGGTTTATAAGTGGAGTTAGGTGCTGCCGACATCTGTCCAGCATCTGCTTGACTGGGGCCTCTTTCTCTCCCCTGAAAGCCATCCTCAGCATGGCCCAATGTCCAGTGGGCATGAAAAGTCCTGAGCATGCTTCACTGGCTCAGACAGGATGAATTTGGTTCTTTGGCCTCCATAGCCAGCCCTACTGGGTTTACAGAAAAGGGACAGGCAGGGGTGAAGCCAGGTCATGGCTGACTCTATCTCAACAGATCCAGCTTCACCTGCAAGTGACCAGGCAGGTGACTTCCTGATTGTGACAAAAGGAGTCATGGCAGGGTGGAGGAGGGGAAAGATATCATAGAATTTTCCATGAGCACATTTATGAGACATCAAGTTACAACTGTGTCCAAGTGAGGGTCTGACGTCCAGAAGATAAAACGGAGCTGGATGCTAGAAAGAAACTATAGGTTTAAGACACAGAATTGGGCTTATCTGGTAGGGTAGCTCCCGCTAATTTGGAAATGTACCCTATTTGCTTCCCTGAGTAGTTTTAATTGGCCCAGCCATGCCTTTGGTGGCTTTTGTCATTATGGGGAACTGCAATGGTCTCTCTCTGTACCATCCATCCTTTATTCATAGACTCTAAACTATAAGAAGAAAAGGATGACATTAGACTAAATGTCTATGTATAGTTTATTTTCCATCTTGGCAATATATTTTTTTAGTGAGGGCGAATATATTAGCCAAAGGGAGTTGGTGGAACTCAACTCACTCTACCCCTGCTCCCTGTAGGCCTCTCGCTGTGGGTAGTCATCTGACTGGCTCCTCTTTCATTGCTATCTTTGCCAATAAATACAGATAGAGAAGTTTACTTCCATTGGGACACATCCATCTTTTCTAGTTACTTCCCAAATGTCTGAAAATTATTGAAAAATCATGAATCATTTTCTTAAACCTGATCTTCCCTCTGTTTTTACACTCACATTTGAGGTGATCTGATCCAAAATGAAAGCTGACTTTTGGCGTAACAGGGATTCAATTAATCCTAGACATGGAAACATGGAAGAATCTGACAGGATTCAGTTTCTAACCAAAGGGCCCCTGTTTTGATTCCCAAATATCCCATGCATTTCTGAAGCCAAATATGAGAAGAGAAGAAGCAACTTCCTTTTCCCATTGGCAGAAGCTTCTCCAGCCCTAGCTCTATGGTCATCCCTCCTTGAAGGATACTCAGTAATTGCTTTTTTTCTTGCAGTATTTTAACGAATATTTCTGAAGTCCATCAAAATATGGGCTACTGTCCTCAATTTGATGCAATTGATGAGCTGCTCACAGGACGAGAACATCTTTACCTTTATGCCCGGCTTCGAGGTGTACCAGCAGAGGAAATTGAAAAGGTGAAAAATGGTTTGTTGTGGCCACATAGGAGTCTGGTTAATTACAAGCCTGTTTCATGAGAGTACATCCTCTTGGAGATGAGAAACTGAAGCGTGCTATTCATTCATTCATTCATTCAATCCAACAAATGTTTACTATGTGTCTACTGTGTGCCAAGTACTGTTCTAGAAACCAGAGGTATAGCAGTGAACAAGACAGACAAAAAAAGATCCCCGCTCTCATATCTAACAAAATGATGTATGCATTTATCCTTTGACTCAGCAATCACACTTCTAAGAGTTTATCCTGAAGATGCATCTCCCACAGTACAAAATGAGTATGTATAAGGTGATCCGTTGCATTTGTAATTGCAAAATGCTGGAAGTTACCTAAATGTTTAGTCATTGTAGATTGGCTGAATAATTTATGGTACAGACACCAATAAAGTCTTATGCAACTATAAAAAAGAAAAAGAAAAATCTCAGTAAACTGATATGGAGATATTTCCAGTAAATACTGTTAAATGAAAAAAAGCAAAGTGGAAAACAGAACATATAGAATGCTACTTTGTATGTAAGAAAGAAGGAAAAACAAGAAAGTAAACTTATGTCTGCTTACCTTTGCAAATAGAACATAGAAAGGATAAACCAGAAAACAATGAATTTGGTGATCAACAAGAAGAAAATTGGAAGAAAGAAAAATGGGAGGAAATAGTACTTCTGGGGATATATTTTTGTATAGTTTTAATTTTTGGAAGCATGTTAATGCTCCACATATTCAAAAAAAATCAGTAAGAATGGGAAGTAGGCAAAAATGAAAACAAAAAGGAAACCTAACACTGACAGCAAACTAAATGAACTAACCTAATTTTATTTCAAATAAATATCATAATCTTGCAAAAGGGGGATAGAGCTAATACAAACAACTGCTGAACACAGTGTTTGACTCTATATCCTCATTCTTGGGCAGGGTGGAGTGGGGGAGAAGAACTACAAACAATTTCTGAGTTCTTTTTAGTATGTTTTTTATAGTGGTATAGGCAAAGTGATTCTGAAAATTTTAGATGTGTTACAGGATTAAATAAATTAATAAGTGTTTTGATGTTATTGGGACCCAGAATTCTCACTGTGGAAGAAAGGACTTACAAATATTGAAAAGGGAAAAGCAAGAAAGAACTGTGAGGTCATGGATTGGAACTGGAGATAGCACTGGGAATTCAGGAATATTTATGTGCTTGTGTTTGTGGGTGCATGCAGATGTGTTCATGTTTCGTGCACATAGGCATGTATATATATATACATATATTTGCATGTGTGTATCTGTCTTCTGAAAGGCTCAAGAAACAAAAACACCCCAGTAGCCATGAACACACTTAGTGCTCAGACTTTTAATAACATTCTCCACTAAAAGTAACCCTGATTCCTCCAGTAAATGATAAATTCCAGGGCTGGAATGGCATAGGTATAAAATGAACCTGGAATATCTTATGCCAGAAAGTAAGGAAGTGCTTTAAAAAAAAATAATAACGGGCTGGGCATGGTGGCTCACACCTGTAATCGCAGCACTTTGGGAGGCCAAGGTAGGAAGATCGCTTGAGCCCAGGAGTTCCAGATTAGCCTGTGCAACATAGAGAGACCCTGTCTCTACAAAAAATTAGCAAACAAATTAGCTGGGCCTGGTGGTGCACGCCTATAGTCCTATCTACTCAGGTGGCTGAGGTGGGAGGAATGCTTGAGCCTGGGAGGTTGAGGCTGCAGTGAGCTGTGATCAAGCCACTGCTCTCCAGCCTGGGAAACAGAGCAAGACTCTGTCTCTTAAAATAATAATAATATAATTTTAAAGAAATGAAAGTATCTCTGTACAGATTGCTTATTGGTTACAAGAGAGAAACATAGTAATTTTACAATGGAGAAATTAGCACCTTAACTGGGTGATAAAAATTAACATCTACAATGGAGAAATTAGACAGCACCTTAACTGAGTGATCAAAATTAACCATAAGGGGCAGATGGACATCTCATGCCCCGAGATGTGATACCCTGTGAAGGACACAATTTCACGTATGTAGAATCCAGATTGGAGATATGTAGACTGAATCTTATCATGAGGAAACATCTGACAAGCTCCAAAGAAGGAATATTCCTTAAAAAAAAAAAAAAAAAAAAGGAGACTGTATTCTTCAAAAATAAAAGAATCATAAAAGACAAAGAAAGAGCTATGGAAATATCTCTGATTGCAGGAGGCTAAATAGGCATAATGACTGAATAACAGACAATAGACTACATCTTGTGCAGAAGAGAAAAAAAATGATAGAAGGATATTATTGGACCAACTGACAAAACTGAACTATGAACAGTAGATTAGGTAAATGTATCATAACATTAAGTTTACTGACATTGATAATGTACTGTGGTTATGTAAGAGAAGATCTCTATTCTTAGGAAATAGGCCCTGAAGTATTTAGGAGTGAAGGGCTGGGATGAGTAACTTACCCTCAAATGGGTCACAAAAAATTGTGTGTGTGTGAGAGAGAAGGGTTTGCTAGTTAATAATTCTATGAACTATTTTTATTCTTATATGTGCGTGTGAGTTTGAAACTATTTCCAAGTAAAAAGTTAAAAATGGAGCTTACATTCTAGTGGGAGGGATAGACGATCTATAGATAAATAGGTAAAATATCCAGGACATTAGAGAGTGAAAAGTCCTCAGGGAAAAGTAATGCAGGGAAGAACTGTTGGGGCAGGGTTTGCACTTTGAGGTAGGGTGGCCCAGGGAGAGCCTGCAGAGGAGAGAACCTGAATGAAGAACTAGAGGTGAGAGAAGGCGCCATGTGCACACCTAGGGAGGAACATTCCAGGCACGGGGGACTAGTACAGAAGGCAGAAGCATGGTGAGCTTGTCTCCATTGGCTTCCCTAGATCTCCTCCTGCGCATGTGCACACACACCTGGTGTCTCTGTCGTCGTTCCCTCACAGCACTGTCACGATCTGCCAGTATTCTGTTTATTTTGACTGTCACCTCCCCACAGTCTGAGGACAGCAGCAATGGCTGTGTTCACATTGTTCTCCAGTGCCTGGTTCGGTGTCCGGCGTATGGTCAGTGCTCCATAAGTATGTGTCGGATGCACAAGGCTTTGGGTGTAACCCTCTTGAGGGGTGGGATCAACAGGTCTGGGACTCACCGTCTTCTCAAACAGACCCTTCCTCCTCCACTCCTAGCCATGGTCCAGGACGCTGGGCGAGACCCACTGTCTTGCTGTTTGTAAGGCTGAAGTCCATTTCTCAGGGGGCTATACCCAACAGATGCTGAGCTGACCAGGCCACCCTGGGATCCAAGACATAGAGTGAAGGAGCCCCTGTCTGGCGCCTGAAGCACATGCCAGAGGACAGGAGCCAGCAGGAGCCTGTTTCAGCCTAACTGGGGCTTTCATTCTGGAGGCATGAGATCTGGTAGCCCCAGGCTTTGAACTGGGGGAGGTTTGGGGTGTTTGCTTGTCTTCTCCAAATGGCATTTCTTTCTCTTCCCTAGGTTGCAAACTGGAGTATTAAGAGCCTGGGCCTGACTGCCTACGCCGACTGCCTGGCTGGCACGTACAGTGGGGGCAACAAGCGGAAACTGTCCACAGCCATCGCGCTCATTGGCTGCCCACCGCTGGTGCTGCTGGTAACTGAGGGCTTGGGCCGCACCAAGGGCTTAAACCAAGTGCTGCGTCTCTTGGGTTGGGGAAATAGGTTCTGGGTCGGCAGATTTAGAAACTGCAGTAATTTGGCTTTAGTCTGGACTGTTTCCTGTGTTGCTCATTTTGAGCGATCAGTGGTTCACACAGCTCTGGAGAAAAACAAGTCATGGCACAGCCTTGACTTGGGACTGCACACATCCTGCGTTCCCAGGATGTCTCCTGTGGGGCCATCGGCTCACAGCCGGGAAGTCCAGCCCGCTCTGCAGCCTGTCAGTGTCTGGTCCCCATACAGGAGCACTGAGCTGGGTCAAAGGCTCCTGAGCCAGGCCAGGCCTGAGGCCATGCCCATGCAGCCCAAGGATCATGAGGGCACAGGGCACAGGACATAGCGGGAACCAAGGAAGTGACCCGAGTGACCTCCCTGCCTCCTGACAAATGTATTTACAGGATTTCTTTTTTTGAGGAGAATTCTGTCATTGCCTTAATCCACTTTAATCCCCTCGTGGGCTGAAATGGGCCCAGGGTGGACACCATGCTTCTCTACTCTCGGATCCACCTCCTGTCTTCCGTACCCTACACCAGGGTACCCCTGTCTTGCTCAAGTGAGGGGAGTGACTGTGTGTGCCTTCTGTCAGCTCATCCTCCACAAGGGAGCCAGCCCAGGGGGAAGCAGTAATCAGAAGGGCCAGCTCCCAGCCTGTGCCCCCAACCTTCTTTCTACCCCCCAGGACGAGCCCACCACAGGGATGGACCCCCAGGCACGCCGCATGCTGTGGAACGTCATCGTGAGCATCATCAGAGAAGGGAGGGCTGTGGTCCTCACATCCCACAGGCAAGAGATTCCCAGGGCTGGGGAAGGTGGGTGGGAATCCCCTCCTGCTCACCTCCTCTCTCCTGCCCCACAGCATGGAAGAATGTGAAGCGCTGTGTACCCGGCTGGCCATCATGGTAAACGGCGCCTTTCGATGTATGGGCACCATTCAGCATCTCAAGTCCAAGTAAGCAGATGGTGGGGCGTGCCCCTTGTTGCCTTCTGTGGATCCAACTGGATCCTGTGTTCTCCACTGACACTTGGAAGAGTCCTGCTGCCCCGTCATCCCCTGGGGCAGAGGCAGGTAGTGGCTGGGCCTCATTCTCCAGCAGCAGATGGAGAAGGCTGTTATGCTAATAAGAAACTCCTCTATATTGGCCTAATTTCCTGTGGTCGAAGACTCGCCCAAGTATCTGGATGGGGCGTCTGATCAGGATGCATGCAGAGCCTGGCTGGGATGAGGGAGGGCCACTACCACTGCCTCAGTATTCCACCACTTACCCCAGCAGATCCAGGACCTGTGGCCTATTTACTAAGAGTCCACGCCAATGTGGGAATGGTTAGGAGACCAACTGGCTTGAGGACTCGTTTTTGTTTTTAGAGTATTGTATGCTTTTGAATTTGAAAAAAGACCATATGTTATACAACAAACCAACCAATGCCAGTAATCTTGAATAGGATTATCCTTATCCTGTACCCACACATTGTAAACTATTGTAGATAATTCCTTATTATTAAGAGTTTGCATGCCAAACCTAACAGTTTAAGATTATCAGCATATTGCCATGCTCATTCACATTCTGATATGCTTTATAACCTAGAAAAGAGCAGAGTTACACTTACTCATTTATTTAACACTTATTAAGAGCTCAGAATATAAGTCACTAAGCTGGTTGGTGGGAGGAAGAGCACATAACCCACCTTATCTATGCTGAGGTGCATAATCCTCATGCACCCACGGGAGGGTGTTACACAGAAGATGTCATCCTTTCATATGTCAGAGCAGATAAATGATTGAGAGAAAGGTCTAATAGATTAGCTGCTTGTGGCAAGTGGATGTTTGACCCATGATTTATTGAGCAACTACAGCTTGTACACTGCATAGATATCTATAGAAATAGCAGCATGTCAGGTCACCAGACCTGTGTCAGCAACTTCCCGTGTCCAACTGCTGGAGAGAGGGAAGTTCTCCTATTCCTTTCCCTCTGACTCCTCAATATCTCCATGATAGAGGAGGTGAGAGGGGAGTGTTCCCTGTGTGGAAGGACGGTGAGTTTTCTGGAGCTGAAAGGTGAACAGCCTTTCTCCTCTGCATCTTACTGCAGAGGAGAACAGCCCTAGACTGTGGAGGGAGCTTTGGAGTCAGTTATGACTGACACAGGATACTAGGGCATAGGGTACTGACACCCGCTAGCCATGCACACACTCTCTGGTGGACCATCCTTCATCCAAGTGAGGGTAACCAGCCATCCTGCTGAGGGAGGAAGAAAGCACCAATGGCCTGGGCCCTAGCAGCTCCATTTGCTCCGGGAAGCTTCCTCAGGGAAGTGCTGCCTTCCCGAGCCTTTGCTCCCACCTGGCCCATCAGCCCTTACCACCACTCAGTATGCACTGGTCCACGTGTCTTTATGGGCAGTCTTGGGATCCCCACACTGGACTAAAACTACCTTTGACAGCCGGGTGCAGTGACTCACACCTGTAATCCTATCACTTTGGGAAGCTGAGGCAGGAGGATCACTTGAGGTCAGGAGTTCGAGACTGGCCTGGCCAACACGGTGAAACCCTGTCTCTACTAAAAATACAAAAATTAAATGGGCATGGTGGTGTGTGCCTGTAATCCCACCTACTCAGGAAACTGAGGCACAAGAATCACTTGAACTCAGGAGGCGGAGGTTGCAGTGAATCGAGATCACACCACTGCACTCCAGCCTGGGCGAAAGGGCAAGACTCTGTCTCAAAAAATAAAATAGGCCGGGCTTGGTGGCTCATGCCTGTAATCCCAGCACTTTGGGAGGCCGAGGCAGGCGGATCACTTGAGGTCAGGAGTTTAAGACCAGCCTGGCCAACATGGTGAAACCCTGTCTCTACTAAAAATACAAAAAAAAAAAAAAAAATTAGCAGAGTGTGGTGGCGGGTGCCTGTAATCTCAGCTACTCAGGAGACTGAGGCAGGAGAATTGCTTGAACCCAGGAGACAGAGGTTGCAGTGAGCCAAGATCATGCCACTGTACTCCAGCCTGGGCAACAGTGAGACTCTGTCTCAAAAAAATTAATTAATTAATTAATTTAATTACATTAAATAAAACTACCTTCGACTTCAGCAAGTATGATTGTCCCACGTTACCATGCAGACGTTTGACCTCCAAAAACTGGTATCAAATGATTTCTCCGGGGACTACCATGGTTTTTCTCTCCTAGTTTTCGGTATGTACATAGGTCTATGGTATGGGCCTTTAATCCCCAGTGTTTCTTTTTTTGTTGTTCTTGTTTGGGTTTGTTTCTTGTTTTTCGGTTTTTCTGAGACAGGATCTCACTCTGTCATCCAGGCTGGAGTGCAGTGGCATGATTGTGGCTCACTGTAGCCTTGACCTCCTATGCTCAAGTGATCCTCCCACCTCAGCCTCCCAAGTAGCTGAGACCACAAGCATGTGCCACCATGACCTGCTAATTTCCATAGAGACAGGGTCTTACTTGTTGCCCAGGCTTATCTTACACTCCTGAGCTCATGATCCTCCCACCTCTACCTCCCAAATTGCTGGGATTACAGGTGTGAGCCACCAAGCTGGGCTTAACCCCCAAAATTGCTGATGAGTCTACTCCTTATTTTGGGATTACCTTAGGCCCAACCACTAACAGGGGCCTGTCCTGCACTGTGTGCATCCCCTAGATTTGGAGATGGCTATATCGTCACAATGAAGATCAAATCCCCGAAGGACGACCTGCTTCCTGACCTGAACCCTGTGGAGCAGTTCTTCCAGGGGAACTTCCCAGGCAGCGTGCAGAGGGAGAGGCACTACAACATGCTCCAGTTCCAGGTCTCCTCCTCCTCCCTGGCGAGGATCTTCCAGCTCCTCCTCTCCCACAAGGACAGCCTGCTCATCGAGGAGTACTCGGTCACACAAACCACACTGGACCAGGCAAGTTGGCTCCGGGGCACCGACAGCTGAGCAAAGACTGGCCCAGAACACCCAGTGTGGGTTGGAATTGCCATAAGAGGGAGGCATAACATTCCCGATTTTTAACAAACTCTTGCCCTCTGTTTATTGGGGTAAAAGGTGGTATATCAGAAATTGTTTTCTAACAATATTTCTTAGTCATCAGGAAACTTCACTGATTCTTTTTTCACATTTTCCTTCCCCGTGATGCTATGGTGTGTTATTTCATTCTTGCTCATTTGTGGTGGTGGTTTTTCCTTCAAATCAGCTTTATTGATGTGTAATTAACATACGATGAAACACAGGTTCTTTGGGAGGCCAAGGCAGGAGGATCACTTGAGCCCAGGAGTTTAATATAGGCCCATGCAACAAAGTGAGACCTTGTCTCTACAAAAAAAAAAAAAAAATCAGAAAATTAGCCAGGCATGGTGGTGCATGCCTGTGATCCCATCTACATGGGAGGTTGAGGCAGGAAGATTGCTGGAGCCCAGGAGGTCAAGGCTGCAATGAGCTGTGTTCATACCACTGCACTCTAGTCTGGGTGACAGTAAGCCCCTGTCTCAAAAAAGCAAAACAAAACAAAAACACCTATTTTAAATGTACGGTTTAGTGAGTTTTGATAAACGTGCATTCCATGTGTGGTTTTTTAAGATGTAATCACATTTTTTATTGCGGTAAAATATAATAACATAAAATTGACCATGCCAACCATGTTTAAGTGCACAGTGCAGTGGTATTAAGTACATTTACATTGTCGTGCAACCATTACCACCATCCCCGATAGAACTCTTTCATCTTGCTTCAGTGAAAATCTGTGCCCATTAAACACTAACTCGTCACTTACTGCCCCCCTCGCCCTTGGCAACTACTGTTCTACTTTCTGTCTCTAAGGCTCTGACTACTACAGATACCTCATATCAGTGGAATCATACAGTGTTTGTCCTTTTGTGTCTGGCTTATTATGTGAGGACTTAGCATAATGTCCTCAAGGTTCATCCGTGTTGTATCATGTGCCAGAATTTCCTTCCTTATTCAGGCCGAATAATATTCATTTGTACATATATGTGCTACATTTTGTTCATCCATCTACTCATTCATTGATAGACATTTGGGTTGTTTCTGGGCTTTGTGTTTTTATATATGTTTGTTTTAAAATAAACATCTTTAAAGACAGTTCAGTAAAGCAATGGTAACAGGGAAGTCTCCATTTAACCCCTGAGGAGCTGGCTCACCCGCACCTTCTCATCAGCATTAAGCAGGGGGAGGCATGAGCAGCAGCCACCTCATACTCAACGAGGAGCCGAACAGGGATCAATTATCTTTTTTTTTTTTTTTTTTAGTTATTAGGATGCTGCTAGCTGAGAATCTGCCTTGCCTTGATTACCCCAATGTCTGGTGCCCAAGTCCCTTGAGTCCTCCAGCAGGAACTCCTGTGGCATCACTCAGGAGTCTGGTCTAAGTAGCTAGCTCTGACCAGGGCAGTGGTGGCCAGGCTTCCTGGGTGGGCCAGCCTCCCCCGGGTAGGACACGAGCCACACCAGCAGGGCTGTATGTGAACTGTGGAAAATAGAGAGCAGAGTGGGTAGGTGGGTGTAGGGTGCTGTTTTCCTGGAAATATCTACCTAATCTTGCTCTTCTCTTACCTCCAGGTGTTTGTAAATTTTGCTAAACAGCAGACTGAAATTCACGACCTCCCTTTGCACCCTCGAGCTGCTGGAGCCAGTCGACAAGCCCAGGTACCCCTGCTGCTGATGCTGTCCGCAGCTTGAGGCAGCTCCTCAGCCCACAGCCCAGCTGGTTCATTGGGCTTGAGTTGCCCCAAGGCTCAGATACGCCTCCTACAGAGAGCCCCACCCATACCATTGTCCCTACCAAGTCCGCACCACATCCTCATCACATCCTTGCTAAGTCCCTGCCGCTGTGTGTTCTGTGCTGAAGAACTTTTCATTCAATAGCTGTAGGGGTTCCTGTTGTAATCAAGAAACCATCTGGATAGTATGGGAGAGCATTTTTGAAAAGAACTTTCCCATGTTTTTTCCTTACAGCAAAAAAGCTTGGATTTGGGGAATAAGGAGCAGAGAAGGTAATAGAGAATATTAGAATGTTTTGGGTGCTTGACATCTATGTCTGGACATGTGTTTGAGTTTCAAAGGAAGGGACTTAACTGGCACATCGTTTCAGTGTCAGACACACATTTGGTTAGATCAAGGAATAGCATCTGTTGTAGGAAGAGGGCTCTTTGTTCTTTATAAAAATGTCAAGAAGATGGAGAAAGAAGCAATAGGCAGTATGTCTCCTGGCTTGTGATAACCCTTGGAACAGGTGCTTGTAGGTTCCTGCCCTGGCACAGTGCCTCATGTAAGGAGCACACCATCCAAGAAGGAGAGAGCTGGAGCAAGTACCGGAGGAGGCACCGGCATCCCAATGCCTTGGCTTAAGCCTGGGATTGTAGGGGGATGAATTAGCCACGCTCTTCTGACTTACCTGGAGAGTAAATCAAATCAAATCAAGAAGCAATGATATGCAAAAAACTTATTTCCCCATAAAGTTTTTATTCTGCCCAGTTTCTGGATTGCAAGAAAAACCAAATACAGCTAATGATTGAAACACTGCTGTCCAAAGCAGTGCTTCTGATGAATTTTTTCCCTTCGTCTTGACCAGCAGAGACCTAATGGCTACTTGGCAAAACTGACTTTGTCTTCCCAACCCTTACCTGCCAGAGGGCCCAGAAATGCCTAAGTAAAGGCTCCTTTAGTTAGAGAAAGTTTGCTTTTACTGAGATCTTCCGGCCACTGATTCCCATTTATAGATCTGGTGATTGCTGTTGACATCAGTTGAAAATTATTTTTAAAAACCACTTGCAGTTGCGAATCCTTTTTATAACTCTGTAACTCAGAATATAGAATTAGGTAGCAAAATTGTTTCCCAGAATTACCAGTGGTCTCCCCACCCCTGCCTGGCATGTTCCCTCTTAAAGGACTAATCCCACCACATCACCTCTGGGCCAGGCAGAACATCAGGGGTGCTGATGTTCTATGATCTACAGCAGTTAATTCCAAACTTTTATCCCTTATTGGATGTGATCATTTTTCTATTGTGTTTTTTACATTTTTGTTCACAAAGATTAGAAAACCTGCAACACACTTATTGGCATATTTTTCTGATAATTTTCATCCAAAACCTAATTCTGACTTTACAACATACTATCTTTACAAAGGTTTGCAAAAATTCTTTCATATAGCATTGCATATGTCTGTCATGAAATAAATAGTAATTATATTATTGTTTATATTATACCACTTCAGAATAATTTCCTTTAAAGTATCCTTCAAACAAGAAAAAGGTAATTTCTCTCAAGAAGTTCTAGAGAGAATTTACAACTTGCTCCTAAGCAAATGTGAGAACTTCAGGAAGCTCATCCAGCCATTGGCTTTACAACTCCAAATTGTGAGCCAGGACCACACAGATATTTATCTAGAAATCAGCGTTTGCTTACCAAGAACATTTTTACTCTCCAAAGGACTCCATCCTGAAAAACGTGTTTTGGGATAAGGTCTAATGCAATCTTATACTCTGTTATTAAAACCAGTGAGGGTCAAGGTGTGAATAGATTAAGTAGGTGACAGATGATCAGACAACTTAGAAACATCCTAAATAGGTTAATAATTGTGTGACCATTGCATGTGCATTCCCAAATTAGGAACAACTCAAATCAATTTCTAATCCTTATTCTTACACTGTTCCAGTTCCCCCATATAACTCGTATCTTTGTGTTAGTTTCAGAAGTTTCTGAAGTACCCCCAGCCTTGATGGGAATCCTCACACCACCTCAAATCCTGTTCTCAGCCCTAAGTACTGTGTTAGTCATCCTCTTAAGAGGATGTGTGATTTTAAATCAGATAATGGGATAAACCACATTTCGTCTAGACTGGTCAGGCCTTTGTCCAGTCCCATCCTCGCCCACACTACCCCAGCCCCACAGTGGGCATTGGTTCAGGAATTCAACCCACACTTTATAACTGGAGACAGTGTCTCTCCAGTTAAAAAGGTCACCTTGGTGTCAGCTTCTCAAGGAACATGGGCATCTTTATTAATCAAAGCCCAAGCTTCGATCTGGAACCTAATATCCTGCACTCCAGCTCTCATCTCTCCCCTCCCCCAGTCACATTTTCATGCTTCCCAGAGCCACCCCTACGGGAAGTGGTCAAAGGAATTCTGTACCTCAGGGCTGACCTAAATTAGGATTTCTTGGCTTTTAAGATAATGGTAACTTTCTTAAGCTAAAAAAGCCCCAGAAGACCCCATAAGAGCCCTTGGAAACAGCACCATGGGTGTAGCTTCCCTCCAGGATGTAAGCATGTATGCACACGTCTCATATGTGTGAGTCTTTGTAACAAATGCCTGGATCTTAGAACCAGGGAGACCTGATTCATAGATTTCACAGAGAAGGAGAGAAAGATGGCCCATAACCTGGGTGATGTGACAGAATCACAGTGCCCTCAGCTGAGTGCCCTTCAGAGATTGATTGACAACTGTTTAGCTTTTGAAATCTAAAAGCAGTCACACCATCTGAGAAAACCAAGATGACGTGAGTCCATGTGATCTCCTTCCACAGGACTGATCTTTCACACCGCTCATTCCTGCAGCCAGAAAGGAACTCTGGGCAGCTGGAGGCGCAGGAGCCCGTGCCCATATGGTCATCCAAAGGGACTGGCCAGCATAAATGACCCCACTGCAGCAGAAAACAAACACACGAAGAGCGTGCAGCGAATTCAGAAAGAGGCTCTTTCAGGAGGAAACCGAAACTGACTTGCTCACCTGGAACACCTGATGGTGAAACCAAACAAACACAAAATCCTTCTTCTCCAGACCACAGAACTAGAAACCTCAGGCCATCCCACTAGCAGCTTTGGCCTCCATATTGCTCTCATTTCAGGCAGAGCTGCTTTTCTGTGTGTTTGTCTGTGTGTCTGCGTGTGTGTGATTTTCATGGAAAAATAAAATGCAAATGCACCCCTCACAAACTATCCTAATTCACAGTCTCGCTGGTGTGCACCATCTAGTATAGTTTTAGAAATTCTTTAGGTGGGTGCATAGCTCCTTGTCAGTCCCATGCACTTCTGTGAATGTTACTGCCTCAGGACTGCTTGTACTGGCAAGATTCTGCAACACTAGGTTGGAAGTGAATGGACTAGTCTTAATGTTCCATGTCAAGTCTTTGTAGAGTTTGAAGAAAACACCCAACTAGTAATGCCTGTAAACATTATCCATTGTCAGCTGGGTATTACTGACTTTAACTTTCATGTCGGTTTGCCCAGCTTATTTGAGTGTTTACCTCACAGGTTTAATTAGGACGGGAGACAAAGAGGCATGGACAGGCGAGAGTTGGTCCTTGGTTGGACGTGAGACCCGACAGGACTTTGTAACCATTCGAAGAGGTCAGGACCTCATTCACATGCTGCTGTGCCTTTTCCGCAGTGCTACCATGTGCATCTTCTGCAGTGGTGTTAGAAGGGAATGAAGGCCAGGTGCGGTGGCTCACGCCTGTAATCCCAGCACTTTGGGAGGCTAATGTGGGCAGATCAAAAGATCAGAAGATCGAGACCATCCTGACTAACACAGTGAGACCCTGTGTCTACTAAAAATACAAAAAATTAGCTGAGCATGGTGGCACATGCCTATAATCCCAGCTACTCGGGAGGCTGAGGCAGGAGAATCGCTTGAACCCAGGAGGCAGAGGTTGCAGTGAGCCGAGATTGCGCCACTGCACTCCAGCCTGGGCAACAGAGCAAGACTCCGTCTAAAAATAAATAAATAAAAAGGAATGAAGATGGACATCTAGTTCACATAAATGCTCACCAAGATTCAGAAAATAATCGTTTTAAACCAAACATTTCCAAAGACTTGTGGATGAGGAGAACAAGTGGGTTTCCCCGCCAGGGCAGTCTCCCCTCCATGACCTAGAGATGGGCTTCGTCGTAAACATGCTTTCATTATACTGAGGATAGACTCCAGAGTCAGGGTGAGGGAAGAGGGAAAGGGAAGAGATGCTGAGGCCCAGGAACTGTTGCTGAGAAGAGGATGAGGCAGAAAGTCAGCACAAGGTGCTAAAATTTTTGTTTCAGCAAGAAGGGTCCTGTGCTTGTTTAGAGGCAGACAGAAGGCAAGGGCTATACAACTTTAAGTCCTGCACACCTCCTGGCTTGCCACTTTGCATCTGCTAGATGCTAGGCAAATAACTGCCCACAGAGACTATAAAACTACTCTGGTAGTCCCACAGCTTCATCTGATGTTGACTTTTTCTTTTAACTTACCAAAGACCAAAACTGTAAGACCATTTTAGCTAGGGCTAGGATAGAGGTTGGGAAAGCCCAGCACACTGCTTGCATCACACTGCTGCACCCCGGCTGGTTTCATAATTTAAATTAGCAACTACAATATCACAGGAAAGAAGACTACACTCTTTGGGGCTGCTTAGGAAAAGAAAAGAAAAAAAAAAAGACTACGTAGGGTAGGGAAGGTGGTTTAGCAGCCATTCTGTTTGGCTGTGAGGGTTTCAGAAAGGCATCATGAACTGGAAAGAGTCAGATGCAGGTAAAATCTGCACACCCCCTTAAGGAAAAATCTCAGTTTACCTTTTGTCTCCACTACACCTGAGGTCTGTGTCTTTTCATCCTGTTTTTTCCAGCTCCTGGCACACAGAAAATGTTCAACTAATACCCACCAAACTGAAAACCCAGCAAACTATGAAAACCCAGCAAGAAAAATAGAAAAGAAGTGGGTCCAAGAAAATGATGCCTCCAAAAAGCAGCAAAGGGCAAGTGGAGCAGGAGGATGCCGTGCTTTAAAAACAGCCACAGGCCAGGTGCGGTGGCTCACGTCTAATCCTAGCACTTTGGGAGGCCGAGGTGGGCCGATCGCCTGAGCTCAGGAGTTCGAGACCAGCTGGCCAACATGGTGAAACCCCGTCTCTACTAAAATGCAAAAAAAAAAAAAAAAAATTAGCTGGGTGTGGTGGTGGGTGCCTGTAATCCCAGCTACTCAGGAGGCTGAGGCAGGAGAATTGCTTGAACCCGAGAGGCAGAGGTCACAGTGAGCTGAGATCATGCCACTGCACTCCAGCCTGGCAACAGAGCAAGACTCTGTCAAAACAAACAAACAAACAGAAAACAAACAAACAAACAGAAAAAAACCGCCACAAAGCAACGAGGAGGTGGCAAAGCTACAGCTTGCTTGGGTTTGAGGAGGGCTGAAGCTGGAAGCTTGGCCCAGATCTCCTGAGAATGTGTGACTCTCCTGAAAGATGCCCCAGTCTGTTAATAAGGGAAATTTATAAGGAAAGGAGGAGGAAATGGAGAGAGTCAGTTCAGAAAACATGGCCACTCAAGATGCTCCAGGCATATGATGTGCTGCCAGAATTTCTAAGTTTCCAGTTCTTCTTTGGGGAGCTCAAGATTTTGGAATAGCTGGGATAAAAAGAGAAATCTCTTTCAAGCTGAGTGAAAAGCCCACTCTAGCTCTCCTGAAGAGACGGGAAGAGAAAAGTGAGGCAGAGAACCCATCGGCAAAGCTCTGGGCTTGGGGCACAGGGTCTCTGTGACAGCCTGGGCACCTTCACTGTGGCCAGTGAGGAGGACGTTCTGCCCCAGCAGGCCTGCGGGGACTATGGGGCAAGGGAGGAGCTTTTCCTCTAGAAATATAGCAGCATCACCCTTGTGGGTGGCTGTTTCAGGCACCAGAAGGACTCAGCCCATGGGCCCCGGCCACCTGGGGCTTGGTTTCCTCAACGCAGCGTTTCAATGCCTGAGCAGGTGCCCTGAGCTTAACAGTTCATGACTCCTGATGATAACAGGGGAGGATTGCTCCACATTTTGTCCAAGGTGATCATCAAGTTGGGGAAAGCATAGGTACTGGAATTTTCAGATTCATAAAGCCATAGGCTTGTAGAGTTGGAAAATACCTCAGTATTCACAAATTAAGCTTTTATGGGATTGTTTTGTTTGCACTGTTTTAATAGAAAATGAGAAGCACATTCCAGAAAAATTCAATGGCTTGGCAGGCCATCCAGCCTTCCCTGCAGCCCCACTCCATTGCCGTCCTCCTTAAGTGGCTGCATTCTCCCAGGGCTAAGCATCCACAGGTCCCAGGGGGCATGCCCACTGGACCCAGAACTCTGCAATTCCCTGTCCAAATGATCTAAAGCCCACTTCTAGGGCCTGTGTGAGCTGAGTCAAGGCTGGTCCCAGATCGTGCAGGCTAGTGTCCACCTATGGCACATGAGGCCACTTGGGAAAACAGGGGAAGGAAGAAAAGGGGAGCGAGCCATGGGGCAGTGGGCTGTGCACCACCACAGGCCAGTGTGGAACTCCAAGGAGGCCAAGAAGCTGACATTTGAACCCAGGTCATTATGAAGGTGGTTATTTAGCAGTTTGTTAGCTTCGTTTTTAACTTTAAGTATTGAGACACAAATGGCATGAGGACCCCCAAGGCACTCTACTCAGGGCCCTTCCTGCAGCTCACCATGACACACACTCAGCTTCCTGAGCAGCTGCCTGATGTCCAGGCTCAGATGTGCACATCCCATAAGACATGCTTTGCCCAGACCCAAGCCTTCTTGGTTTTATACTTTAGTACATTTCATAAGAAACCACGGATTATTGTAGCCAAATCCCACAGTCTTGAGTCATGGTGAGTTTCAGGGGGCACACTTCATCCATAAGACACTGCACAGCACCTGGTCAGACGGCATTCCAGGCACACAGCCTAGCCCTGGTGCAATTCTTGTTTTCCAGCAGAGCTAGGCACCCTCTTTGGTCTTGAACAATACTGATTGCCACGTTCATCCTCTAACAGTTGTCAAAAAGCAAAAGAGTAAGGGGGAAAGGAGAGGAGAGAGGAAACAGTGCAGAAGAAGGTAAAAAAGCATCCACTACTCCATATTTTGGGGACAAAGCAGAGAACAAGACACAGCCTCTGCTTTCACGGTGTTAACATTCTAATGCAGCAGTCAGCACATTTTTTTTTCTGTAAAGGGCTGGATAGTGACTATTTCAGACTTTGCAAGTCATACAGCCTCTGGTTGCAGCTACTCAACTTGGCTGTGGTTCACGGAAGCAGCTATAGACAACATGTAAGGAATGGGCAAGGCTGGGTTTGGCTCACAAGCCATACTGTGCCCACCCCTGTTCTAGCAAGTAAACAGATTAATGTTAAAGGACATCAGAGACAGCTTCAGGTGCCTTTTAAGGACCTCCCCCCTCCATTGCCACTTGTTCCGTTTTCTGTTTTATAGTAGGAACTGCAAGTAACTCCAGTTTAGCTGGGACAGCAGATGTTGAAAGGTAAGTTGAAGGTCAGAGAATGGGGACAATTTTAAGCTTAAAAACTAAAATTTTAGATCTTCATTGAACTAAATCAACAGCTGACAGCAGTCAGCCTACAGGAAGGTGTAACGAGCCTGGGTTTTTACCTGCTTCTCCCATCAGCCCCACTTCATGTAACAAGATGTCTTATAGGTACAGCATCAAGTCCTACC
The DNA here is from genome assembly GCF_009828535.3 of Hylobates moloch. Lineage (NCBI taxonomy): Eukaryota > Metazoa > Chordata > Mammalia > Primates > Hylobatidae > Hylobates > Hylobates moloch. Next base: position 132,685,137 of record NW_026652280.1, read on the forward strand.
TAAACCAGCAGGAGCCTGAGGGCTCAGCTCCAAACGTTCATAATCATTCCCTCAACTAAATGTCTAGGGAGCTCTATAGAAACCAAATAGCAAGGTCAGTAAGTTGATCACTTTTAAAATGTGGGCTCTTGGGCAAAAATGTCAGGGAAGAGCCAGGAAGTCCCAATTTATTCGTAGTCCTCTCTTTGGAGAGGATTCCCTATTTTGGAGTGTTCGATGGTATTTATCACTATAAAGGTGTAGATGATGAACTTTGAAAACTACAGGATGGTAAGCAATTATAAGGTAATGTTACACTTTTTGTTATTTTAATTGTCCTCACTTTCTGAGATCCTGAACTGATTAATTTTCCTGTTTCAATTGTAGGCATGACTCTTCTCCTGTCCTAAGAGGCTTAAAAAAACACCTCAGACTCCTTCTCTTCCACCTTCTTCACCCCCTGTATTCTACCACTTGCCAAAATACAGCTTCCAACACCACCAGGTCATTCCCAAATACCCCTTTTGCCTTTCTTTTATCACTGTCCTTTCTCTGATAGAGGCCTTTATTACTTCCTGCCTGGGTGATGTTCCAGCTCCAAGCCTGGCCTGGCCTCTCCCACATGCACTGATACTACTCTGTTTCTTAAAATCCATTTCCTGAGGTCTGTTTGGTAACACGATTGAACACTTACTATTAGCCAGGCACTGTGCTAACTGCCACATACAATAAAAGTCCCCAACACCACTCTGGTTGGGAAGTTGTCTCAGAAATAGATGAGGTCAATGCAGTAGGGAAAGGGAGGGAGAGGGAATGGGAGAAGGAAAGAGGAGGAGAGAGAAATTGAGAAAATATGAATGAATGAATTATAGGAGCCCAAAAGAAGCACACTCAACTAGCAGGAAGTGGGAGGGAGTAGGGAAGACTTCCCAAAAGGATCATTCACTTAAGTTCTCAATGGTTCCTATAAACTGCAGAGTTAAGTGCAAAATCCTCACTTTGACATTAAAGGCCTTTTATGATTTGGCCCCAACTTACTCTTCCAGCTTGACCCCTTGACAGTCCACATATGAGCTATAGTCTAGCCAAACAAAACCCCTAAATTCAACCCTCATTTTCCTGTCCCTGTCTTTAATTGTTCTCTCCCCTCTCCCTAGAATATCACTTTTCAAATTTGTATTCAGTGTTAACAACTAGTTATTTACATGAAAGTATTTTAAAAATTAAGTTAGTTCTATCTCACAACATACACAAAGATAAACTCCAAGTGGATTAAAGTATTCTTCTTAAAAAAAAGTCATTTTTATGTAATTGTGAAACAATCACAAATTTACAAGAAAGTTGCAAGTATAATAGAATTTTATCTTCAATCATTTGACAAAAAACTGCCAACCTGAAGCCTCACAGTTTGTATAATTTGTATATTTCCTACAAACAAATACATTCTCCTACATGATCACAATACAACCACCAACAGCAGTAAATTAACATCACTACCATCTAATCCTCAGACCCCATTCAAGTCTCAACAATTATCCCAATAATCTCCTCCTTTATAGCAAAAGGATCCAGTTCAGAATCACATGTTGCATTGAGTTGGCATGTCTTTTTGATCTCCTGTAGTTTGGAACAGCTTCTCAGTCTTTTAACGATGACAGGTCAATTATTTTGTAGTGTTCTTCAATGTGGGCCTGTTTGATGTTTCCTCATAATGAGATTTATGTTATGTATCTTTGGCAGGAATATCTCAGAAATGATACTGTGTTCTTTTCTTTCATTGCATCCTATTAGATGGCGTGCAATTTCAATTTGACCCATTACTAATGATGTTCACTTTAATCACTTGATTATGGAGGTGGCTGCAGCCTTCCATAAGATGATTCTCTTTCCCTTTGTAATTAACAGGTATTTTATTTATTTATACGTATTTATTTATGAATTCATGGCTTCCTATTTTATTCAATGGGTTCAGTTCTTTACTATTTAACTTAATGTCCAATTTTTCCCTTATTTAGCTAGTAGAAATCCATCAAATGGCTCTTGTGTCCTTTTGATGTGTTTCACATCATTCTTTGAGCACTACCTGCTTTCTGGCACAACAAGATATTCCAGGTTTTTCTTGCCATTTCCCAATCTGGAATCACCCATTTCCCCAAGGGCCCTGGTTCTTTTTAGGGAAAATACTATTCAGAAGCCAACATCTAGGCTCTCTTAGTGAACAATTAGAGAATATGTATGTATGTATGTATAAATGTGTAGATAGAGAATAGATATATATACAGTCATATCTATATTTATTTCTCTATAAATGTATACATCAACAATCATGAGGTTATGCTGATACCTCCAGTTCCAATACATCACAGCATTTACTTTCATTTTTTTCCTTCCACATTTTCAGCTCCCTTCCCTTAAAAATTGGCTCCCAATATCTTTAATATATTTATACACACATTTACTTATATGATCGATCCCTCTGGATATAACACATCTCCCATCTCCACCACTGTCCTCCTGCCTACCTTCCCCAACAAGAATCTCACCTGACACTACCGGGGTTCTGACACCCACACTTTCCACCCCCTGGTCAGGCTCTGACTCCCCACCCTGGGCCACTCCAGCACATAGATACCCTCCTCACCCTGCCTGGGGTCTGGTTTCCACACTGGGCCACCTTCCTACACAGACGCCCTCCTTGCCTCGCCTGGGCTCTTACACCTGCTCACAGCCCCTGAGGCTCCCCTCAGCCCTACCTGGGCGCCTACCCGGCTCCCCGACACCTAAGAGCCTTAAGAATGATTTACTCGGCCAGGTGCGGTGGCTCACGCCTGTAATCCCAGCACTTTGGGAGGCTGAGGTGGGTGGATCACGAGGTCAGGAGATCAAGACCATCCTGGCTAACACAGTGAAACCCCGTCTCTACTAAAAATACAAAAAATTAGCCAGTTGTGGTGGCGGGCGCCTGTAGCCCCAGCTACTTGGGAGGCTGAGGCAGGAGAATGGTGTGAACCCGGGAGGTGGAGCTTGCAGTGAGCCAAGATCAGGGCACTGCACTCCAGCCTGGGCAACAGAGTGAGACTCCATCTCAAAAAAAAAAAAAAAAAAAAAAAAAAGAATGATTTACTCAGAAAGAAAGGAAACAGAAGAGGGAAAGGAAGAGTACCCAAGACCACTTTTGAAAAACCAACGTGGCAACGTGTGTTGAGGTAAGAAAAGTTTTCTTAATAATGTTGGTTGCTAACACTTAATGAATGCCAGGGACTCATGGCACTAATGAGTCAACTATGTGCCAGGGACTGTTTTAAGCACTTTATATATTTAATTGCATAATCCTTACAACTACCTAATAAGCAGGAACTGTGATTATCTCCATTTGACAGATAAATGGATGGAAACCCAAAGAGGTAAACTTGGCCAAAACTGCACAGTAATCCATGGGGCTGGGATTTAAACCCACATGGTCTGGCTCCAGAGCTTATATTCTTACTCACTACTCCAGCCTCTCCAAAGACACATAACAAAACATGTGCATGTGCGCACACATGTACACACACACACACGCACACACACACACATGCACACTCCGTAGGGGAAAAGATTCATTAATTTGAGTACACTAAAATGAAAAACATCCACAAAACAAAACACACTCTAAAAAATAAAGACTTCAGACAGAAAGAAATTATTTTCAGTGTACATAATGAACAAAGAATTAGTATTCTGATAGATGTAAAAAAGACAAATAACCCAAAAGACAAATGAGCAAAGAATACAAATAGACACTTCACAGAAGGGGAAACTCAAATAGTCACTAAGCATGTGAAAAGATGCACAGCCTCACTAGTAATCAAGGAAATAAAAATCCAAATAACAACGGGATACTATTTCACACCTATTAGGTTGGCAAAAATCAGAAAGATGAATGCTACCAAATCTGTCATCATCATGGAGAACTGGGAACTCTCACTACTAGTGGGCATGTGTGAAGAGGGTCCCCAAGACCACCCTCATGTTCAGAGATGCATGTACTAGGACTCACAAGACATGTTCAGAGATATGCTAGAGGGACTTAGAAGATTCAGCATGTGATTGTACTCACGGCTAAGATGTATTACAGCAATGGAGTAAGAATACATAGCTGGATCATAAGGGAGGAAAACACGGAAAGGATCTGGTGGGATCCATGCAGAGGCTCCTGTATGCTTTCCTCCTCCCATGAGGGATCACATAGAGTACATTCATTTCCCAGTGGTGAAAATGCGGCAACAGGTGTGTGATGCTTCTGCCCAGAGAAGCCCATTAGAGAGTTGGCACCCAAGGTTTCTATTGTGTCACATAAGCACACTTTAACTAGCATGCTTCAAAATTCCAGACTCCAGGAGGAAAGGAAGGGCTCAGCATGAACCACACTGTTAGCACGGTCTAAGCACAGTAAGCCATGCTTAATCATTAAAGAACAATAGGAACACTCCAGAAACCCAAGTTCCCAGATGCTAGCTAAGGGCTAGCCTTGCAAGCAGGCCCTTCTAAAAACAGCAGCTTCGGGTCTGCTATTATAACCATTTACTGCAGAGTGTCCAAGGATAGGACCAGTTTGGACAGCATTTGACAACATCTAGTAAAGTTAAAGATGTACATGTCCACCGGCCCGAACCTTTCTCCTAGGTCTACTCTGTCTTAGAGAAACTGGACGTGTGCACAGGAGGATATGCTCAGGTGTGTTCCTTGCAGCCTTGTTTATAAAAGCAAAATATTAAAAACAATCTGAATGCTAATCAAGAGAAAATGAGTAAATAAAGTATGACCTGTTCATGCAATGGATGTTATGTAGTAATGAAAATGAACTAGAAATGGGTAAGTCTCAAAATATGATGTTAGTAAAAATATATAACGGCAGCAAGATCTTCCATGGCCACTCTAAGGAAAATTTTGATTTCCTCTACTGCCATCCTCATGTCATATTCCCTTCTCTGCTTTTTCTTACATTGTTAGTAGTTGTCACTTTGTCACATACCACGTTTTTATTTATCTTGCTTATTGTCTCTCTGCCCCTCTGGAATACAGAGAATAAATTTTCATTTTTTTTATGGCTGTATCTCCAATGCCTAAAACAATACTTGGCCATAGATAGTAGTTACTCAATAAAGTACTTCCTACCTGGGAAACACCATTCTGGACTTTGGCCTTGGGAAATAACTTATGACTAAGTCCTCAAAAGCAATTGCAACAAAAACAAAAATTGGCAAGTGAGATCTAATTAAATTAAAGAACTTCTATACAGCAAAAGAAACTGTCAACAGAGTAAACAGACAACCTATAGAATGGGGAAAAAATTCACAAACTATGCATCTGACGAAAGCGTAATACACAGAACTTACAAGGAACTTAATTCAACAAGCAAAAAACAATACCATTAAAAAGTGAGCAAAAGACACGAACAGACACTTCTCAAAAGAAGACATACAAGCAGCCAACAAACACGTGAAAGAATGTTCAATATCACTAATCATCAGAGAAATGCAAATCAAAATCACAAGTAGATACCATCTCGCACCAGTTGGAATGGCTATCATTACAAAGTCAAAAACCAATAAATGATGGCGAGACTGGAAAAAAGGAAACGCTTATACACCGTTGGTGGGAATGTAAGTTAGTTCAGCAACTGTGGATTTCGCAAAGAACTTAGAACTACCATTTGACCCAGCAGTCCCAATAAATCATCCAGAATGATTTATTTCTCAAAAGAAAATAAGTCATTGTACCAAAAAGACACATGCACACATATGTTCACTGCAGCACTATTTATAATAGCAAAGACATGGAATCAACCTAGATGCCCATCAACAGTAGACTGGATAAAGAAAATGTGATATATATATATATATATATATATAATGGAATACTATGAAGCCATAAAAAAGAACAAAATCAAGTCCTCTGCAGCAACATGAATGCAGCTGGAGGCCAATATCCTAAGAAAATTTAAAAGGAAAAGAAAACCAAAACCACATGTTCTCATTTATAAGTGAGAGCTAAACACTGGATACTCATGGACATAAAGATGGCAATAATAATCATAGACACTGAGGACTACTAGAGGGGGCAGGGAGGGAAGGGAGAAAGGGCTGAAAAGCTAACTATTGGATACTATGCTCACCACCTGGGTGATGTGATCAATCATACCCTAAGCCTCGGCATCACACAATACACCCATGTAATAAACCTGCACATATACTTTTTAAATGTAAAATAAGAGTTGAAATTATTTAAACAATAAGGTATTTGCTGAATTAAGTGAAGCGTGGTGCAATTTTTATAAAATTTAAAACATGTAAAATACTAAATATTATAGATACATATGTATATAGTAAAAAAAAAAATGTTGTGACATGCATGAGGATTATAAATACCAAATTCAGGAAGTGATTGTCTATTCCTAGGTGGGGAAAGAAGGGGATGAGATCAGAGAGAGCTATCAAGGAGGCTCAACTGTATCTGTAACATTTACATTTCTTAAAAATATGTGACACAAACACGGCAATACGTTAAGAATTGATAAAAAAAAAGTCGTGGGCACACAGATATTTTTAAGATTATTCTCTATATTTTTATATGCTAGAAATGGTTCCTTTAAAAATATTATATCCCTGCTGGGCACTGTGGCTTATGCCTGTAATCCCAGCACTTTGAGAGAATCACCCGAGCCCAGGAGCTTGAGATCAGCCTGGGCAACATGGCAAGACACCATCTCTACAAATATTTACAATATATTAAATAAATATAAATAAAAATTAAAATAGTCTACCCAGAGCAAATGTCTTACACCACCAGCCACCACCCCTGCCAACATCACCATCAAGCAGAAGCTGCCTTCATTCCCATGAATATTCACAGCCATATGTGCACGACTCTTCTGAATGACAACTTACTTCACTTCTCCCATCTCCCTACTAGACTGCAAGATCTCTCATATTGAATTTTGCTCATCTTTGCATCCCTCACATGATCTTTCATGGTATCTTGCTACAAAATGTGTTTTCATTAAATACTGAATTGGGTAGAACAAAAATGTTAATTTGGGAAAGAGCAGACAGAACGGGCTACATAATTTGTGAGGCCCAGTGCAAAATTAAAATGTGGTCATCGTGTTAAAAAAATTGGACTTTCAAGAAGGCGGTAACAGAGCATTAAATCAAATGCAGAGCCCTATGAGTGTAGAATCCTGTGCAACTAAACAGGCCACATACCCATGAAGCCGGCTGACAACAGGCTTTGAATTCACAATTCACAAAGTATCTGAATGATTTATAAGGATGGAATGTAGGGAGGCTGCTAGCTATGCATCCAAATCCATTCTTTCCTTTGTCCACAGTAACAGAGTAATAACTTGGTGGGTGGTCGCCCAGGTAAGAGCTACATTTCCCAAGCTCATAGTAAGGTGTGGCCTTGTCACTAAGTTTTCTCCAGCAGAACAGAGTAGAAGGGATGTGTGCAAAGTCCAAGGACTGCCCCTCCACGCTATCTTCCCCGACACTGCCATATGAAATGTGGATTTATGGTAACCCAGTTTCGACCATGGAAACGGCCTCAAGGACTCAGGATAGCAGAGCCACAAAATGGAAGGACTCTGGGTCCCTGAGCGTTTGTGTGGAGCAGGACTGCAGTACACTCCCCTCAAGACCACTAGGTGGCCCAAGTTAGTGAGGGTCTCTGGCTACAGCAGCTGAGCTTGGGTAACTTAAGTGACAGGATGAAAATATTATTTTTTATTCATCCAACAGCCAGATATATGACCTTCCAGACTAAGCCAATGCTGTGACAGGCCTGCAGGCCCCTGTGCACTGGCGGCAGCAATGAGCCCTGGGTCAGCTCTGAGGAAGGAGCTTAGCTTAGAGGGGGAAGTGAACTCAGCTCAGGTGGGACACACAGCTCTCTCCAGAGAACTCAAGCAGCTGCAGAGGATGTTAAAGTTCCTTGACAGAGCAAGCTTGGAAGTCCCACACTGAAAATATCTTACGGTACAGTCCATTAAAGATGTCCCCAGAGTGCCCAGAATCCTTCCTGCCAGCCTGGGACGGGCTCCTCACCGACCATTCAGCTCTCTGTCTCTAGGAGACTCAGTAAGCAGGATCACTGGAGCTGAAAAGCAGCTGGGCTGTGGCAGATGGATCAGGGAAAGAGACTATTTACACAGCAGCATTGAGACAACACAGAGTCATCTAGTTCCCACCAAGGCTCCAAACAGCTCCCAAGCCATGTTACGCCCCAAATCCAACCAGCTACTCACTGGATAACATCCAGGGATCAAGGATCAGAAGTTATATAACAAGCACATATCCCACAATGCATGCGCACGCACGCGCATGCGCGCACACGCACGCACACACACACACACACACACACACACACATCTTTCTTTGGCAACAGGCCTTGGCTTTCATAACCACATTGTACTTGGATTTGCTTGGGAATTTTAACAGCTATAATTAACGAATGTCTATGCCTCATATTCCTATTTCCATGAAAACTGGGCCAGCTAACTGAAGAGGCTTAGGCAGACGGAAACTAGGATATCTAACCTTGGACCTTGCAAAACCAAAGAGGGATAGGAAGGAATCTGGAATTTGCCAAAGGATGCAGCTGAGAAAGTATTTTCAATATTTAGCATTTTCAACATATTTAACATGTTTTCCAAGAAATAGCCAGGCTACTCATTAAAGCCCATAAAAAAGCCAAGGTTTAGGGAACTTGGCCTGAGGTCAGAGGGAAACTGAATGCCACAGCCAGGACCAGGCTCAAGTCTTAACCGCCCCAGTCCTGCTCCAGCCCGCATACATACCTCTCTCCCTTTTAATTAAAAAGAACAGCAGAGAAGCAGACAGGTATCAAGCAAAGGCCAAATGGCAGGTACTGCGTATACATACTCAAAAACACAGTGCAGTTGCAGGACCTAAAACACTAGTGAGAAACAAATCTTGGGACTGTAACAGCAAGGTAGGATGGAGAAGGGGGTTGAAAAATGCTGAAGCCATATGCGGACAGCCCGGGAGCGGTTCCCACCTGGAGGCAGGCACCCGCGGGGCTGTGCGTACACAGCCAAGCAGAGAGCAGCAGGGCCAGGACGGAGGTGGGGAGCCAGGGCAACTCGCCTTCACGATACTCCCTAATGGCATGGTTCCATGGAAATCTGATGAATAGACATCCTTTCATTCAACCTTTTGATGAAGTGGAAAAAAATGGCAAATACAGGCCAAGCTGGAAACAATAAAACAAAAGGATGTAAGAAAGCTAAAGAAATATGCATGGTGAGCCATTTGGAATAAACACTCTGCTGCTGACACACCTTGGGATTCTGGAAAAAGACTCAGTTAACGCAGGGAGGCGGACACAAGCTTCTCGTCAGGCTAAGGTTGAAAGGTCTGCCAAGGTAACAGGAGCTGGCTGTTTAGGGAAACTGCATCTTCTATCAGAGGCCTCTGCAAAAAGAAAGAACTTCAGGAGTGTTAAAAAAGTTTCAAACGTGCAAACTCATGTGTGCACCGTTTCATGATCTGAGTTTATTTTGGGAGAGCAAGAGATGAAAAAGGAGCTACATGTAGTTGACCAGAGCACAGGGAGGGGTGCTGGCCTGTTTTTAAGCCACGAAAGCCTTGGTTAATAGCAGAGAGAGGAGACTGGGAAGAATCTTATCAAGGAGTTCCTGCCTACCATGCCCACATGCCCACCCTTCCATAGGTATCTATTGCCATGAACACTCACCAGCACCCACAACTTCCCTCTGGTTGACAGCCCAAAACAAGGCCTTCATAATAAAGCCTCATGGCAGAGCCTGCCAAGCCTCCCAAGAGCTGGCGGGAGCATACCAGCTGTACCTTTCCCAAACTCTTCCCCATTCTTGGCCCAGTTTTTGTCTGACACCTGACCCTCACTGATGGTGTTGTTTGTGGCCCCTACTCTAATTCCTACCTTTAAGACTTGGTATGGTTGTTACTTGATCTTAGGAGCACTGACCCTTAGTACACCGACAAATGCCCACTCAGACCTCTCTCCTTTCTCCTTCAAAGTCCTGGGGTGAGGTACATGTCTTAGTTTCAGGCCCTGGGTTCCCCCACTCCCAGTGGTAGCCCACCCATCTGCCACCCCCAACAGTCCAACCCCAGCCTCAGGTGGGTGGTTTTGCAGAGTTATAACAGGGCCACACTGTGGTGGTACCTCTATTTGTAATTTGTTCCGTATGTTATACCTAACTTAATCTTTAGTTAAATGTACACGGTTAATCTCATATCTTGGGTTTATTTCTTCTTTATTAATCTTACTGTCCTTTAGCAACCAGAATTTAAAACCACCAATATTCAGGTTTTGTTGAGAAGACATACCAACCCAAATAGACTCAAAGCTCTGGTATCTCTAACTGAAGATCTTTGTTAGCTCTCACCTGTTTCTGAGCCCCTACTATGGGTCGAGAAGCATAGAGTGCACTGAGAAACCAAGGACAAGACACAATTCCCAATCGTGCAGGGCTGAATGTCCCATGGGGAGAAAGGCAAATATCCAGTGTTATGATTCAGGGTGAGTTTCACTAAGAGGGAGGAAGTGGAGGCATGCCTGATCCAAAGGAGATGATGACTAAACTCACTGTTAAGAAGACTAACAGAATAACAAGGGGGAAGAGTAAGGAGAGGGGGGGAATGGTAGAGAGAGTACTCTAAGAATGGGAGCAGCATGGGAGTGATAGAGAGGCTGACAAGTTCTCTGAGATGCATCAGGATGGCTAGAAGTGGGGAGATGTGGGTTTGGTGGGTGCTTCCAGGGAAGATAGAAACAGGTCAAGCTATGTGCTGGTGCACCTTGTACTCCATGCTAAGCCATTTGGACTTTATCTTGTGGTGTACTTTGACTCTTACACTTTCATGAACATAAAATCACAAGGAGAGCTTGTTTTAACTGTAGGCTCCTGAACCCTGCATGCAGAAATTCAGATTCAATGGCCAGAGAGTGGACCCAGGAGTCTGCATGTTGATAATCCCTCCCTTCCCAGGGTGAGTTTGATGCAGGGGATGGTTGGGTGACACTTTTCCAAACACAGCTGTAGGAGACATGGAGTTATAGAGGGTTGGCATGGTCAGGACTGTTTCAGAAAAATCACTCTTGCGGAAAGCACCCTGTACATGCTCACTCAGCAGAGCCCCCTAATCCTTTGATAACCCTTCTGTAACCTTCTGTTGCCCAGGGGCTGCAAAGCTCAGAGTGGGCTCTGAGAGTGACAGTCTCCTGAGAAGAGAGGCCACTGGGAAGGCCATGTCTGAGTGGTCCTGCACTGCTTTGTTTTGCCTCTTTTGTAGCCCAAAACCCAAGGCAAGGAGGAGTGCTGGTTGTGAAAGCATGAAAGCCCTGGGGCCCCAGGTCCATTGATGGGCTTATGGATTCTGGAGGACACAGCTAGGGGCTAGAGCCTGGAACAGATCCCTGTCTGGTCTACCCAAGGCTGCAGAAGCTCCTGACAGGACGGAACCTGTGCTCATTTGGTTAACAAAGGCCCCAGGGGAATTTGGGTTCAGGCCCTGTCAGCTATTTACCCCTGAAATGTCAATGAAAGCACCTCCTAGAGCTGACCTCACCCTGATTAATGTAGTCTAGTTTCCTGCAGCCAATACCGATAAATTCATTGATAAATATTTCATACGTGGGTTTTTGTAGCGACTGCCTTCTTATAACCTGGGGATACTGAGAATGGTCAGAAACCCAGGCTGGCTGGCTGACGCTGGCTGACAGCACAGAAGGCTAGGTGATGTTATTTCTTCTTGTTACTCACAACCTGCTCACACCAAATTCCAGGTCCTATCAGCACCCACCATCTGTCTCATCTTCCCATGCTTCCTCCAAAGCAAGAGTCTCATCTCTCCCAAAATTAGACAATGCTGTGGAAAGTATCATTTTGCGTCATAATTTTAGAACGTGATGTCAGAGCAAGAGGGCAAGAAACAAGTCTTGGGCTTCTTTTTTCTGGCTCTTGGTGGCAAGCAGCTACTCCAGTGAGCAAGAGACCTCTGTACGGGTGGGGTGGGCTGGGGCTCACTTTCAGCCCCCCAGCCAATGTGCTAAAAACTCAGCTCCAAGGCCACCCAGTCACCAGCTATTATACTGGGATCACTTGTTGACTAAACACTTCCCAGATAACTTTTTGGCCTACGCTTAACATAATTGCCCCTTCACCAGCTGAATCCTGACTGGAACTTGCTGGTATTGTGACCCCATTGACTATCTGGTGGGACAGCATTAAAGATCTGGAGAAGAAAACAGAAAAAACAATCATATTCAGGTGCTTTAAACAGCCATAAGGAGATAGCTCAATTTAAGGTAGAGACAGGGACCTAAATTAAACATTTTGGCTTTTCTATGTCAAACTGTCTGTCAATTTATAGGCCATAAACATTTAAACGTCATATTTGTGCGTGTGTGGTCTGATGATATTTGTGTGTAGTCGATACCTAAAATATTTAAGAAACATCAACCTTACGTCACTAATTGAAGGATAAGTTTCACTCAGGTATCAGACGTATTTATAATTAATAAGGAGCTTCTAGAGAGTTGATCATTTGGAATCTACTTTCAATATCATGATCAGGCCAGGCGCGGTGGCTCATACCTGTAATCCCATCACTTTGGGAGGCCAAGCCAGACAGATCATTTGAGGTCAGGAGTTCGAGACTAGCCTGGCCAACATGGTGAAAACCCATCTCTACTAAAAATACAAAAATCAGCCGGGCATGGTGGCACATGCTTGTAATCCCACAACTCAGGAGGCTGAGGCAGGAGAATCGATTGAACCCGGGCGGTGGAGGTTGCAGTGAGCCGAGATCGAGATCGAGCCACTGCACTCCAGCCTGGGTGACAGAGCTGAGACTTTGTCTCAAAACAAAAACAAACCATGAACAAAGCTTGAGATGGCTATCAAGGATACTATTCTACTCTAAAGAACTAAAGCAATAAAATGATTACAACTTGTTAACTTGAGGAATTGAGTGGTTGGGTTTAGTAAGACCCAGCCAAAGTACTGCATCTTGGTGCAGAGATCAAGAGGCTGATGGGTAAGGACAATTCAGTGATGATCATCCCTCTGCTGCTCATGACACCCATGACACCTAGAGACAGGGATTTAAAACTGGCCCAACTAGGGGATGCAGTCACCATCCATTCGGATCTGGGATAAAGATACCTGAAGTCCCAAGATAACTTTAAGATCTAGGAATTGGTTTAAACTAGAATAAGCCTCCAAGTAGTCTCCAAAATGATATGTTTATACATTTTATAGCTATTTTGTCAAAAGTGGGACATAAAAGTCAGACATGTCCACATACAGGAAACTCATTCATGTCAATTAATTCTAGACATTATTACCTCAAAATTAACTATGAGGATTAAACTATGGCATTGGCTTTCAAGGATTGAGCCCTTCTCCTCAGCGTTGCTGGTGACAACACGAGTCCACAATGACATCATCTAGTGCATGCCAATACCTGTGACAGGGAATAAAGCACAGAGCTGCAGGAGGCACAGGAGCTTCCCTGGGTCCAGTTTCCAGAATAGAATCATGACCAAGGTCAAAAGCTGGCTTGGTGGACAGCGTGGAGTGCCAGGGTTACCTGTTACCTCTGGCATAGAGCCCCTGAACTTGTTCTGCCTCCAGAGCTCTTAGAAGTTGTTCTTAGAAGTTCTTCTTTTGTGGGCCGACACTATGGGATAAAAAGGGTTTCTCTCTCATAAATGCTTAGTTACAGGAGAGAGATGGAACTGAAGCCTCACACCCTACTGCTCCCATGAAAATGTCCAGTGTCTCCACTGAGACCTATGTGACCTGGCCCTGCTTTGCTCTCCAGCCTCATGTCCCATCCCTTGTGACTCTTTGCAGAGGGCAATAATACAACTGGGAACAGAAGAATGAGCCAAGGGGCTGGTGTGGTGGGAGGGGATCCAGATTAGAGAGGTGACAGTTTGGGGAATAGTGTGTGCCTGGTACAAGAGTCCTCCCTGAACACCCTTGGGTTAGACACCATCAGCTCTGCTCCTGGACCACCCAGGGTCATCTGTGGAAACATTACCACTTTGTGGAATGTTGACCGTTATATGTCTATAGCCCCTACCAGACCGTGTGCATTTTTGCCAGCATGGGCAGTAGCATTTGTCACAGTTGCCTCTGGTTCTGGGCAAAAGGTTCAATAAACATTTGCTGGATGAGAAAGTTGCTGGTCTGGCCTAACCTTTCAGGCGCTCTCATGTCGGGCATTCTGGGCTGGGCTTTCACTTGCTCACCTGTAAGCTCCACACAGTTCTAGGGGACAGATGGTGGCAAAACTCCAACAAATAGCCGCACTTGCCCAAATATTGCTTCCTGGAAGAGAAACCTCAACACAAAAAGAGAATTAAATGCCGACGGAGGTCACTGAGGCCGCAGACCCCTCACCCACAGTTCTCAATGTGTTGATTCACCAGGAGCAAACAGGAGCCCTAAGGCCTGGCAGAGGAGAGGATGGAGCACCAGAAATGGGAGTTCTAGCTCTGGCTCCACCCCAGAGCCTATAAAGGTCTGGGTTTGGTGCTGGCTATGATCCTGGGAGTAGGAAGGTAAGAGGAAAGCTGGCCAATCTGAAAAGCACATAGGCTGGGCTACACCCAACCTTGACCTCAGCTCTGGAGACAGCCCAACCCAAATCCTCCCACCTAAAACAAACTCGCCTTGCATCGTACATTCATATTATGAGTCACAGGGCAAAAATCCCCTGAAGACCCTTGTGGTTGGTGCTTTTTACAAGCAAGCAAATCTATATTGGGCAGCTAGCTACCTTTCCTTTGACAGGAAAGAGACATGCCTCCCCACGCCTCATTTCCCACAGTACAGATCTCGTCTGGACCTTATTTTTGCCAAGACCAGGCAATAACCAGCCCCATAGTGCTGTGCTGTGTCACCAGCCTCAGCCTCCCTCCCCAACACTTGAACTCTGGAGGCAAACCCATGCCCCTTTCCTAAGATGCTGGAGTTGAGAGGCTGCCAACTATGTTATAAGGAAGATGGGAGCAATCTGTTCCCACTGAGCTAACTGGGGTAGTGGGGAAGGAGAGAGTTTGTTGATATTTTTCCTCTATTCTATTAAATGCACAGGCTTTGGCATCAGTCAGACCTGGGTTCAAGTCCCAGCTCTGCCACTTTCTAATTATTTGACTTTGGGCCAGTCACCAACCTCTCTGCATCTCAGTTTTGAACCTATAGGGTGGAGATAGGACTAACATCCGCCTTGAAGGGTTGCTATGAGGACTATGTGAAGCAATGCCTGTCATACACGCATCATGCCACCTGCCTAGTGCACAGTAAGAGCTTAGCAAATGTTAGCAACTGTTCACAGCCGGGAAATTTTGGGCCCAGAACAATAGGGCTTATGTTTTTTTTTTTTTTGATTTCCCCATGAACCATTGTAATTGAGCTTATATCAAAACAAATCCTAATCCCACACACAGAATTCATGTCTTTTCGTATCACCCCACCTACTACCCCGTAGTTCCAGCTACTTTGGATTAAACAACTGAGAGCTCAGAAGTGTACAAATAAAAATCCACAAGCAAAGACGGGCCTGTCTCTGGCTGTAATGGCAAACACAAAGCCCAAGAATCCCCACAGCTCAGATCTGCTCTTTCTTTCTGCCCTGGCAGTAAGCTCAGAAAGCTGGCAGCTGAAATTCAAGTTACTCACTTTGAGCCTGCAATACCTCTGCCTCCGTGTTTTTGCTTATTCATAGTGAGAAGGGTTACTTTTTAACCTTATTTGAAAAAAAAAAAAAAAAAGATCTCTGCAGGCAGCAGTGGGAGGAGTGAGTACCAGGAAGCTGGGAGCGCCTTCAGGACACGTGATAAAAGACGTCACCTGTTGGAGAGGCGGGTCCCGGTTCCCCCTGCCAGCTTTGGGCCAACAAACCCTACTGTTCTGTTTGGGTTGGCTTCAGTTTCTGGCATTTTACAAAACTAAAGGATTCAGATGAGGCGGGCAATAGGGTAAGTAAAGACTACAACCCCAAATGTAAGTTAAGGTCCTTAGTCAAACTTTCCCTGACTTGGTTAACAAATAAGCCAGTGATTAAGCACATTCTATTCTGTAGCCCAGAGGGGATCCTCCCCATTACCCAGGCACATAAACACTAGAATAGTAACTTCAGCCCCGGTTCAACATCACTTTGTTTGTGTCTGCTGCATGTGGTGGGTGGCAAGCCCATCTCCAACTCCAAAGCCACTGCTGGGACACCATCAGGACCCAGAGCAAAAGAAGGTGGGGCCCTCTTCTGTGGGACTGGCCCACAGGGCTTGGTGTATGCCTGGCACTGTGCCTACCACTTTACCTGCATTTCTTCAGTTAATCCTTATAACAACCCCATGCTGCAGAAACTGTTATTCATGTCCCCTTTACCTATGGGAAATGGATAGCTCAGAGAGGTTAAGTGGCATGCCCAAGAAATTGTCAGAAGCAGATCTTAAACTCCACAACCTGATGTCAAATAACACCGCCTTTACCATTGGAAGGGGATGCAAGGACAGGAAGAAGAATGTTCCAGATTGAAGGAACAGCACTTGCAAAACCATGAAGTTACAAGTTAGAAAGACTGTGGCATTTCCAAAAATTGGGAGATTCGTGAGCAGTGGAGTTACTTAGGAAGGCTCAATGGGAGAGGGAGAAGGATTTGGAGGGACCCAGGGGAAAGGGAAGGGGAAGAGGCAAGAAACCCAAGTGCAGTTAAGGAGTCTGGCATGTTCAGGAAACAGCGAAAGACCAAGCACAGACTTGGTTACAGCAAAATGTGCTGACATCCCTGCCGTAATGTGTCTATTCTCTAAACTAAAGCCTATCTGAACATGTATGAATGCGTGCTGTTAAAGACGCCTATGAATTGTGGCAGCTCTCATCAATGCCTCATGACCAGCACTCAGGCTGCCATCCTCAGGGAGGCATGGTGTCCTCCCTGTGGTTCTCTCAGCCAACCTCTGCCGACATTCTATTCCCTTCCAGACCAGGGGCATTACAAATGCGGGTGGCTCATGATAGCTTCCTCTAGACAAGCTCTTTAGACTCAAAATCCTTTTACAAAAGAAGTTGCTTTTATTTGTGCTTTGGGAATTCCATTGTTCAGATGGCAAGTTTAACTTCTTCTCTCTTTGGCACTGAGAAAAAAAAATTGTTTTTGTTTCTAATAGGCTTCTACAAATCAAATATTTAATATTTCTCTTAAAATTGAGGTTATCTGGGTGACTAGTTCAAGAGACATTCCAGGTTGTCCTGACACAACCAGAGAGGCTGGTCACTGTCCGGCTGAGATGCCAGCTCCTTGTTGGGGAAAGTTAAGCACACTGGAGTCAGCCCCCAACTGCCAGGCAGCATGGGTCTCTCCCTCCTCCCAGGTCTATCATCCATAAGTCTTGTAGCACTAGTAAAACTAGCCATTTTTATTCTAATGCCATGAAGTTTTACAGGAGCCACAGCCCTAATAGTTGTCCATGGCCTAATGTCATCAATGTTGCTGTGCCTCAAAAACTCAATCTATGAATGAATCCATAGTTGAACTATACTATTAGCTCTCAAACTACAAATATTACTGCCTTTAATAGCAACATGATGAGTACCGGCTAGCTAACTTATCTAGCCCTACCACCACTATGAACCTAATTGGAAAATTATTTGTAGTTATAGCATTATTTTTGTGATCTAGTTTTACCACTATCCTAATAGGACTTAATATACTAATTACAGCCCTATATTCACTCTACATATTAAACACAATATGATGAGGAAAGTGTACATACCACATTAATAACATTAAATCAGCTGGGCACGGTGGCTCATGCCTATAATCCCAGCACTTTGGGAGGCCAAGGCAAGTGGATCACCTGAGGTCACGAGTTCCAGACCAGCCTGGCCAACATGGTGAAACACTGTCTCTACTGAAAATACAAAAATCAGCCAGGTGTGGTGGCAAACGCCTGTAATCCCAGCTACTCAGGAGGCTGAGGAAGGAGAATCACTTGAACCCGGGAGGCGGAGGTTGCAGTGAGTCGAGATTGCACCATTGCACTCCAGCCTGGGCGTCAGAGCAAGACTCCTCAAAAAAACAAACAAAACAAAACAAAAACATTAAACCATCATTCACATGAGAAAAATATTCTAATACTTATATATTTCTTCGCCTATCACTCCTATCACAACCCCAAATTATTCTAGTACCCATATATTGTAAATATCGTTAAACCAAACATTATATTGTGACTAAAATAACAGAAGCCTAAAACTCCTTATTTTCTGAGAAAGTAAGCAAAAACTACTAACTCATGCCTCCATGTAGAATAATATTGTTTTTCAACTTTTAAAGCATAGAAGTAATCCGTTGGTGTTAGGAGCTAAAAAAAAAATGAGTGTAACTCCAAATAAAAGCAATAAATTTGTTCTCTTCTTCTATCATAATTTCACTTAACATCTTAATTACTAACATTTCCTAAGATACCTCTTATCCTCACTACATAAAAACTATTTCATATGCTTTTGCTATGAGCCTAATTCCAATCCTAATATTTATCTATTCAGGCCAAGAAATAACTATTTCAAACTCACGCTGGATGACTATTCAAATCTTAAAACTGACACTCAAACAGAGGTCCACACTTCTAGAGGCGAAGTTCCACACACTTACGATGCTTGCAGAAGTCAAAGCACCTTCCTCATGGTTGCCTGGGCCAGCTGGGCGTCTCCAGTAGGTACCTCAGATGAGAAGTGCACCCAGGACAGCACTAGCAGCAGCCCCACCATCTGCAGTTGGCTTACCTGCTGCTGTACCCCACAGCCAGGTCTGATGACCCAAATGACAACTGCTGCAGCTGGCATGGCTGTCAGGCTGTCAGGCATATACTGGGTCAGGCCATCACTGGGAGCTTCAGAAGAGTAAGTAATGCTGAGCCCTCAAAGCCTAATGTCTCTAAGTAGCGCCCTCAGAAACCCAGCTGGCACAGCAGCAGCAACAGCAGCAGCAGTTTGGCCCTTGCTTCTATGAGATAAACAGTTTTTAGAGTGTGCCCAGAACTAGGGTGACATAAAGCTCTGTGAGGGTTTCACTAAGGTGTTGAAACAGTGCAGACTTGCAGATGAATTAGCCTAGTCAAAAAGTTCAGATTGAAGAAATGAAAAATCGGCTCACCTGACCAAGTTAATTTAGCATAAAAACATAGTTGATAGTAAAAGTATAAAGTGTAAAACCATCAGTTAAACTTCTCTTTCATGAATAGCTTCCTTGCCTCAGAATTGCAATGGAAAAGAGCATTCTTACTGTATACAAGTTCACTGAGATGGTATAGAATTTCGGGCTGGGCAAATGTTTGTGTGGCCTCCTTAAACCTGTCATTGTGGTGTTATTGTTTGTGAGTTAGTTGGAATAATGTGATTTTCTTTTAAAAAAAATTTTTTTTGTAGAGAGGAGGCCTCACTATGTTGCCCAGGTTGGTCTCCAACTGCTGGGCTCAAGTGATCCTCCTGCCTCGGCCTTCCAAAGTGCTCACTTACATGTATGAGTCACTGCACCTGGTTGTGATTTTCTTAAAAAAAAAAAAAAAAGACACTCATGCCCAAGTTACATTACTTCTCAGTGATATCTGTACTAGTAGCACTCTTCATCACATGGTCAATCTTAGAATTTTCAATGTGGGCAGGGCGCGGTGGCTCACGCCTGTAATCCCAGCACTTTGGTAGGCCAAGGCGGGCGGATCACCTGAGGTCAGGAGTTCAAAACCAGCCTGGCCAACATGGTGAAACCCCATCTCTACTAAAGATACAAAAATTAGCCAGGCATGGTGGTGCATACCTGTAGTCCCAGCTACTTGGGAGGCTGAGGCAAGAGAATCGCTCAAACTCGGGAGGTGGAGGTTGCAGTGAGCCGAGATCGTGCCACTGCACTCCAGCCTGAGCAACAGAGTGAGACTCCGTCTCGAAAAAAAAAAAAAAAGAAATTTTCATTGTGATATATACATTTAGACCCAAATATTAATTGACTCTTTAAATATCTACTTGTATTTTTCATCACTATACAAAGTTTAGTTACTGCCAACAACATGTTCCATCAGCAGATGAGGAGTAGGAATTGTATCATTTTTAGTTAGCAGATAATGATGATGACACAGCCAAACAGATGCAAATACAGCAGCCCTCCAGGCAATCTTACATAACAGTATTGGATATTTTGGATTCATATTATCAATGGAATGACTTCTATTGTACTTGAACATACGAGAGTTTTAACAAATTTTCTTGCTCAACCCCAACCCTGATATTCCCACTGGGACATTCTCCCATGGCTCCCTATTGAGAAAATAAACTATTTTGCTTTGTCTAAGTAAATCTTACCACTTTGTGATCCCATCATGGTAACCTGATTCCCTCCTTCCCACTAACTAGGGCAAAACAAAGGCACCTGGGCTCTGTCTTGATTCATATTCACAGCCTGCATTCGGTGTGGGTCACAATCTCACTAACCTATGTCTAGGTGATTACTAGAGTCTTCTTACTGGTCTCTTAGCACCAAGTCATTCTCCACTGCAATTTTACATACCACTTGCTGATTTATTATATTTGTACTCCTTCTTCATAATAACCACCACAGTATAATTTTACATTTACTGTAATTATATGATTAAAATCTTTCTCTACCACTAAACTGTAAATTACATAAGAACAGGAACAATATGTTTGCTCACTATGAATTTGCAGTGCCTAGCTCAGTACCTTAAGTATTAGACACTGGAGAAATATCTATTGAGTAAATGAATAGTATTTTAAAATATAGGGGTGTGGAGTTTTTTGCCATTTTATTACTTTGAGTCAAGACTCTACCTTACTCAAGCTTAAAAGGTTTCCCAGTGCCTCTCAGACCAAACCCAAAAGAGTCTTCTTGACAATCGTCCTGTTGCAACACCCACGTTCCCTTCACCTTTAAGGGGTACCACTCCTCCAGGAAGGTGCCGCTGTATCCAGTCTTCAGAACAAACTGTGGTAATTTCCACTCCTCTACACTTGTTCATGTTCTGTTCCAAACCACAGCTCTGTTCCTCCAAATCCTTAAGGTGGTAACAGGTCATGACAGCTGTATTATTTTCAAGGGATTTAGGTTTCAGAAAAATTCTTTTTAAAAAAGAACCTTCAGCTGGGTGTGGTGGCTCATGCCTATAATCCTAGTACTTTTGGAGGCTGAGGCAGGCGGATCACTTGAGGTCAGGAGTTCAGAACCAGCCTGGCCAACATGGTGAAACCCCGTCTCTACTAAAAATAGAAAAAAATTAGCCGGGCATGGTGGTGCGTGCCTATAGTCCCAGCTACTCGGGAGGCTGAGGCAGGAGAATTACTTGAACCCGGGACGCAGAGGTTGCAGTGAGCCGAGATTGCACCACTGCATTCCAGCCTGGGCGACACAGTGAGATTCCGTCTCAGGAAAAAAAAAAAAAAAAAAAAGGACCCTCGCCTCTAGATGGGGCAGGATCCATTTAGTGGCTTCTGAATATGGCAACATAAATGTAGCAGTTACACTAATTCCAGGAATTAAAATTTGAGAATTTAAATCCATTTTACCTTATTAAGAATAAAATGCACCAGGTGGTCTCTTAATAAAGTAAAATTAATTTTAATTCATTTTGTTTGTCTTGATAAAGCAAAAAGAGTATGAATAAAAATGTGATCACTTCCTACAGCAATTAATTCATCTGTGAGACTTTTTTTTGCTGCCTGCTTTGTTCTAAACACTTAAAGCTTGTGAGCTCCTGTTGGGCTTCCAACATTACATTATAATTTCGAAAGTGTTCTGTGATCAAATACATCAGGGAAACTGATGCAGGGTATTACAGGACACACAAGGAGACTGGTTTGTTTTGTTTTTATTTTTTTGAGACAAGGTCTCGCTCTGACCCCCAGGATGGAGTGCAGTGGCACAATCACAGCTCACTACAACCTCTGCCTCACAGGCTCAGGTGATCCTCCCACCTCAGCCTCCCAGATAACTGGGAAGACAGACACGTGCCACAATGTTTGGCTAATGTTTAAATTTTTTGTAGAGATGGGGTCTCCCTTATTGCCTAGGCTGGTCTTGAACTCCTGGGCTCAAGCGATCCTCACACCTCAGCCTCCCCAAAATGCTGAGGTTACAGGTGTGAGCCATGGCGCCTGGCTTGGAAGAGCGGTTTTTTAAAGAAAAACATAAACAGTTGAATATCAGATGCCAAGCATGAAAAAAAAAAAGCAGTCAATGTTAGTGACACTGTATTTATACAGCACTTGCAGAAGCGCTTTAAAGCACCTAAAAACAAAAATATATTCCCAAAGATAGAAATGTTATCAATATTATTTCTCTTTTCTAGACAGGAGAAAAAAACTTAATAAAAGTGACTATATAATCAACTTCTGATTTATATTCCCTGTTTTTTTCCCCAAAATAAGTTTAGAAGATTAAATGTGGTGTTATAGCAAGGGTATCATTAAGTACAAAACGTAGTAAATTTAAGCTGTACAGGCATTAAAAACATATAAATCATGTATAAGCACATTCAAGAATTTAAATTATCTATAGTACGGAAGAGTAAAGAATTTGAAGTTGAAGGATCTAGGTTTTGATCACGGCCACAATACTAATTACTGAGATTTTCAACAAGTTACTTAACTGAGTTGCTGCGAAGAGCAAATGAGTTTACATATGCAAATCTTAAAAACATAATATGATGCCTGCTGTGAATTCATGTTATAAATTTACCAATGTTGTGAGAACTGTATTGTAATGGGGAAACAGTAGGGGCATTAATAATAGGAGCTCTCACTTACTGGACATTTACTAAGGGCTTTTCACACCTCTTCATCATTAACTCCTCACACCTGCCCAATGTGGTAAGTATTCTATTTGGTGGAACCATGGGGACTTTCCATTTCTGTTGGTTAAAAATGGTCAATTATCACCAGATGCGGTGGCTCACGCCTGTAATCCTAGCACTTTGGGAGGCCGAGGTGGGCAGATCACAAGGTCAGGAGATCGAGACTATCCTGGCTAACACGATGAAACCCCGTCTCTACTAAAAATACAAAAAAAAATTAGCCAGGTGTGGTGGCAGGTGCCTGTAGTCCCAGCTACTCTGGAGACTGAGGCAGGAGAATGGCGTGAACCTGGGAGGTGGAGCTTGCAGTGAGCCGAGATCGCACTACTGCTCTCCAGCCTAGGTGACAGAGCAAGACTCCATCTCAAAAAAACAAACAAAAAAAGGGTCAATTATGAGCAATTTCATATTGTTCAAACTATCCTCTTGCTGGTTTAGAGAAACTGGAGTACATAGAGACTTGGGTAAGATAAAAGAGCTGGTGCCTGGTAGAAGTGAGGTTGGTAAGCCAATACCGGTTGACGTCAGCACTAACATTCTTGGCCAATATGTTATATAAATTCCCAGCAAAGAGGCAAGTCTAATAGTTTAGGAAATGTAAACTCTAAGCTTTAATCAAGTATTGATTGCATGCTATCAGATAATATACAAACAATCAAGAAATGATGCCACAGCAAATTCAGCATATGAATCAAATGTACACATTAATTAAAGCAGCACAAGCGAAGATGGCTGAATAGGAGCAGCTCAGGTCTGCAGCTCACAGCATGATTGACACAAAAGACAGGTGATTTCTGCATTTCCAACTGAGGTACCAGGTTCATCTCATTGGGACTGGTTGGACAGTGGGTGCAGCCCAAGGACGGCAAGCCGAAGCAGGGCGGGGTATTGCCTCAACCGGGTAGTGCAAGGGGTTGGTGAATTTCCCTTTCCTAGCCAAGGGAAGGTGTGACAGACTGTACTGGGAAAATTGGGACACTCCCACCTTAATAATGTGCTTTTCCAATGGTCTTAGCAAATGGCACACCAGGATATTATATCCCACGCCTGGCTCAGCAGGTCTCATGCCCACAGAGCCTTGCTCACTTAGCACAGCAGTTCCCAGATCTAACTGAGTGAGAGGCAGCAGCCTGGCTACGGGGTGTGGGGGCGGGGGGTCCGCCATTGCTGAGGCTTGAGTAGGTAAACAAAGCAGCCTGGAATCTCCAACTGGGTGGAGCCCACTGCAGCTCAAGGAGGCCTGCCTGCCTCTGTAGACTCCACCTCTGGGGGCAGGGCATAGCTGAACAAAAGACAGCCAGAGAGAAAGGTTGGGTTACCCACAAAGGGAAGCCCATCAGACTAACAGCAAATCTGTTGGCAGAAACTCTACAAGCCAGAAGAGAGTGGGGGCCAATATTCAATATTCTCAAAAAAAAAGAATTTTCAACCCAGAATTTCATATCCAACCAAATTAAGCTTCATAAGTGAAGGAGAAATAAAATCCTTTACAGACAAGCAAATGCTGAGAGATTCTGTCACCACCAGGCCTGCCTTACAAGAGCTCCTGAAGGAAGCACTAAACATGGAAAGGAACAATCGGTACCAGCCACTGCAAAAACATGCCAAATTGTAAAGACCATCGATGCTAGGAAGAAACTGCATCAACTGACGAGCAAAATAACCAGCTAACATCATAATAACAGGATCAAATTCACACATAACAATACTAACCTTAAGTGTAAATGGGCTAAAGACACACATAGGCTCAAAATAAAAGGATGGAGGAAGATCTACCAAGCAATTGGAAAGCAAAAAAAAGCAGGGGTTGCAATCCTAGTCTCTGATAAAACAGACTTTAAACCAACAAAGATCAAAAGAGACAAAGAAGGCTATTACATAATGGTAAAGGAATCAATTCAACAAGAAGAGCTAACTATTCTAAATATAAATGCACCCAATACAGGAGCAGCCAGATTCATAAAGCAAGTCCTTAGAGACCTACAAAGAGACTTAGACTCACACACAATAATAATGGGAGACTTTAACACCCCACTGTCAACATTAGACAGATCAATGAGACAGAAGGTTAACAAGGATATCCAGGACTTGAACTCTGCTCTGCACCAAGCCAACCTAATAGACATCTACAGAACTCTCCACCCCAAATCAACAGAATATACATTTTTCTCAGCACCACATCACATTTATTCCAAAATTCCAAAACAAATAGTTGGAAGTAAAGCACTCCTCAGCAAATGTAAAAGAACAGAAATCACAACAAACTGTCTCTCAGACCACAGTGCAATCAAATTAGAACTCAGGATTAAAAAACTCACTCAAAACTGCACAACTGCATGGAAACTGAACAACCTGCTCCTGAATGACTACTGGGTAAATAATGAAATGAAGGCAGATATAAAGATGTTTTTTGAAACCAATGAGAACAAAGACACAGCGTACAAGAATCTCTGGGACACATTTATAGCAGTGTGTAGAGGGAAATTTATAGCACTAAATGCCCACAAGAGAAAGCAGGAGAGATCTAAAATCGACACCCTAACATCGCAATTGAAAGAACAAGAGAAGCAAGAGCAAATTCAAAAGCTAGCAGAAGGCAAGAAATAACTAAGATTAGAGCAGAGCTGAAGGAGATAGAGACACAAAAAACCCTTCAAAAAAATCAATGAATCCAGGAGCTGGTTTTTTGAAAATATCAACAAAATAGATACACCACGAGGAAGACTAATAAAGAAGAAAAGAGAGAAGAATCAAATAGTTGCAATAAAAAATGATAAAGGGGATATCACCACTGATCCCACAGAAATACAAACTATCATCAGAGAATACTATAAACACTTCTACACAAATAAACTAGGAAATCTAGAAGAAATGGATACATTCCTGGACACATACACCCTCCCAAGACTAAACCAGGAAGACGGTTGAATCCCTGAATAGACCAATAACAGGCTCTGAAATTGAGGCAATAATTAATAGCCTATCGACAAAAAAAAAGTCCAAGACCAGACAAATTCACAGCCGAATTCTACCAGAGGTACAAAAAGGAGCTGATACCATTCCTTCTGAAACTATTCCAATCAATAGAAAAAGAGGTAATCCTCCCTATGAGGCCAGCATCATCCTGATACCAAAGCCTGGCAGAGACCAACAAAAAAAGGGAATTTTATACCAATATCCCTGATGAACATTGATGTAAAAATCCTCAATAAAATACTGGCAAACTGAATCCAGCAGCACATCAAAAAGCTTATCCACCATAATCAGGTTGGCTTCATCCCTGGGATGCAAGGCTGGTTCAACATGCAAATCAATAAATGTAATCCATCACATAAACACAACCAAAGACAAAAACCACCTGATTATCTCAATAGATGCAGAAAAGGCCTTCAACAAAATTCAACAGCCTCCATGCTAAAAACTCTCAATAAATTCGGTATTCGTGGAACGTATCTCAAAATAATAAGAGCTATTTATGACAAACCCACAGCCAATATCATACTGAATGGGCAAAAACTGGAAGCATTCCCTTTGAAAACTGGCACAAGACAGGGATGCCCTCTCTCACCACTCCTATTCAACATAGTGTTGGAAGTTCTGGCCAGGGCAATCATGCAAGAGAAAGAAATAAAGGGTATTCAGTTAGTAAAAGAGGAAGTCAAGTTGTCCCTGTTTGCAGATGACATGATTGTATATCTAGAAAACCCCATCGTCTCAGCCCAAAATCTCCTTAAGCTGATAAGCAACTTCAGCAAAGTCTCAGGATACAAATTCAGTGTGCAAAGATCACAAGCATTCCTATACACCAATAACAGACAGACAGCCAAATCACGAGAGAACTCCCATTCACAATTGCTTCAAAGAGAATAAAATACCTAGGAATCCATCTTACAAGGGATATGAAGGACCTCTTCAAGGAGAACTACAAACCACTACTCAACGAAATAAAAGAGGACACAAATAAATGGAAGAACATTCCATGCTCATGGATAGGAAGAAACAATAGCGTGAAAATGGCCATACTGCCCAAAGTAATTTGTAGATTCAATGCCATCCCCATCAAGCTACCAATGACTTTCTTCACAGAATTGGAAAAAACTACTTTAAAGTTCATATGGAACCAAAAAAGAGCCCGCATCACCAAGTCAATCCTAAGCCAAAAGAACAAAGCTGGAGGCATCACGCTACCTGACTTCAAACTATACTACAAGGCTACAGTAACCAAAACAGCATGGTACTGGTACCACAACAGAGACATAGATCAATGGAACAGAACAGAGCCCTCAGAAATGATGCCGCATATCTACAACTATCTGATCTTTGACAAACCTGACAAAAACAAGAAATGGGGAAAGGATTCCCTATTTAATAAATGGTGCTGGGAAAACTGGCTAGCCATATGTAGAAAGCTGCAACTGGATCCCTTCCTTACACCTTATACAAAAATTAATTCAAGATGGATTAAAGACTTAAATGTTAGACCTAAAACCATAAAAACCCTAGAAGAAAACCTAGGCAATACCATTCAGGACATAGGCGTGGGCAAGGACTTCATGTCTAAAACACCAAAAGCAATGACAACAAAAGCCAAAATAGACAAATGGGATCTCATTAAACTAAAGAGCTTCTGCACAGCAAAAGAAACTGCCATCAGATTGAACAGGCAACCTACAGAATGGAGAAAATTTTTGCAATCTACCCGTCTGACAAAGGGCTAATATCCAGAATCTACAAAGAACTTAAATTTACAAGAAAAAATCAAACAACCCCATCAAAAAGTGGGCAAAGGATATGAACAGACAGTTTTCAAAAGAAAACTGTTTATGCAGCCAACAGACACATGAAGAAATGCTCATCATCACTGGTCATCAGAGAAATGCAAATCAAAACCAAAATGAGATACCATCTCACACCAGTTAGCATGGCGATCATTAAAAAGTCAGGAAACAACAGGTGCTGGAGAGGATGTGGAGAAATAGGAACACTTTTACACTGTCAGTGGTAGTGTAAACTAGTTCAACCATTGTGGAAGACAGTGTGGTGATTCCTCAAGGGTCTAGAACTAGAAATACCATTTGACCTAGTGATCCCATTACTGGGTATATACCCAAGGATTATAAATCATGCTACTATAAAGACACATGCACGCGTATGTTTATTGCAGCACTACTCACAATAGCAAAGACTTGGAACCAACCCAAATGTCCATCAATGATAGACTGGATTAAGAAAATATGACATATATACACCAAGGAATACTACGCAGCCATCAAAAAGGATGAGTTCATGTCCTTTGTAGGGACATGGATGAAGCTGTAAACCATCATTCTGAGCAAATTGTTGCAAGGACAGAAAACCAAACACCGCACGTTGTCACTCATAGGTGGGAAATGAACCATGAGAATACTTGGACACAGGGTGGGGAACATCACACACTGGGGCCTGTCGTGGGGTGGGGGGATGGCAGAGTGATAGCATTAGGAGAAATGCCTAATGTAAATGACAAATTAATGGGTGCAGCAAACCAACATGGCACATGTATACATATGTAACAAACCTGCATGTTGTGCACATGTACCCTAGAACTTAAAGTATAATAAAAAAAAAAAGTATAGACAAATCTTATTCAATCTTGAGTTCAGACGACAGTTATGTCGGGTTTCATTATAATATTCTTTCTATTTGTGTATGTGTTTGAATTATTTATAAGAAGTGTTAATTCTACGTTACAGTGCATCGAAATGTGTTTGACTAGTGGTGGTGCTTGTGAGTAGCTCTTTCACTGTAATAAAAAATCACTATCCAAAAAAAAAGCAGCGCAAGCTCGTTCAATGAACTCTTACATCATTCATTCAGCCAACAAATATTGACTCAACATCAGGCTCAATTTCTAATTTCCTAGAAAGATCTTTTTTCCCATCCCTCCCCTAATTCTTACCATTTTACCAACTGGTTCATCTCTCTTTTCTTTTTTTTTTTTTTTTGAGACGGAGTCTTGCTGTTTCACCCAGGCCAGAGTGCAGTGGCGTGATCTCGGCTCACTGCAAGCTCCGCCTCCCAGGTTCATGCCATTCTCCTGCCTCAGCCCCCCACGTAGCTGGGACTACAGGCACCCGCCACTGCGCCCGGCTAATTTTTTGTATTTTTAGTAGAGACGGGGTTTCACCGTGTTAGCCAGGATGGTCTCGATCTCCTGACCTTGTGATCCGCCCACCTCGGCCTCCCAAAGTGCTGGGATTACAGGCGTGAGCCAGGGCGCCCAGCCATCTCTCTTTTCAATAGCTATATTGTCCCCGCTTATAATGAGAATCTCATCTTGCCTTTAATAATCTGATTCACCTCAACGAATGTGAAAGATTGTTGAGGAAAGCTCAATAAATGTTCAATTTGATGTTTATACGAGTCCACGACCACACGTGAAATTTAATAGGGGTAAATAATCCCGACCACCTCTAAAGGGGTGGGTGATAAAAGCTTTCTGTGATCTCACCGGCTCAAATGTCCTCTTTAATCTGAATTCATCTGGAGAATAACTGCCCTATGATGTTCTTATAAAATTACTTGTTTCTTGTGCTTAGAACTTGTCTCTGGGTAGAGTGTACGCGTCTCAAGGACAAAGACTCAGTCTTGTTCATTGACTTCACACACTGCCACCAAATAGTGTGAATCAATAGACCTTTAATGGATGAAGAAAAATTAGCAGTTTGGGAGAAGGTCCTTGAAGGTAGCAAAGCGAAAAGAAGAAGGGGGCGCCTGCGCATAAATAGCTGCTTCTGAGAACGAAAACTACGTAGTATTTCCGAGCCTCGGTGGCTACTCAGGCTGCCCTTTAAAGAGACGTGTTGGAAGCCGGTCCCGGGGCGGCGGTGGGCAGAGCCGCGACCCGAACGCCCGGAGACCGCACCAGGCAGACGCGGTGGCCGCCTCGCGCTGTCCTCTGACCGCCAGGGGGAGCCCTGCCACGCGCTGCGCTCCAGGCCGCGCCGCCACGCTCTCTCCGCCCGCGCGCCCGCCGCGCACCGCCCGTCGCCACGCCCGCCGCAGGCCAAGGGCCAGTCACTCGCGGGCCGGCGTCCCGCAGGCCATTCGCGCCCCGCCCCTGCCCCGCCGCGGGACGAGTAACGGTTACGAAGCACTTTCTCGGCTACGATTTCTGCTTAGTCATTGTCTTCCAGGAAACAGCTCCCTCAGTTTGGAATCAGCTCTCCCAATGCGGCCGCAGTAGCCGGAGCCGGAGCCGCAGCCACCGGTGCCTTCCTTTCCCGCCGCCGCCCAGCCGCTGTCCGGCCTCCCTCGGGCCCCAGCGCAGGCCAGGCTCCATCCGCGCGGCGCCGGCAGCCTCGCGCTCCCTCTCGGGTCTCTCTCGGGCCTCGGGCACCGCGTCCTGTGGGGCGGCCGTCTGCCTGCCCGCCCGCAGCTCCTTCGCCGCGCGGCCCCTGGGCGGCCGCTGCCATGGGCACCGACAGCCGCGCGGCCAAGGCGCTCCTGGCGCGGGCCCGCACCCTGCACCTGCAGACGGGGAACCTGCTGAACTGGGGCCGCCTGCGGAAGAAGTGCCCGTCCACGCACAGCGAGGAGGTGAGCGCGGCGACAGTCGCCGCGGGGCTCCCGGGGCAGGCCTCGGGCCGGGCCGGGCGGTTCCGGGAAGGGAGAAGCGCCCGCGGGCGAGGGAGGGTGGCAGGGCCTTGCGCGCACCTGGGCTCCGCCCGCAGGAGATGCTGGGGCCAGTGTCGACGCGACCTCGGGTCCAAACCCGCTGCTGAGGGCAACGCGTCTAAAAAACTTAGCTGGTGCAGCTGCGCACTGAGTGACACCTCTCTCGGTGCTTAAGGCTGGTAGCAAAACTCTCAAACATCCTGGGTCCCTCTTCCTGGCACGGAGGTCACAGAGGGCCAGGACGTCGCTCCGTCCCTCACCACATCTCTCGCTTCCTTCCCCCACCCTGTCCAGGTAAAGGAATATTTTCGGAGATTATCCTTTGGTGCATTCAGATGAAGTAGTATTCATAGTACACCTAACTTTTAGAATGTTGACGCTAGACTCTATTGCAGTAAGGCAAATGAGTGAGCACTCACTTTTGGCTTTGGAATACCTAAATACCCTGACTTTAGTCATTACACATTTTATGCACTTGTCTGTGCATTTATGTATGCTTTATCAGTACACATTCTATGCATGTAACAGAATATCATTATACATTCTATGCATGTAACAGAACATCACATGTGCCCCATAAATATATACAAATCTATCAATTAAAAAATAAAAGTTTTATAAAAACGAAAATAAAAAGACTAGTCACTAGTTGGAGATGACAGATTAATCTGGAATTACAAACTTGTTACCTATTTGTTGGCCATTTCTGAGCGGATAGTCATCCACTGCACATTGTGCATATTGGTGGTATGGGACAATTTTAGTATTTAAAAAATAACAAAACTTTTAGATTTAGGAGCTATATGACTTTGGGAAAGTTACTTTAAAGTTGGGTAATAACACCTTCCTCATCAGATTGTTGTGAGAATTAAGAGGTAATATAAGAAAACGGTCACCATACAGGCATCTATCTCCCTATCATCTGGTTCCATCAGAAAGATAAATCTTAATTAAGAGAAAAACCTTCCTAAACTATGTTGTATTATGATATCAGCTGTGTCCCTAGGCGGTTTCTGCTCTGTTCTATGAGATGTTGGTAACAGACCGTGTAGCAGCACACGGCATCCCTCTAAGTTAAGTGCTGGGTTGGGGTCAGTGCCCATCAAGAAATGAGAATTCTTGCTTGTAACTTTAGTAGGAATCTGAGTCTGTACCATATTCTGTGTTCACGTTCCAGCTCAGTGTGTATGTTTTGTTTTATTTAAACCACCTACTTTGGTTGTTTCTCCCACAGATAAATATTTCTGTATTCGGTACATAGACTCAATTTCTTCCAGTACTGTTGGCGGTAGTTCAGTACAGAATTTTGCACGTATATTGATATTATTGGGTGAAATTTTACCTATCTCACAATAGCATACTCTAAAGTAGTGACTCAAAAGAGTTTCTGACTGCAAACACAGTAAGAAGTACATTTTACTTTGCAGTCCATTTAATAGTTGTATAATCAGTATTTCCGAAACAGGTTTCACAAAAAGATATTAGCCCTTATTTTATACTGTGTATTCTGATTTTTTCTCTTATTTTAATTTTTAAAATGTTGATTTCTTGATGCTCAGAGTCACACACCACAGTTTGTAAAACATCGTTCAAAGGTCTAATTCTGGTTTTTAGTGTTTTATTTAGGGTGCTTCATAACAGTAGGATAAAACTAAAGAAACTCGAAAACATTTGAGGAAAACTTGAAGGAATGGCATCATACTGTAGGGAAACTATGACTGCTTGGTAAGAGCAAAAGGGGAGGCACATTTTGTTTCTATGTAAAAGAACTTTGTAAACATCCAGAGCTCCAAATTGGGATGTACTACTTGGAACAGTTCAGCTTCACTGAAGAGATTAAAGAAACTGAACAAATCACTTATTTTTGAGAAAATGTGCATGTTGGGTCAAGAGTTCAGTTAAATTTCTTACCAGGTCTCTTCTAGTTCTAATTTTTTTAAAAATGTTATGACCTCTGCCCAGATTTTTTGTCTCACTGGAATTTTATGAAATCAAATAGTTTGTAAGTGGACCATCATAGGACTGTTTTACCCAGTTCTTTGTTGTAAGGGTGTTTAACTGGTTGAATCATGGTATTTAAAAAATTCTTATACAACTCCAGATCTAATGGTAGGCTAAGTTGTGGTGATGCTTATCCTCAGAGATATTGGGTGTGTATTATAAGAATGAAGAGAGCAGAGAACAAACATAAACATTAATGTTAATGACAAACATTAACCCAAGTACAAGGTTAATGTTTAGTCAATATAGCGAACATGTAACTTACGAGATTAAAAATAGGCTTGTGATAAAGTCAATAAATTTCCTACGTAATTATAACATTAGACTGTTTTTGATTTGTCCTGACATTTTGCAGAATCCAAGATTAATTAAAGAAATGGTTTCAAGAAGAGGGTGAATACTATGAAAATAGACTTACCTTCCTGAATTGAGGAATTCATCAGGAAAGCCTCAAGTGTGCAAATGAGCCATCCTTCCAGAGGGAAATTTCTTAGAATTCTTCCACGATTTGAGCCAAAGCACTTCCGATAGAATTTTTAACCTCTAGTTGGTTCTACTCCTTCAATTTTTACTAATTTTTAACAGAATATTATGACTTATAATTCTGTCTGGAATGATTATCAACTCATTTTCATCCACTGACTTAAATTTGATTATAAATATGCTTTACGTAAAGATCTAGACCTTCTAATTTGAATTCAAGTGAATTGTTGTGACTAGCATGTAAATTATTATTATGGATTGTAAATCTTAACATAGGTAGTTCTGTGCCCTTAAATTGATAAACCAGTTATCTCTTGTAATCGTGTACTAAGATATACGTAGTAAAGTGGTTGTATCAGTTTTTATCATAAGCAGTCATAGTTCAGATAGTTCAGAAGTTTAGTGTCTGCTGTTTCTATTAGGAAAGTGCTTTTGCAATTCAGGGGCTTGCCTCTAGTTACTCATTTGTGTTTTCATTGATTGCCCACAGAAGAATGCAAAACACTGTGTCCTTGGTTATCTAATAAGGCAGTGATTTCAGATTGCCAGGTTTGGCCCATTAGTGGTCATAAATCAGTTCAGTGAGTCATGGACCAGTATATTTTTTCTAATTAATATATTGGAAGCCATTAGAGTGCCTGGCATGTTGTGAGCATAAAGACCATTTTATGAATGTTTTGTTCCATTATATGTATATAGGTCTTTGCTCACTATGTGAATGTATGTCTTACTTTGGACTACTATCAAGTAAGTCTGAAATACACTTTAATAAAGTATGTTTGAATTAATTTACAACTTACTATAATATTTGTATAAATTTTTTTGTTTGTTTATCTAAGAAAACATGGAAGACAGGTTAGAGGTGCACCTAAATGTTAGGAAATGACTTCTGGAGTGTCATACAAGTTGAGGTCTGCAAGATATGTCTATCCTGGTGGTTCTTAGACTTTAGAGTACATAGATAAAGTACTCTCCTTGGGATGCTTGTTAAAATGAAAGTCCAAACTGCTCTTGGAAAATGATTCAGTGGGTCTAGGATTAGGCTCAGGAGTCTGAACTTTTAATAAACAGCACAGGTGAATCTGAGGTAGGATTTACCAGCCACACTTATTCTCTAATAATTTAATTTGTTTGTCTTTGAGAAATGTAGCATAGTTGTGATATGAATTCTAGTCAGACAGCCTGGGCTTGACTCCAAGTTCCTCTGTTTATAAATCTTATTTTTGTTTCTTTATGAATGCCTTTTTTTTTTTTTTGGAAATAGAGTCTTGCTCTGTTGCCCAGGCTGGAATGAAATGGCACCATCTCAGCTCACTGTAACCTCCACCTCCTGGGTTCAAGCAAAATTGTCCTGCCTCAGCCACCCGAGTAGCTATTACAGGCATGCACTACTATGCCTACATGATTTTTGTATTTTTAGTAGAGACAGGGTTTCACCATGTTGGCCAGGCTGGTCTTGAACTCCTCACCTCAAGTGATTTGCCCCCCTCAGCCTCCCAAAGTGCTGGGATTACAGGCATGAGCCACTGTACCTGGCCTATGAATGCTTTTGTGTCTCAACAGTTCGCTTAAATTTTCACTGGTACAAAAAGCGCTTTAAAGTAGTTAGACAACTGCTTTAGTTCAAGAACATTTGAGAAACAAGAGTAGGATGAAAATAGGCCTGAATTTATCTATGTTGAAGGAAACAAAAACCTTGTAGAATTAAAATTGGGATTTGTATGGTATTTCCTGTTGCTATCTTTTTTCTCCTGCTTATAAAATTAATATATTCTTATTGCAGAAGTACAGAAAAGTATATAGACTTTTATTAACAGTTTCAAAATGCATTCCTTTTGCAGCTTCGTGATTGTATCCAAAAAACCTTGAATGAGTGGAGTTCCCAAATCAACCCAGATTTGGTCAGGGTAAGTGAAATGTGAATGCAAAAATCATGCAGGTCAAAAAGGAATTAAAGTAAACAGGAAGTTAATTTCTTCAGTTTTGTGCGGGAAGTCAAATAGGCAATTAGCCATAAACTCTCTGTGGTTGATTTGCTGAGACGGCACTCTGATCCAGTAGGCTTATGCATAAAACAGAAAATCTAGACTGTAGGCAACTCTTTGACCAGACAAGATACTAGGATTCTCATGCTTAATTCTTACCATGGTTTCCTCACTATCAGTGTTTTATTTCAGTTTATATTTGGTCTAGGAGAGGAATGATTATCAGTTGTGATTGGTAGATTGCTTTGGTAGACTCAACATCACTAGAAGTAATTTTTCAAATGTCAGTTTCTGATGAAACAATAAGGAACTGAGTTCCACTAAATGTCAGTATATGGCTACTATCATAAATGTTAATGTTCAAAACCCTAAACCGCACTTTGAAATCCACCTCAGTCAAAGGCTCACAGCACATTACTTAGGCTACTTTAAAAGTATGGAAAAGGACATGTGCTGGAAATATTGGTTCCCCTGGGCATACTGCAACCACGTAACTCTATAGCTAATATGTAGACATTGAGTTATGGTTTTTTTTAAATCAATCTCTGTTTCTCTGAAATGACTATTTATGCTTGACTTGTAAACACTTACTGAACCCCTGATATGTGCTGTGAAAGTGCTCAAGCATCATGGGAAAGCCTTTGTTGTTTACTTTGTGTGATACTGTAAATGTAAGTTAATAGGTATCTGATTTATATGTACTAATATTTTCTCATTATCCTTGTAAATGATTCATTAAAATACGTTCAAATAGCGTTTGCTTTTTTCTGCTGCACTCAGGAAAAAAAAAAAGTTTTGGTTTACAATGCTTATGATTACAGGCCGGGCGCAGTGGCTCACGCCTATAATCCCAGCACTTTGGGAGGCCGAAGCAGGTAGATCACCTGAGGTCAGGAGTTTGAGACCAGCCTGGCCAACATGGCAAAACCCCATGTCTACTAAAAATACAAAAAAAAAAAAAAAAAAATAGCCAGGCGTGGTGGTACGCGCCTGTAATCCCAGCTACTCAGGAGGCTGAGGCAGGAGAATCACTCGAACCTGGGAGGCAGAGGTTGCAGTGAGCTGAGATCGCGCCACTGCACTCTAGCCTGGGCAAGAGAGTGAGACTCTGTCTCAAAAAATAATAATAATAAAATAAAAATAAATAAATGAAAATAAAATGCTTGTGATTATAAAACTAAATATACTATTGTCATACAATCCAGCAATTATGCTCCTTAGTATCTACCCAAAGAAGCTAAGAACTTATTTCCACACACAGATCTGTGCATGGATATTTATAGCAGCTCCATTCATAATTGCTAAAATTGGAAGCAACCAAGATGTTCTTCAGTAGGCGAGTGTATATATAAATTATGAATGCATATATAAATTATCCAGACAATATAATATTATTCAATGCTTAAATGAGCTATCAAGCCATGAAAAGACATAGAGGAAACTTGAATGCATATTTCTAAGTAAAAGAAGCCAATCTGAAAAAGCTACATACTGTATGATATCAACTATTTGATATGCTGGAAAAAATCAAAACTATGTAGACTATAGTTTTGCTAGTCTAGTAAAAAAAACTAGTAAAAAGATCAGTGGTTGCCAGGGGTTAGCAGGGATGGAGGGATGAATAGGCAGAGCACAGGATTTGTATGTCAATGAAACTACTGCATATGATACTGCAATGGTGGATACATGTTATACGTTTTTCTAAACCCATAAACTATGCAGCACCAAGAGTAAACCCTAAGATAAACTGGACTTGGGTGATTATGACATGTCAATGTAGGTTCATCAAGTGTAACAAATGTATACCACTGTGGTGGATATGTTGATAATGGGGGAGGCTGTGTGGATGTGAATGTAGGGAGTGAATAAGAAATCTGTTCAATCTACCTTCTACTTGATATTCTTGTGAACCTAAAACTGCTCTAAAAAAAAGTCTATTTGAAAAAAAAAAAACAGGCCGGGCGCAGTGGCTCACGCCTGTAATCCCAGCACTTTGGGAGGCCGAGGTGGGAGGATCACAAGGTCAGACCGAGACCATCCTGGCTAACACGGTGAAACCCTGTCTCTACTAAAAATACAAAAAATTAGTCAGGCGTGGTGGCGTGCACCTGTAATCCCAGCTACTCGGGACGCTGAGGCAGGAGGATGGCGTGAATCCGGGAGGCGGAGCTTGCAGTGAGCCAAGATCGCGCCACTACACTCCAGCCTGGGCAACAGAGCAAGACTCTGTCTCAAAAACAAACAAACAAAAAAGCCAAAAACTAAATCCCCTTACAGGTTAAAGTTCAATAACATTAAAATCCAAATAAATTAAAAAGTAAAAGAAAATGCTTGTAGAACGTTTTTAATATGTCATCTAGAGTGGATATTATTTTCATTGGTTTCTTTTTAGAGTAAAATTATCTGCTATGCTACTGTTTCTAACTCCTCACATATCCCCCTACTGCTTATTTTTAATTTTTTTGATCATGCTTCTTTCTAAATACCTGGTCAAAATGAGACACATTTTCCCAGAAAATAGATACACACACACAAACACACACACACACACACACACAAACACACACACACACACACGCACGCACACACACCACTTTACCTTTATTTCAGAGCTTTACAACCCTTGTGAAGCCCACCCAGACCTCAGGTGAAGAACTGTGTTGTCTTATAGGTTCTCTGCTTCTAAAAGGCATTATGGATAATAGAAAATTTTATAATTAATCAGAAGCATTAAATTTTATATGTATTTTAAATATTTTGTTTATTATAGGAGTTTCCAGATGTCTTGGAATGCACTGTATCTCATGCAGTAGAAAAGATAAATCCTGATGAAAGAGAAGAAATGAAAGTTTCTGGTAAAGTCCAGTCTTTTCTATTTATTTTGTTACATAGCGGAAGTGATAGATTTTGTTAGGCATTAGAATAAGCCTTTCTTTGCTCAGACACTAAATGGGGGAAATACAAAAATTCTTTTTTAACATAATTTTATTTAAACTCCAAGATGGAGTTATAAGAGGTCAGTGCTGGCTATTATATAAGAGTCAGAATAGAACTTCAACTTGCTGTTCTTCATGATGATGTCATCATGTCATGTAATTTATGTGTCAAACTTCAGAGCAGTAGAAAGATTAAGATGAAGGAGATGAAAAAGATAAAGGGAAGGCTTAGAAGCAGCGTCCACCCAAAGCAAACATAAGCACCCCCTTCCTGGTAAGATACTGGTAAGCAATGTCTGAGGTCACCTGGGAATATAGAAAGAAACCTGGGCAAGTTATGTGAAGAGAAAGAAAATACTGTAACACCCATTCAGGAAATGTAGTAAGTGACAAATTCCAGAAACTGTACTACACTCAAGGAATACAAAAATGAAAAGATGCACCGTCTCTGCCCTCACCTTACAATTAGCATAGCATAGTCATTAAAAGCTTGAGCTTTGAAGTTTCGGGGTGTGCAGATTACAGGCTAGTATAATGTTGGGCTAACAAAGACTTTAACCTCCCTGAGTCTCAGTTTTCTCTTCTATAAAATGGGGATGTACCTGTTTCTCCAGCTTCTTTGTAAACTGGATGAAATAACAAAAGAAGCACTTAGCACAGTGCTTGCCTGAAAGTAAGTTCTAGGTGTTCTAGGTAGCTATTATTTGCTACCATGTTGTTATTATTGTGGTTGTTGCTATTTTATTATTATTGAGATGGATAATAATAATAAATTACATGTAAGATGAGATAGGGTATTGTCTTTTTAATCTAATTATAGTAACTACCATTTATTGAGTCTTGCTTTGTGCCAGGCACTGTGCTTGGTACTTTATGGTTATATTTTCTCATTTAATTCTCAAAACAATCCTGCAAGGTAAGTCTGTTACTGCATTGCATTAGTGATATTAAATAACTTGAAGGTTGTCATACAACCAGTAAGTGGTTGAACCAGGAATCCACTCAGGTATGCCTAACTCCAAAACCCATTTTTTCCTGTTAATTTCACATTGCTGTTTGTGTTGGAAAGGATGTAAAGCAACATTCTTTCTGAGGTTGACTGTAATTCATGATTTAGTTCCATCTTGGGTCTCTTAGAAGTTGTCCTCA
Organism: Hylobates moloch; assembly: GCF_009828535.3. Taxonomy (NCBI): domain Eukaryota; kingdom Metazoa; phylum Chordata; class Mammalia; order Primates; family Hylobatidae; genus Hylobates; species Hylobates moloch. Next base: position 132,724,249 of record NW_026652280.1, read on the forward strand.
GTTCCTAGAGGGCTTGAGATTTTTTTATAGGTATCAAAATTCTCCCCATATAAAGAGCTTTCCTCTTTCTACCTATCCAAAAAAGCCTCATCCTTCAGAGAGAGGAGGCCATTTCAGACGGCACAAATGCATGGACAGAGAAATAGTAGTGGGGAGGGCTTTCATAGAGTTATAGGAGCTAAAGTTAGACCAAAATAGTAAATACCGACTCTCATCTAGTAGAGAAGCTGGGATGGCTGTTCAATAGGGAGTAATCTCAGGGAAGCAGTGTTTTTAGGGAGATCACCTAGCAGTAGGAAGGAAGGGACTCAGAAGAAACATAGAAGAAAATGTGTTGCATATATCGAATGTCAGGCACTTTAATATAAGGGTATTTCATTAGCCTTATTTTTCTCCATTTCCTCTTTTGATTTTTTTTCTTTTCTTGCTCTTCTGCTACTCTACCTGTTTGTCTGTTGAGTAAACTTATTTTTTTGAACAGTGAGTTTATATAAAGTAAATGTGTACACATAAAGTTGAATTTAAATGAAACCAAAACCTCAATCTTACAAATATAGAAAATGACTCAACTTTCCTAGTAACCAAAGAAATGACAATTAATGTGGTCTTGGGTAGGTATGCATTGTACCTACTAAGTTTTAAAAAAAATTTAATAATAGCATCCTATGTTGTCAGAAGAGCAATTCTTAATTGGTGGTGGTGTGGTAAACTGGCACACATCTTTTAAAATATAATAAGACTCACACAAAACATCACATGCTTTGACTCATAATCACATTTCTAACAATTCATCCCTGGGAAATGATATAATATAATGCTGAACAAAAAGTTACTAAGATGTTTGTTTGGGAATTATATATGTGAAAACAGAAAACTGGAACTACTACTGGAACATTTACTAATCTAAATGATCAATAAGTAGAACTCATTTAATAAATGACACTCTTCAAAATTTACAAAATAATATTCAACCATTAAAAAATGAGCATGTGTAAAATTGGCTGGGCGCAGTGGCTCACGCTTGTAATCCCAGCACTTTGGGAGGCGAGTCGGGTGGATCAGCTGAGGCCAGGAGTTCGAGACCAGCCTGGACAACATGGCAAAACCCCGTCTCTACTAAAAATACAAAAATTAGCCAGGCATGGTGGTGCAGGCCTATCTATAATCCCAGCTACTTGGGTGGCTGAGGCACAAGAATTGCTTGAACCCAGGAGGAGGTTGCAGTGAACCAAGATGGCACCACTGGGCGACAGAGTGAGACTCTGTCTCAAAAAAAAAAAAGTATGTAAAATTATACACTAAAAACACAGAATACATTCAAGGCCACCCCTAAGTGGAAAAAAAGCCACAGAATACACAGAAATCTAAACAGTAATTTGGGTGATGAGACTGGCAATTCTTTTTGGTCTTTCTACTTTTATAGGTCTTCGTCATTTGTACAGTAAGCACATGACTATTAGGATAAAAAAAATTTTAACCTGGGGTGGTGCTGTAATCCCAGCACCTTGGGAAGATTGCTTGAGGCCAGGAGTTCAAGAGCCCCTGGGCAACATATCGAGACTCTGTCTCTATGAAAAAATGAAAATTAGCCAGGTGTAGTGGTACATGCCTGTAGTCCTAGCTACTTAGGAGGCTGAGGTGAAAGGAACACTTGAGCTCAGAAGGTTAATGCTGCAGTGAGCCGTGATCGCACCACTGCACTCCAGCCTGGATAAAAGTGAGACCCTGTCTCAAAAAAAAAAAATTGTGGTGATTCACACCTGTAATCACAGCAGTTTGGGAGGCTGAAGCAGGAGGACCCCTTGAGGCCAAGAGTTCAAGGCCAGCCGGGGCAGTATAATGAGACCCTGTCTCTACAAAAAATTTTTAAAATTAAAGAAATTTTAAGATAACTAAATACTACATAGAAATATATTTTAAATATTTATTACATAAAGTTAAACCAAATAGAAGAGGAAATAATGTTATGCCCTACTTCATATGACCAAAAACTGGAAGATAGTGTCTGAAAATGAAAATGATTGTATTGGGAAGGTAGAACTGTGGACCTTTTTTTTTTTTTTTTTTTTCAGTTTGCTTCTCATTACATTTTCAATTTAGTCTTTGTATATAGATTTTGGTTTATTGGAGAAAGTATATAATGTGCTCTATTAATGTTTAAGTCATAAAAATATAAATTTCAAGTAATTTAAGCTCCAATAGTTATCTAACCTGCCTTCTAATAAATGGGAAATAAATATTTACTTTTTGTTTTGATAAACATATATTTGTTGGCAACTAGCACATGATTTTAAAAGTATAGTGGAACTATACATTTATGTCTTAAAACTATAAAGTTATGTGACTGGGAAAGGAAAAATAATTCATTCAGGATTATCTGTCATCTTATAGTAGTGTTAATACTAGCATATAGTGAAATGTGTATCCAAATGTAGTAATCAGTTTTGTTTCCTTTGTTACCCAGCAAAACTGTTCATTGTGGGATCAAACTCTTCATCATCAACTAGAAGTGCAGTTGACATGGGTAAGCAAAAACTGAATTTTTTATCTTAATAATGGACTTTAAATTAGTATAGGTGTATTAGTTATAACTTGTGCTTAGGTCCAGGTAAAAAGAAAATGAGTTGATTCCAATTCTACCTTTTAAAGTTCTAGCCTAGTTTCTTAAGGCTTCTGTAAAATCATACTGACTTATGTAGGGTCATATTTTGATATGCAAGAGGAATGTAAAAGGTGTAATGTAGTTAAATGTTCACTATCTGTTTGGAGATAGAAGTTCTTAATCATATTCTTAGCCCTTTTAGTACTAGAGGTGAAATATCAAAACCAACAATGGCAAAAAAAAAAAAATCCAAGTATATCTATTTTTAGCACTTAGGTTATTGTGATATTAAAGTTATTCAATACTTAAATAAAAAATTCTTCCAGTATTTACATATATTGAAAACTTAAATAATTGGCTCTTTAATGTAACTTTAGAATGAATAATCATTTAAAATAAGCTCTTAAATTATTTTTATAGAATTAAGAAATTATCTACCTCTATAAATATGGATTAAGACCAAACATTCAGTTTTTCAGTGTCTCAAGCTTATTCTTTGCTATGACTACTAGTTACAGAATATTAGGTCATAATTGTTGTGATCATCCATATGTGATAGTAGTGAGCAAGTAGAACTGGAGAAGAAAATTTTATGAAGATAAGGGAGCTACTAAAAACTTCTGGGACCTAGGAAACAAGAAGAAATTTTGTTCCCTAGAAAGAGGAGCATGTAGTAGCTGCAAGCTGCCTAGGAAGAAGGCAGGTCAGAGAAACCCACTTGTCTGCCACACAGAGCAAGTAGGTAAATGGGCACTTACACATTTTTAAAAGATGGAAATGTTCTAAATGAAAAGTAAACTATGAAATAATCTGTTATTTTGAAAACTAGTGAAGAATATGGACAGAATTTAGTGGGATACTTTGAAAACATTAGAAATATTTGTTTGTATGATGTAACAAGCATTCATTTTCTTTGTGTTTTCCTTCCTATCAGCCTGTTCGGTCCTTGGAGTTGCACAGCTGGATTCTGTGATCATTGCTTCGCCTCCTATTGAAGATGGAGTTAATCTTTCTCTGGAGCATTTACAGCCTTACTGGGAGGAATTAGAAAACTTAGTTCAGAGCAAAAAGATTGTTGCCATAGGTACCTCTGATCTAGACAAAACACAGTTGGAACAGCTGTATCAGTGGGCACAGGTAAGGGATGGCAGGATCATGAGCACTCCGGGAAGAACTTGCCCTTTTCAGTCTTTGCAGCACACTGTTGAGCATCATGCACATAGTGGCCACCCCTGCGGGGTGACTTTTCCACATGTGGGAGTTTTGTTTTGTTTCTGCAGGAGTTTTGAGGCAGGTTTTATCTAAATCATTTGAGGTTTTTGTTTGTTTTTGTTTAAATATATCTCTGATTGAACTGAATATTAATCCCAGTTAAAATGAGTGACAAAAATACTAGAAGATGTGTGTTAAAACATTTATACCAAATGAATTAAGGCCATTTCCTTCAGTTCTACTTATGTGCTGAAAACAATAATACCTAAAGAAAAACCTTACGGCCAGGTGTGGTGGCTCACATCTGTAATCCCAGCACTTTGGGAGGCTGAGGTGAGCAGATTATGAGGTCAGGAGTTCGAGACCAGCCTGACCAACATGGTGAAACCCTGTCTCTACTAAAAATAAAAAAATTAGCCAGGCATGGTGGCACGCACCTGTAATCCCAGCTACTCAAGAGGCTGAGGCAGGAGAATCACTTGAACCTTAGAGGCGGAGGTTGCAGTGAGCTGAGATTGCGCCACTGTACTCCAGCCTGGGTAACAGAGCAAGACTCTCAAAAAAAAAAAAAAAAAAAAGAAAGAAAAACCTTCTTTTTCTTTAGGTACTATTAGACCATGGCTCTAATTTCCTAAGTAAGGGAATATTTTATATATAACAAATATTTTGCTGTTATTCAAAGATGTGTGAGACTGTCAGTTCATACAACTTGATATGGAGTGAGTGTCATAAATTAATTGTTCCCACTCTCTGGTCTAATAACCTACAAAATTATTAGGAAAGTCACTTACTAGCATTTTACCTTTACTCAGTATTTTTCTTTATTCCTTTTACTTCGTCTTCAGCCTTCTCCTTTTCAGAGCTTTCAGAGTTTCTTATGGACAGGAAGACCTAGAGATAGTATTTCCCCTTCTCTTTGATGATAGCCAGAATGAGGTCAAGAAACTATCGGAGAGACTTAGATGATTCAGAATGTAAATTAACCAGTGTAGCTACTGGAAGCTGTCAGTTCTTCTCTTTCAAAATGTGTCTGATTCATAGCCATATTTTACACTTTAACATTAAATGTATTTACTTGTATTTGATCCTCTACCTTTAAGAACTATTCGCTCTGTAGCTGAAACCATCACACTTAACAAACTAACAAAAATCATGTTTGTCTTCTAGGCAGATGTGTTAGATTGTTAAATGGTCTAGCAGGAGACTTTTTAATAGTGTAGTACCAGGCCGGGCATAGTGGCTCACGCCTGTAAGCCCAGCACTTCGGGAGGCCAAGGTGGGTAGATCACCTGAGGTCAGGAGTTCAAGACCAGCTGACCAACATGGTGAAACCCCGTCTCTACTAAAAATAGAAAAAATTAGCTGGGCGTGGTGGCAGGTGCCTGTAATCCCAGCTACTCGGGAGGCTGAGGCAGGAGAATTGCCTGAACCCGGGAGGTGGAGGTTGCCGTGAGCCAAGATCACACCACTGTACTCCAGCCTGGGCGACAGAGCAAGACTCCATCTCAAAAAAAAAAAAAAAAGTGTAGTACTGTTGGCTTTTTTGTCCCCCTAGTGTTACATTTCCTTTCCCTATTACATAGGGAAAAGGTAACAGGGAATTCCTATTCCCTATTACTACTAACCTGGGTTAGAAAAGCATATATTAATAAAGATACTAATGTAAAAGTATTTTGTAAACTTTAAGCACTGTGGATTGTGATTTTTCATATGTTCTAAAATTAAGTTATTTTATTGCTTATTGCTTTCTACTTTTGGTATTATATTTAATTTAGTAGTGATATCATGATTTTATTTTCACTTCTAGGTAAAACCAAATAGTAACCAAGTTAATCTTGCCTCCTGCTGTGTGATGCCACCAGATTTGACTGCGTTTGCTAAGCAATTTGATATACAGCTGTTGACTCACAATGATCCAAAAGGTAAAACTGATATTTTCATTATAGAGATTGATCATAAGCTTTTGTCTTACAAAAAGGTACTTGTTGATACATAATTTTAAGTGTGGACAGTGATAAAAATACAGTGTTATCTGAACTATTCTTAATGGTTAGTTCAAAACATATATGCCTTTATTTTATTTTCAGAAAACTTTATCTCTGTACCAATGGGAGAAAAAAAGTGAAGGGATCATTTCCTGAACATCTGGTCTTTTGAGGTTCACAAATGTTAAACTACACAGAAAAGATCTTTTGAGACATTCTAAATAGTAATATATATAATCCTATCTAGTATAGCAAAGACTGGACCAAAAGGCCACTTGATTTTTTATTTAGTTTTGAGATGGAGTCTTGTTCTGTCGCCCAGGCTGGAGTGCAGTGGCATGATCTCAACTGACTGCAGTCTCCACCTCCCAGTCTCAAGCTCTCCCCCTGCCTCAGCCTTCCGAGTAGCTGGGACTACAGGCGCGTACCATCACACTTAGCTAATTTTTGTATTTTTTGCAGAGACAGGGTTTCACCATGTCACCCAGGCTGGGCTTGAATTTCTGGACTCAAGCAATTCCCCCACCTCGGCCTCCCAAGGTGCTGGGATTTTAGGCATGAGCCACTGTGCCTGGCCAAAAGGCTACTTTATTCAAGGAGATAAATATCTGGAAAAAGTGGCACATGTAATTTAATTCAAAACTTAATAAGCATCTTAGGATAGGTAAGTAGGTATTTTATTAAGACATGTTTAGTGTTAATCAGAAATATTATTTGATTAAAGAGAATGGCTTGTCTGCCTTTTATGGAATAATTTTTTACAACATTTTATAAGAACTAGAAAGACTTGGAAGATAATATTGAACATAACTTGCAAAGATAAATGTTTCAGAGAGGCTGTATATTACTAAGTAATGTATATTATTAAGTATTTTTGGTATAAATGAGGAATGTTTGGTTATAAGTGAGAAATGTCTTGCCAAAGTTTTAATTCTCGATGACATTTTTATAGAAGTTCTGATTTAATAAACATTAGAGGAAATTATATTTCATAGATAATTCCCGCCAAAAAAATATTCAGCTTTTACTTCCATACCTAAAAAGGTGACACATCAGTGGGTTGATTCAGTTTGCTCATTTTAAGAATGCTGTGGATAATCTCTTAAGACTTTATACTATTTATTAGCAGTCTACTTCATTCTCATTTCTTCACTGTTTCATCAGAGGAGGGGGAGATGGAGGAGAAAGAGTTTTAATAGTTATTTTTCCTTGAATGCTACGCATCATGCCAAATGCCTCAGAGAGATTATCTATAATCCTCACAACAACAGAAACTATACATTTTTTTAGTCAGGAAATAGAGCCTCAGAGTGAAAGGAACTAACCAAAGTCACCCACCTGGCTTTGGGCAAAGTTTGAACTTGGCCTAAGTCTTGGATTATTTTGGAGCCTTTTCCACTATACAATCTCTTTGATTTGAAATGTTAGTATTATAGTATTACAGTCTGAAAACTTTATCCATTTTCATTTAAATCATACTAGAATAAAATACAATGACTTTTGCCTCCCCAGTAGAGCTTTCACAATCAAGTAAATTGATTTTTTTAAGCCATTTTAGTGAAAATCTAACAAATTGTTATGCTGATTTATTCTGAACTACAAGTCATTTAAATTTTAACTTTCCATGTGTTGGCAGATGTCATGTGTCTGTTTACTTTTTGGAGGCTCTTCTAACAGTAATTGTTACAAACAGCTGATGATCCAGCCTGTACCCTCTTCTAGCTTCACTGGAAAAAAACTCAATCCTTTTTCTAGTAGGAAAGGAAATAGGAAAAGATTAAAGTTCCTAGTGTTTTATTTTCACATATCTAAATGTTGACGTTTAGAATGTGTGCTAATACGTTATTGTTATGGCAAAATATATTGCATATGTATATGAGGAGAGAGACTTAATCCTTTTTTATATTTTTTGTATTACATAATTTGATACTTGATTGTCTTTTTTAATTCTAAGACTTTTGGTGAAAATGTATAGGCTTATCCTGCATTTATCATTAATGAACCTTCAGACACTTTAATCTATAATGAAGCAACTCTCAATTTAATTTGTCATGTTTACTGACTAAAGAGTTCAACCATAGTTAAATTTTAAAAGCAGTTAAATGAATAGCATAGTCTCTGATTTTGTGTCATTTTTTTTTATTTTTTAAGCAACCAAACTGTAAAAACTGTAAAACATTTAACTGTAAAACATTTAACTCTGTAAAATTTAACTCTGTAAAACTGTAAAACATTTAACTCTGCTTGTCATCTAAAATAGAATTTTGTTTATAAATTCCCTGAAGGTCTATCCCTGTTCTAAAAATTACCCTTACTCCCCATAATGGGTTTATTTTCCATTACCCTTTGTTCTAGAAGTGTAATAACAATTTAACTAGAGAGTAAAATTGTAAAGTAGATGATCCTGAATTTAGAACTTTCCATTTTTATTTGTTCCCCGCCCCCCATTTCGATTAAATCCAATCTGTATTATATCTCTTTCCCTCAGGGTCTTCTCTGTTAGAAAATCTGATAAACAAATCCATATTAATGTTACTTTTCCAAGGACACGTTTGCATTCTGTATATGAAAACTACCATTTACTAGTGGTGAAACCTTGGCCAAGTTACTGAACCTCTCTGCCTCAGTTTCCCCCCATAAAGAGATAATAGTATCTATCTCATAGGGTTAGCTTGTGGATTAACTGAGTTAATACATGTAAAGTACTCAGAAAAGTACCTGGCACATGAAAATAGCTAACATTGATTGAGTGTTTACTATTAATGCTATTCAGGTATCACAGCAGTTTGGGAGTAGGTGGGTCCTTTAGCACTCCGAAATCAAACTGTGAAGATGCTCACTTAATCCCTATCTGTAGGTTGCTTCTGACCCCAGTGGAATTTCCATATTGATTGATACATTTAATAGACGTTTGAGCACCATTTGCCAGCCATTGTTCTGGGCACTAGAGATAAAGGACCAAGACAGACAAAAACCAACCCTCATGGAATTTATATTCTAATGGGAGGAGACAGACAATAAAATAAATGTTACATATGATAAGTGGTAGTATATGCTATGGAGATAATTTGGCTGAAGGAGAAAGAGTATCCAAGTTAATTGTTTTATATGGTACAGTCAGAGAGGCCTCTCTACTAAGGGAATATTAATCAGAGACCTGCAGGAAGGGAGTGAGCCATGTGAATATCTGGAAAAAGTGTGTTCAAGGAAAAGGGAGAAGCTAATTCAGAGGCCCCAAGGTGTGAATGTGCTTGAGGTTTTCAGGATACAGCAAGAAGGCGAGGCCAGTGTGGCCAGAGGAGTGAGGCAGTGAGGAGAGGAGTGATGGGATATGGCATCAGAGCGGTCATAGAGAGCTTGGATATAAACTTGGAATTTGCTGAGCATGGTGGCTCACACCTGTAATCCCAGCACTTTGGGAAGCCAAGGCAGGGGATCACTTGAGTCCAGGAGTTTGAGACCAGCCTAAGCAACATAATAAGACCTCATATCTACAAAAAAATAATAATAATTAAATTAGCTGGCCTTGGTGACACACACCTCTAGTCCTAGCTACTCAGGAGAATGAGGTGGAAGGATGCATTGAGCCCAGGAGTTTGAGACTGCAGTGAGCTGTGATCATGCCACTGCACTCCAGCCTGGGCAACAGAGTAAGACATTGCCTCAAAAAAAAAAAAAAAAAAAACACACACACAAAAGAAAAGAAAAAAAGAATTGGCACTGCGGCACTCTCAAATTATCAACTGCTGATAGAAGTGTGAAGTATAGCCTTTCTGTAAAGCAGTTGGCAATATAGCGTGTATCTAGCTTTAAGAATGTACTTGTACTTTGGCCTTTCATTCCACAGCCAGGCATGCATTTTAAAATGTTCATCATCTGCATCATTGTGACGTTTGTTTGTTCCATATTTGGAGATAAATTTATGTGTAGACTTTTTTTTTTGTAAGACATAGTTGATAAAAATTTATTTAAATGGTCTTGCAATGATTTAATTATTCAAATGCTTAAATAAAGCATTGCTGGTATAAATATTTCTATTTTTAGAAAGAGTTTTTATGGATCAATGCCCCAGGTGTCATCAGAGCCATTGGTGTTTTCATCGTTTAAAATGTCACCTGTAAAATGGGCATTATTTATGTGTATATGGCTTTTTTTGGCATTCCTGATAAATGTATTATATAAAGTCTATACATTGGATAATAACACTAGTATATTTAAACTTACAGACTTATTTGTAATGCAAACCACCATTTTAATGTACTGTAATTAATATGGTTATAATATATATATAGTCCTTCTGTCCTCCCATCACACAACTTTGTGTGTGTGTGATAAACCAATTTTGGTTTGAAAATATTTTTTTGAGGCCAGGCACGGTGGCTCACACCTGTAATCCCAGCACTTTAGGAGGCCAAGGTGGGTGGATCACCTGAGGTCAGGAGTTCGAGGCCAGCCTGACCAACGTGGTGAAACCCCATCTCTACTAAAATATAAAATTAGCCAGGCATGGTGGTGCATGCCTGTAATCCCAGTTACTTGGGAGGCTGAGGCAGGAGAATCACTTGAACCCGGGAGGCGGAGGTTGCAGTGGGCCAAGATCACACCATTGCACTCTAGCCTGGGCAACAGAGTGAGATGCCATCTCAAAATATATATATATATATATATATATATATATTTTTTTTAAAAGAATGTTTATCCTGGCATTATTCTTATTAGCAAAATATTAGGAAAAACATAAATGTTTTGACCAATAATAAGGAAATATATGAATTATGATATCTATATAATATCGTAGTGGGGAAATTATTAAAAATGATCTTTTCACAGACTATTACATGGGGAAATATTCACAATATAAGTGGAAAAAGATAAGCAAATAAAGCTTTAACTACAGTATGATTTCTAATTTTGTAAGATATGGATATACACATACAGATATAAGATATAGAGATATATATAGATTCAAGATATGGATGGAAACATATATATGAAGATGTATACTCATATACACCAAAAAAGTTGTAAGGAAATGCATAACAATGGTATATCATCACCAATTGATAGGATTATCAGTTACTTTTTTCTTCTTTAGACTTTCCTGTATTTTCCCTGACTATACATTAGAATCACCTGGAGATCTTTAAAAAACTGCAGATGTCTAGGCTCCACTCACCAAAAGTTAAGAATCCAATAGGCTGGGGTACAGGTGTAGATACTTTTTAAATAACTGCCTGGGAGTTTCTAATATTCTGGTTCAGAGTCATAGAACACACATGAAGAATAAGCATATATTAAATTTTGAGGTGTTTCTTTTGTTGTGTTAAATGCTTACCTACATACTAAAGTGCTTTTTTGTTTTCCAATTTAACACGCTGGAGTTTTGTTTGTTGTTGTTTCTTTTAGAACTGCTTTCTGAAGCAAGTTTCCAAGAAGCTCTTCAGGAAAGCATTCCTGACATTCAAGCGCACGAGTGGGTGCCACTGTGGCTACTGCGGTATTCAGTCATTGTGAAAAGTAGAGGAATTATCAAATCAAAAGGCTACATTTTACAAGCTAAAAGAAGGGGTTCTTAACTGACTTAGGAGCATAACTTACCTGTAATTTCCTTCGATATGAGAGAAAATTGAGATGTGTAAAAATCTAGTTACTGCCTGTAAATGGTGTCATTGAGGCAGATATTCTTTCGTCATATTTGACAGTATGTTGTCTGTCAAGTTTTAAATACTTATCTTGCCTCCATATCAATCCATTCTCATGAACCACTGTATTGCTTTCCTTAAACTATTGTTTTCTAATTGAAATTGTCTATAAAGAAAATACTTGCAATATATTTTTCCTTTATTTTTATGACTAATATAAATCAAGAAAATTTGTTGCTAGATATATTTTGGCCTAGGTATCAGGGTAATGTATATACATATTTTTTATTTCCAAAAAAAATTCATTAATTGCTTCTTAACTCTTATTATAACCAAGCAATTTAATTACAATTGTTAAAACTGAAATACTGGAAGAAGATATTTTTCCTGTTATTGATAAGATATATCAGAGAAACTGGAGTAGCTGGGATTTAGTAGTGTAAATAAAATTCACTCTTCAATACATGAATGGAAACTTAAATTTTTTTTTATGTGTCCTTGCTTATAGTTTAGCTGTAATGATTTAACCTTGTATTCTTGTGCCGTATTCTCTCTTTTTATTACTTATAAAGACAAACCAAAGTAAATCTGAAAAGGAGACTAGAAGCTTTGAAATTATTGTTTGGGGGTTTTATAAAAGCAACTACTATCACCTCCATCCAGATTCTTTTAAATTATTGATCCATCCTTAGTATATATTGCTACTCATTCAAGAATTCTCAGTAAGTATTGAGTATTTACCATATGTTGGGATACTGTGGGCTCTGGAGAGAGGAGGGGGCAATAGAGCCAGGAATTAAGAATCAGTTGAGTAAAATGTGTAATATTTATTCCCCATTAATAACTGACTAGGAAGGACTAAAAGCCAGAAAGGGGATGAAAAAAAAATCCTTAATTCGGGGCCAACATTATCTACTTAAACAACTTTGAGCTATGGTCTTAACTATTTTAAAGCAGAATAATATAATTGAAAGGTTATAGCTAAAAGAGACTATATAGGTCATTTAGTATAATTCTTCATTAGTTTAAGAACCACAAAATTGCAAATAAATAAGCTATGAACTTTGATGTACACTATAAATCTCCTTAATTCTATAAATTTGTGTCTGTAACCTGAATAGTTTGAAAACTTCTTTAAAAATCTCTTGTATCTCAGCCGGGTGCAGTGGCTCACACCTGTAATCCCAGCACTTTGGGAGGCCGAGGCGGGCGGATCACGAGGTCAGGAGTTTGAGACCAGCCTGACCAACATGGTAAAACCCCATCTCTACTAAAATACAAAAATTGGCTGGGCATGGTGGCGCCTGCCTGTAATCTCAGCTACTTGGGAGGCTGAGGCAGGAGAATCGCTTGAACCCGAGAGGCGGAGGTTACAGTGAGCCAAGATCGCGTCACTGCACTCCAGCCTGGGCGACAGAGTGGGACTCCATCTCAAAAAAAAAAAAAAAAGTCCCTTGTATCTCAATATTTTTAAACCACAGGCCTAAATAAAACTAATTTTGCTCAAGTTTTCTTAACCTAGGGAAAAAGAACTATGGTTCCATATTCAAATTAAATACAATAGACCCTTTTCCTCAGTAAGATTTTGTGGTTTACTGATAGGGTAATTTGATCATTAAAATTATGTGAAATCCACCCGGGCACACCTCATGCCTGTAATCCTAGCACTTTGGGAGGCCAAGGCGGGTGGATCACCTGAGGTCAGGAGTTCGAGACCAGCCTGGCTAACATGGTGAAACCCTGTCTCTACTAAAAATACAAAAATTAGCCAGGCGTGGTGGCGGGCTCCTGTAATCCCAGCTACTTTGGAAGCGAGGCACGAGAATCGCTTGAATCTGGGATGCGGAGGTTGCAGTGAGCCGAGATCATGCCATTGCACTCCAGCCTAGGCGGCAGAGTGAGACTCCATCTCAAAAAAAAAAAAAAATTATGTGAAATCATGTGATTTGCCTGGTAAAACTTGTTTAGATATTGAGCTACTTATGCCTTCTAGCCTTTATATTAATTGTATGTAATGTTATTAAATATATATATAGTTCATCTTTAATTTGGAAATGCCCAACATTTTTTTCATACAAGTCCTTAAACAAGTGTTCATTTTATTTTAAATCTATACAGTGAACTGGCCAAGATATTTTAAGAGGGAACTTTAATATCCCATTTATTGTTTTATAACCCTGGACTTATAAAAATGGATTGTTTGAAGGGTTATTTTGAAAGTGGGAAAAAAAAAACCTTAGTTGCTAATGTATCTAAACTTCAGCAGAGCTTTTTGGTGATCTCCTACCTGCACCCTCAACTCTTGACAAAGAAGCAAGATTATAGATATATTTTCTAAAGGGAATCATGTATGGAATTTTTTAATGAGTTTTTACTTTTACCTCTGTACTCTTGATTTTCTATTATTGAATAATGTTTTAAAACACTGATTTTTAAGGCTTTATATATAAGTTTTCCAAGCTGATGTTCACATCTTTTTTTCATGAACTATCAGAATATAGTGAACATTTTTCAACTATTTAAGGACTTAATGTTTAAAAAGCCATAAAATAGAGAGTAGTAATATGACCAAATAATTACTTAAAACTGAAAGCTAAGTTATCAATAGTTTATATAACAGATGTTTTCTGAGGAGATGTGCATCCAGTGAGACCAAGGTAGAAAGTTTATATAATTGTTTTTTTTCCAGTAAATATGAAAAAAAAAAGCTGTAGCTTGTTTATTACATGTCCAAAATACACTGGAGCCTTACTTTAACACAATGTACTGTAACTTGGAATTTGTTCTGTTATGAGTCTATCTTGAATTCCCATCTATGAAACTGTAGTCAACAAAAGCAACAAGTATTTTCACATGATGTAAAAGACCATACTATGATGGCCATTGCTAGAACTTGAATCACAAATAATAGCTAATAATTTTTCATTTTTCAAAAAAGATCATTTGGATAGCAGCTATGTATAAAATGGAAAATAAAAAATTATTCTATTTTGCATGAATAGTTCAGACTTTCCCATACCAGAGCCAAGTAGTAACTAAAATTAGGATCTTAATTTTCAATGATAAAAGGTCTAAGGTTCATTTAATTATGCTCCTTTAACATTGTCTTTCTAGATTTTTCACCCAGTATTTTCAATATTTGGGAATGCAAACAATTGATATATTTATTGTATGTTGGCTAGCAGTTCATCCTTCTGCAAAATATGCATTCAGAGAAATGTGAAGCTTGTTTGAATGAAGATTTAAACCATTTGTGTCATTTGTGTTTTCATATTCAAATACACCAACTTAAAATTCTGAACCTATTTTTTTCATCATTAACTTCCTAATATACCAGAACATATACCTTTTTCATGTAAAGTTGGCAATGGGATATGGTAGTTTTATTTTTGAAAAATATGTAACATGACTTTAATATTTTTATAGTTTTCAGAATTAGAAACATAGGAAGGGAAAATGTTTTAATTAGATAAGTCAACTTTTTAGTGTCTGTAGTGGTGTACTATAATAGCAAATTATAAAGCATTATTAAATATTTATAATAATTTTTAATATTACCTACATTATGAATTTAACTAAAATAAAGTGTGAGTTGTATATTTTTTAATTGGGTTGTTTCAATAGCTGGAAGCATCCTGAAGCATTATATTGATTTTTGAACTATTTGAACTCAAACTGAGTATGACTTGAAAATAAATTAATAATTTTAAAACATCCAAATCATAAAGCTATTTATGCATTCATTCATTCCACAAAGATTTATTGAATACCTGCTATGTGTTAGGCACTGTGCTACAGATGGACACAGATGAAAAATAACTCCTATCCTCAAGGAACATTCGGTATATTTGGGGGGAAAGGGAGGAATCTGTATATGAATAAGAGCAATAAAAGGCTGCATCTGTTGGCTGGGCGCAGTGGCTCACACCTGTAATTCCAGCACTTTAGGAGGCTGAGGCGGGCAGATCACTTGCCAGAAGTTCGAGACCAGCCTGGCCAACATGGTGAAACCCTGTCTCTACTAAAAATACAAAAATTATTCGGGCATGGTGGTACATGCCTGTAATCCCAGCTACTTGGGAGGCTGAGGGACAAGAATCACTTGAACCTGGGAGGTGGAGGTTGCAGTGAGCCAAGATCGCACCACTGCACTCCAGCCTGGGTGACAGACCCAGACTCTGTCCCAAAGAAAAAGAAAAAAGGCCGGGCGCAGTGGCTCACGCCTGTAATTCCAGCACTTTGGGAGGCCGAGGTGGGCAGACCACGAGGTCAGGAGATCGAGACCATCCTGGCCAACATGGTGAAACCCCGACTCTACTAAAAATACAAAAATTAGCTGGGTGTGGTGGCATGTGCCTGTAGTCCCAGCTACTCAGGAGGCTGAGGCAGGAGAATCGCTTGAACCAGGGAGTTGGAGGTTGCAGTGGGCCGAGATCATGCCACTGCACTCCAGCCTGGCGACAGAGCAAGACTCCGTCTCAAAAAAACAAAAACTGTATCTGTTGATAGAAGTAATGAAAAGGATTGGGGCATGTGGAAGGAAGTGGGACTGAGTAGCAGGTTAAGGATAAGAAAGACTTCCCTGAAGAAATTAGCTTTAGAGTAGGGTCAGATGACAAGGTGTGGTGGGCATTCTGGACAGAAACCCTTGTTTGCCTGTTTGTAAATATGCCCTTATTGAATGATGGAGCAGTTAATATGTAAACTTTAGAAGCTCAAGGAAAACATCTTCAAAAGCTTATTCTTATAGAAAGGAATGGCTTCTGTTGAGACAAGAGTAGGTTAAGTTTGGAAAAGTCATGTTATAAAAAGATGAAAACTTGCTAATTTCCTCTAAATATATCAGGATATGGTCATACGTAGTTCCTCTACCAGAGAAGTCAACAAAAGCTTTAACATGTTTCCTCAGCAATGACTAAATATGTAAAATGTCCTGCAAGATTTTGATGTGTCTGCTGGTCCATTATTTTAAGGTTCATGTTTTACAATGAACATTACTTATTTTGATTATTTTCCCTCTTTCTTTGCTCACTGTTGATTCTTGCATTCTATTCAAGTTCACTTCTTTTTTTTTTTTTTTTTGAGACAGGGATCTCACTCTGTTTCTTAGGCTGGTGTACTGTGGCATGATCATGGCTCACTGCAGCCTCAACCTCCCAGGCTTAAGCCATCCTCCCACCTCAGCCTCTCAAGTAGCTGGGACTACAGACATGCACCACCACCCACACCTGGCTAATTTTTATTTCTGTAGAGACAGGATCTCGCAATGTTGCCTAGGCTGGTCTTGAACTCTTGGACTCAAGTGATCCTCTCACCTCAGCCTCCCAAAGTGCTGAGATTACAGGCATGAGACACAGTACCTAGCCTCCTTAGTAATTCTTTACCAAAGGTCTTCAGGGACAGTAAATTTTCTAGATCCCGTTTGTCTGAAATGTCTTTATTTTGTGCTCAACCTTTGTTTTTTGTTTTTGTTTTTTATAGACATCAGTTTTCATTATGTTGCCCAGGTTGGACTGCAGTGGTTATTCACAGGTGTGATCATCGCATACTACTGCCTAGAACTCCTGAACTAAACAATCCTCCTGCTCCAGCCTCCCAAGTTGCTGAGACTAACAGGCACATGCCACCACACCCAGCTTAGTTTGCACACAATCTTAAATGATCATTTGACATTACAGAATTCTAAAAGTCCCCAAATACAATATTGAAAACCAGATACAACCCAAATGTCTATCAACAGCTGAATGGATAAATCCATTGTTACATAGTCATACAATGAAATACTCAGCAATAAAAAAGAATCAACTACTGGTATACACAATAACATGGATGAATTACAGAAACACTAGGCTGAGTGAAAGAAGCTAGACACGAGTACATACTGTATTATTTCTTTTTTCTTTTTTTTTTAAGACGGGGTCTCGCTCTGTCACCCAGGCTGGAGTGCAGTGGCATGATCATGGCTCACTGCAGCCTCAACCTCCCAGGCTCAAGTGATCCTCCCACCTCAGCCTCCCAAGTAGCTGGGACTACTGGCACATGCCACCATGCCTGGCTAATTTTTATATATTTTGTAGAGATGGGGTTTTGTTATGTTGCCCAGGCTGGTCTCAAACTCCTGGGCTCAAGTGATCCTGCCTCCTCAACCTCCCAAAGTGCTGGGATTACAGGTATGAGCCTCTGTACCTGGCCTGTATTATTTATTTTACTTGAAATTTTAGGAGAGATGAAGTTAATCTATAACTACTGGTTATCTATTGTTGCATCTGGATGACTTTGAGGCATCCAGATGCAGCAATAGATAAGACTGCAGTCTCACTTGAAGGCTGGATTGAGGGTCTATTTCCAAGCTCACTCGTGTAGTTGTTGGCAGGACTCAGTGCCTCACACGTTGTCAGACTGAGTTCCTTAATTCTTCATTGGGCGTAGGCCAGAGGCCTCCTTCACTCAGTTCCTTGCCACAGTGTTCTCTCCAAAGGACAGCTTACAACATACAGCTAGCTTCCTACAGAGTGAATGATTGAGAGAGAGCAAGATAGAAGCCAGCCTTTTGTTAACCTAATCCTGAAAGTGACATCCATCATTTTTGTCATACTCGTTTCATTAGAAGTCACTAAGTCCAGCCCACATTCAAAGGTTTGAAGACCAGAAAATGGGATCACTGGACCATCTTACAGGTCAAACTTAATTTTAATAGTAATGTTTTACATGTAACAATGCAGAATGACCATGAATAGTATGTATTTTTAGAAGGCTCATGCACTAAAACTCTCATCTTTTGGTTAATGCCTAAAATTCCAGGGAGCTTTGACCTTTCAATTTAAGGATTTAATTAGTAAAATATAGATTATTTAAGGTAAATTTCCTTTTGGGCCTGAGTAATAGTACTGGTTACCTTTAAAAAATGTGAGGGTTGGGGCATTAACCCCCCTGCACAGTTGAAAATCCACAGATAACTTTTGACTACCCCAAAACTTTACTAATAGCCTACTATTGACCAGAAGCCTTGCAGATAACTAGTTGACTAATACATATTTTATGTGTTGTATATATTATATATTGCATTCTTACAATAAACTAGAGAAGAGAAAATTTTAAGAGAATCATAAGGAAAATATATTTACTATTAAGTGGAAGTGGATCATCATAAAGGTCTTCATCCTTGTCTTCATGTTAAGTAAGCTGAGGAGGAAGAGGAGGGGTTGGTCTTTCTCTCCAGGGGTGGTGGAGGCAGAAGAAAATCACTGCGTAAGTGGAACTTCCCAGTTCAAACCCGTGTTGTTCAAAGGTCAACTGTATTGTATATACTACATTTACCTAAAATTAGATATACTGTATTTGCCCTAAATCCACTTCAGATAAAGAAGATAGGCAAAGAATAGGGCAAACCTGGTAAGCCCATGTAAAATGCTTTTTTTTTTTTTTCCTTTTTTTTGGCCTATGGTAGATTTGTTGATAGACCAGCTCAATCTTCTCATATTATGAATATGTACTGACAATTTTAGTATCTTATGTTTGTTTCTTGACCTTAGATTATATATGAGTTGGTTTTCTCCTTTCTTTTTTTTTCTTTACTTGAAAGGGCCATGCTTGCAAGTGAATATTAGACATTGCATGATTTTCTAATATTCTCTCCAGTTTTCTACACCTACCTCTGTCATCTTAATTTCTATTTTCACGCATTTGCTCAAATTAAAGTTGTGGAGATTAAATGAGTGAATACATGTAAAGCACGTAGACTAGTATCCAGCAGATATTAAGTGGCCAATACTATTATGATTGATGCTGTTGTTCTTTGATGCTTTGATCTCCAAAACCTACATCCAATTGGTTCACTTTCCTTCTACACGATTTGTCTCCTCTTCAAATCTAACCTTTCTCTTCTGTTCATCATCTTACATAGTCTCACTGCTACTTGGCCCTACTAAAATTTATTTTTGCTCCTTACCACATTTGCCACAAAAGTTGATCTAAACCATTTCCATTCTTCTGAGATGTATCACCTACTTACAGAGGTTATTATCTATCCAAAATCTTCTCTTCTTCACTCCACTTGAACATACTTGCATTCACATTCTCCTCTCTGTTTCAGGTATCAACTCTTTCCTCCTGGCTCAAAGGAAGGTGCATTCTTTTCTGACTACAACCACATCTCTGTTTATTATCCAGTTCAGTTAGCATTAGGCTCGGCTGCAAATAGAAAAATCTCTAATTAACAGTGGCTTTTAACAAGGTGTTTCCCTCAGGTGAAAAATCTAGAAGGCGGCTCTTGAGGGCTCATAGGGCAGCTCCACGAGTTGATTTTTCCATCTCACTGCTATGCCATCTCTAAAGCATGCCTTCATCCTTACGGCACAAACTTGCTGCCTGAAAACCAGCGAACCCAACTTTCCAGGAAGTAAAATGCACTTTAAAAGATCAGGAGGGCCAGGCGAGGTCGTTTACGCCTATAATCCCAGCACTGTAATCCCAGCACTTTGCGAGGCCGAGGCGGGCGAATCACCTGAAGGCAGGAGTTCAAGACCAGCCTGCCCAACAGGGTGAAACCCCGTCTCTACTAAAAATACAAAAAAAAATTAGCCGGGAATGGTGGCGGGCGCCTGTAATCTCAGCTACTCAGGAGGCTGAAGCAGGGAAATCGCTTGAACCCGGGAGGCGGAGGTTGCAGTGACCCAAGATTGCGCCATTGCACTCCACCCTGGGCGACAGAGCAAGACTCTGTCTCCAAAAAAAAAGGCAGGGATGGCCTCCTCTCTTTTAGATGCCGTCCCTAAAGACATGCACACAATTTATACCTAATTGGCTAAAACGTAGTCACGTAGCCACATTTGGCTGCAAGAGAGACTATAAAATAAGCTATTTTAAGCTGGGAAGCAATGTGTCCATCGACACAGTGTTCTGTGACTTTAAATAAAAAATTGGTTTTCTGTTATAAAGAAGTAGAGACTAGGTTTGGTGAGGCACCCATCCATCCTTTCTCACCTCCAACAATAATTTGCGTTTATTTTTTCAATCCCTTCCCATCCCCTCAAACATAGTTCTCTACCTTTTATCTCAAAAGATAACCAAAAAAAACCTCTTGATTCTGGTCATACTCTTCCTTTCACTGCAACAATAACAACAACAACAAAACCTTATTCTTCTCCTTTAAAATTTCTTTAACGTTTTTTTCTTTTCTGCTATTCCCAATCCCTAAACACCATCTCACGTTTAGATTATAAAGCTTTCCACTTCGTCTCCGAGTTCCTGCGGGCACCTTATATCCCTTTTACCCCAACCAAGTCCTTAAATTTTATTTACATTTAACGTCACAATACACGAGTAAATATTGTCTTTTTTTAAAAAAAGCACAAATATCTCAAACGTCTCCCTTGGGGACACCAATGGCTACATTAAGCTCTTTAGAACGTAGAAATGAAAGAACGCCTCCCGGGTTCAAACGATTCTACGGAACAAATGAAAGAACGGATGGCATGTAGGTGCGTTTTCACAATTCATGTGAACGGGTACGCTAAGGCCCTCTGTCACTGCGGGCTTCGCTGCCCCCATGAAGATCTTTCCCAGCAAAAATCTGGCTTGTCTTCTACAGCTCTGAAGTGCACACTTAAACCCTGGCTCTTTGTCTCTGACCGCCCTGGCCGGAACTGGCTGGGCGGAGATTCTCGCGAATTCTCGGATCTACGCGGAAAACGCGCTCGAGGCAATTCTCTGACGCATTTCCGGAGCGCCAGGGAAGAGGGAAGTCGTGGTGGTCGCGGGGGAGCCGGAAAGATGGTGGTTACCAGATCTGCACGGGCTAAGGCCAGCATCCAAGCCGCGTCGGCTGAAAGTTCCGGGCAAAAGGTAGGAAATCCAGTCTTCCCTACTTCTCGCCGCTTCGCAGAGCCGCGCTCAGGCAGGCGGGGCGGCGCAAGGGTCCGGTTAAGGGTGAGGACCTGCCGACAGAAAGGACCCGAGCTTGCCGCGCGCTTGGGTCTCCCAGGCCCCGTGCTAAGCCTGTCACGGAAACTGTTTAGCCCTCACCACTGTCTTTTAAGGCAATTTTTAGTATGGAAGAGAGGTTAGATAACTTTATTTGGGTCGTTCAACTCCTTAATGCAGAAGCACAGTTCAAGCTTTTAAACCATACTGTTAACACGGTACCAAGGAGGGTTAATTTCGGCCACCATGCACAAGCCCCATTTAGGTGGGCTGGAAAAAAAGCTTCGTTTTCACGTGGGGAGGCTGGCAGCTGTCCAGCATCACCTCCTTAAGGCGTGAGGAGGGCTGTGGTGTCGTCGCCTGGTGACTCTTAGTGGCGTTAGTCGGCTGTCTCATTCTGACTCTGCGATGCAGGGAACAGAGCGGCGGCGATTTTTTCCTGTACGTAAAGGTAAGGGCGGCGACTGATTCCATCAGTGTGTTCCTAAACGCATCGGTGTTCAGAGTTAATATTCCCTTTGTCCCTTCTTCTATAGGTGGGTCAGAATGTTGGTGTACCCATTATATTTGACTTTAAACAGAAAAATTTTAATTGTTCTGCTTCTGAAGTTACATGTAGGAAGGATGAGGCAAGTGAAGTAAATGCGGGGTTGGATCCAGTGTTTAAATTTTGATTTTATTTTGTTTGTTTTTGATTCGGAGTCTTGCTCTGTCGCCCAGGCTAGAGTGCAGTGGCGCAACCTCGGCTCACTGCAACTTCTGCCCCCAGGATTCCAATAATTCTCCTGCCTCAGGCTCCTGAGTAGCTGGGATTACAGGTGCGCACCAACACGCCCGGCTAATTTTTTTACTTTTAGTAGAGATGGGGTTTCACTATGTTGGCCAAGCTGTCTTGAACTCCTGACCTCGTGATCCACCTGCCTCGAACTCCTGACCTCGTGATCCACCTACCTCAGCCTCCCAGAGTGCTGGGATTACAGCCGTGAGCCACCGCGCCCGGCCAAATTTTGATTTTTTAAAAATCATGAGTTGGGCGGGTTTTTTGTTTTAAAGGTAATCTTGTTTGCTGGGTTTTAGCTTTTGGGATCAGTACTTCATTTGCTTTGCCCTTGTTCCAGCCCTACCTAAATTACAGTGTGTTTTCTCTGGTTTGCAGAGTTCTGCTGCTAATGGGATTCAAGCGCATCCAGAAAGTAGTACTGGATCTGATGCCCGAACTGCTGAGTCACAGACCACTGGGAAACAAAGTTTAATCCCTAGAACTCCTAAAGCTAGAAAAAGGAAGAGCAGAACTACAGGCTCACTACCAAAGGGGACTGAACCATCTACGGATGGAGAGACCTCTGAGGCAGAGTCAAATTATTCTGTGTCTGAGCACCATGATACCATTTTAAGGGTAACTAGGAGAAGGCAGATCTTAATTGCATGCTCCCCAGTTTCCAGTGTTAGGAAAAAGCCGAAAGTAACTCCAACAAAGGAGTCTTACACTGAAGAAATAGTCTCTGAAGCAGAATCTCATGTTTCAGGTATTTCTAGAATTGTGCTTCCCACAGAAAAAACGACAGGAGCCAGAAGAAGTAAGGCTAAATCTCTGACAGATCCAAGCCAAGAATCTCATACAGAAGCTATATCTGATGCTGAGACATCAAGCTCAGACATTTCATTCTCTGGAATTGCAACTAGAAAAACCAGGAGTATGCAGAGGAAATTAAAGGCACAAACTGAAAAGAAAGGTAGTAAGATTGTACCAGGAAATGAGAAACAGATCGTGGGTACACCTGTGAATTCAGAGGATTCAGATACCAGACAAACTTCCCATTTACAAGCAAGATCTCTTTCTGAGATAAATAAGCCAAATTTCTATAATAATGACTTTGATGATGATTTCTCCCACAGAAGTTCAGAAAATATATTAACAGTGCAAGAACAGGCCAATGTTGAATCTCTTAAAGAAACAAAACAGAATTGTAAGGATTTGGATGAAGATGCCAATGGAATAACAGATGAGGGGAAAGAAATTAATGAGAAAAGTTCTCAGCTGAAGAATCTTTCTGAACTTCAGGACACTAGCCTTCAACAGTTAGTTTCTCAGAGACATTCAACCCCCCAAAATAAAAATGCTGTATCAGTGCACTCTAATCTGAACTCTGAGGCTGTAATGAAATCATTAACTCAAACATTTGCAACTGTGGAAGTAGGCAGATGGAATAACAAGAAAAAGAGCCCCATAAAAGCAAGTGACTTGACAAAGTTTGGTGATTGTGATGGTAGTGATGATGAAGAAGAGTCCACAGTTATAAGTGTCAGTGAAGACATGAACGGTGAAGGGAATGTAGATTTTGAATGTGATACCAAACTATACACGTCTGCGCCCAGCACATTTCAGGGTAAAGATAATTCTGTCTTACTAGTTCTCAGCAGTGATGAAAGCCAACAGTCTGAAAACAGTGAGAATGAAGAGGATACTTTATGTTTTGTTGAAAATAGTGGCCAAAGGGAGTCATTAAGTGGAGACACAGGAAGTCTGTCATGTGACAATGCATTGTTTGTAATTGACACAACTCCTGGAATGAGTGCTGATAAAAATTTTTACTTGGAAGAGGAAGACAAGGCAAGTGAGGTTGCCATTGAGGAAGAAAAAGAAGAGGAAGAGGATGAAAAAAGTGAAGATTCATCAGACCACGACAAAAATGAAGATGAGTTTAGTGATGAAGAAGACTTACTAAATAGCACAAAGGCTAAACTGTAAGTTTTTCCTTTATTTTTATAAGTTTTTGATACATGTATTTCAAGTGGTTAATTTACCATAAAAATATGAAATGTTAGCCTGGGGAATGAGAAAATCGCCGCCTTGGGTTCTTCATGGAATGGCTCTTCTATCCAGCATTTCCCTTGTCTTTTTGGATACCTATTTTAGTCATATTTTTCCCACCAATCATAGCTAAAGGTGCTCCTTTTGGTGACATATTAGAAATCAATCTGTTGGATGCAGTGACTCATGCCTGTAATCCCAGCACTTTGTGAGGCTGAGGCAGGAGGATCACTTGAGCCCAAGTAGGTGTTTGAGATCAGCCTGGGCAATATAGGGAGACCCTATCTCTACATAAAAAAAATTTTTTAAATGAGCCATGTGTGGTGCCCTGTGCGCCTGTGGTCCCAGCTACTTGGGGAGCTGAGGTGGGAAAATTGCTTGAGCCCTGGAGATTGAGGCTGCAGTGATACATGATTGTGTCACTGCACTCCAGCCTGGGCAGTAGAGGGAGATGTTGTCTCAAAAAAAAAAAAAAAATCATATGTTAAGATTTTTGTATGTGTTTGTTAAGAGCAGTAAGTGACTCGTGCCTGTAATCTCAGCACTTTGGGAGGCTGAGGCAGGTGGATCACTTGAGCCCTGGAGTTCAAGACTGGCTTGGGCAACATGGGAAAAACCCATCTCTACAAAAAATTTAAAGAAAAAGCTGAGCATGGTGGCAAGCACCTGTGGTCCCAGCGACTGGGGAGGCTGAGGTGGGAGGGTCACTTACTTGAGCTCAGGTGGCAGAGGTTGCAGTGAGCCATGATCACGCCACAGCACTCCAGCATGGGTGACGGCAAGACCCTGTCTCAAAAAAAAAAAAAAAAAAAAAAAAGAATATGTACTCTCTTCTGCTTGCATTCTTTCACTCAGAATATTGTTTCTGTAATTCATCCACGTTACTGTATATACCGGTAGTTCATTCTTTTTTATTGCTGAGTGGTATTCCATTGTATGACCATACAACAATGAATTTATCCATTCAAGTAATGATAGACATTCGGATTGTATCCATTTTTCAATATTGTGAGTATTTGGGAATTTAGAGTTCCATAATGTCAAATGATCATTTAAGATTGAGTGCAAATTTACTTTGGGAGGCCGAGGTGGGTGTATCACCTGAGGTCAGGAGTTGGAGACTAGCCTGGCTGCTGGGCGTGGTGGCGGGCACCTGTAATGCCAGCTACTTAGGAGGCTGAGGCAGGAGAATTGCTTGAACCCGGGAGGTGGAGGTTGCAGTGAGCCGAGATCATGCCATTGCACTCCAGCCTGGGCAACAGAGCAAAACTTGGTCTCAAAAAAAAAAAAAAAAAAAAAAGATTGAATGCACCCTAAGCTGGGTATGGTGTCATGTACCAGTAGTTCCAGCCAGGGGACTACGTACATACATTCAGGGTTGAGAATTACTGCCAAGACACTGCACTAGAGTGATTTCACTTTCCAGTAGAGGTTGATTATGCTTTCAACTACTCAGTGTATATGGATAATTAGGGAGGAAAGTTACTGTAAGTCCAAGTGTACTTGCTTATTAAAAGGACCCTTCCATAATATAAAGTAGAAATTATTACATAAATACAGCAGGAACCCGGGTCAACCCTAGAAGATCCCAATTTGGTAGGTCTGGGGTATGATATTTGTATTTTTAAAACACTCCTGTGGGATGGATGCTCATTGCTGTTCGAGACTCGCTTTAGAGATACTAGCAAATGCCCTTAGTCACCCAGGAAAAAACATTGAAGTTTTGATAACTTGGAAGTTCAAGAACCTAGCTTTCTCATTAGTTTTAGAAATGGAGATGTATACATTTATTAACTCATTACCTATATATGAAGTTGAATTGTCAGGTATATTCTCTTCTCTCCTTTTCTGTAATTTATAAAATCTCTTTACAAAATCTATTGATATTTTATATGGCCTTAATCTTCTTTTTTTGTTGTTGAGATGGAGGCTTGCTCTGTCGCCCAGGCTGGAGTGCAGTGATGCGATCTCGGCTTACGGCAACCTCAGTCGCCTGGGTTCAAGAGATTCTCCTACCTCAGCCTCCCTAGTAGCTGGGATTGCAGGCGTGCACCACCACACCTGGCTAATTTTTTGTATTTTTAGTAGAGACAGGGTTTCACCATTTTGGCCAGGCTGGTCTTGAACTCCTGACCTCAAGTGATCCGCCCGCCTTGGCCTCTCAAAGTGCTGGGATTACAGGCATGAGCCACCGCGCCCAGTGCCTTAATCTTCTCTAAGAAAATCTGGAGCATATCCGCCGTGGCTAACACATTGAAACCCCGTCTCTACTAAAAATACAAAAAAAATTAGCCGGGCGTGGTGGCGGGCACCTGTAGTCCCAGCTACTCCGGAGGCTGAGGCAGGAGAATGGTGTGAACCCGGGAGGCGGAGCTTGCAGTGAGCCGAGATCGCGCCACTGCACTCCAGCCTGGGCGACAGAGCCAGACTCTGTCTCAAAAAAAAAAAAAAGAAAGAAAATCTGGAGAATAAATTTGGATGTGTTCCCCCAAAACCTTTTTTGTTTAATTCATTGTTCATCCAGAGTTTCTTCTAAATGACTTTACTAGATTGAAAATATTTACAGGAGTTTAAGACCAGTTTTGGCAACATATTGAGACTCTGTCTCTACAAAAAAAAAGAAAAGAAAAAATGAGCCAGGTGTGGGGTGCGCACCTGTAGTCCCAGCCACCAAGGGAGGTTGAGGTGGGAGGATCACTTGAGTCCCAAGAGTTCAAGGCTGCAGTGGTCACCACTGCACTCCATCCTGGGCAACAGTGAAACCCTGTCTCAAAAAATAAAATAAAATGATGAAAAATATATTTATTTAGAGTTTTTTCAGGAATTCCTTGTAAAAATAAGATGCTTTTTTTCTTTATTGTGGACAATACAAGGGAAGAGAAGAATAAGTGATTTTTTAAAATGACATCTTACTTGTTTCCATTTTGATTTAATTACTTGATCTTTAAGTGATGATTTCTTTTTCAGTCTAAAATTGACAAGCAGCAGCATAGACCC
Organism: Hylobates moloch; assembly: GCF_009828535.3. Lineage (NCBI taxonomy): Eukaryota > Metazoa > Chordata > Mammalia > Primates > Hylobatidae > Hylobates > Hylobates moloch. The sequence continues at coordinate 132,751,420 of NW_026652280.1, forward strand.
TGGTCTGAGTATCAAGCAGTTGGGTGGTTTGTATATTAATTTCAATGCAGATAAACTACAGTCTAACAAGAGAACCCTAACACAGATCAAGGAGAAAAAGAAAAATGAGGTAAGTTAATTGTGCTGTTAGGTTTTCACAGAACTAACCAATCATTTTTAGAAATTAGTCCTTGGTAAAAGACTAATTTTCCTACAGTGAAACCACACTGGCCTAATGTGTTAGTTTTTTCCTTCTCTCTAAAACAGTCATTTCTTTTTACCATAAAATCCTATCTATGAATGATAATGCTTTAAAAATAAATCAATACAGGGTCAGTGTTCCTCATCTTAACACCCACCAATTATGATCCCAGGGGTTTTGTTTTTTTCCCTTTTCTTGCTATACTTTTAGTTCTTAAGTTCTTAACTAATGTAGACTGTTGAGAATCTGAAAGCTGTAAATGCCTGCCTGCCTCTTCCACCTGGAAAAAAATGCACATGTGCATATAGACATTTTACATATAATTTCAGAAGGAATTACTGTTACGGTAACTTTACCCAAACGATTAGCTTTAGCCAACACCTTGCACTGGTTTCTCCTAAATCTATTTTCTAGCCTTGATGCTTCTCACTTTCACTTTCAGACCTTTAAATCCAAGTACCTATTTGTTCATTTAGATGTCCTCAGGCACTTGACCTCACTAATTCCCCTTTCCCTGCCTGAACCAGGAATCCTCTTTTTGTATTCTCTCTTCTGGCTAATGAAATCAAAATCTGTTTTCCTTTTGTAGTCAGTCACCAAGCCTCTAGGGGAAGATGTTTCTCTGCTTCTTCCTTTTCAAGCGACTGTCACCAGCTAGTGCAGGCCTTTGTTTCTCATCTAGACTACTCCAGTGGCTTCCTTACTGATCTTGTTTTCATCTTCTTCTTCAAGCCATCCTCCATACTTGTAGATTTCTCTGTCTAAAAACACAAATCTGGCTGGGCAAGGTAGCTCACATCTATAATCCCAGCACTTTGGGAGGCTGAGGCAGGAGAATTGCTTAAGCCCAGGAGTTTGAGACCAACCTGGGCAACATAACAAGACCACATCTCTCCTCCCTGCCGCAAAAAACACACCACACACACAGGTGTGACATAGTATTCTCTTAAATCCTTCAAGGTACCTCTCTACCCCACCCAACAGTCATGTGCTCTGTTCTTGCCACTGAAGACTACTGTAGGTGCCTGAACTTACCCTGCTTTTCCCCAAGCAAGTGCAAAAATAATTGATCGTTGCCCTTGGGGAACATTTTACCTCCAGTCCTTCTCACAGCCCCTCTATTTCCATAACATCTAGCATAGATCTGATTCATTATTGATCATGTGATATGTTAACTTACCATCTTTTCTTTATATTCCTAAAACAGGGTTTTTCAGTCTCAGCACCACTGATGTTTTGGGCTGCATAATTGTGTTGTGAGATGTTCCGTGCATAGTAGGATGTTTAACAGCATCCATCTTTTGCCCACTAGATGTCAGTAGCATTCTTCCGTATCCTCACCAGCACCAAAAATGTCTCCAGACATTGCCAAATGCTCCCAATTGAGAACCACTGTCCTTGAGCGTCGTACAGTACTTGACACACAGCAAACTCTTAATCATTTGTTAAGTAAATATGATGCCCCCTTTTATGAGTGATAGGAAAGCCTAGATGGCTACCTATACCACACAGAAACATCTAGGCCTGAACCTGAATTGTGTGGCTGACTGTTAATTTCTGAGTTGATCATTTCAAATGTCAGTCCCAAATTAATGCTTGTACTATATTCCTGTAAACTATTTTGAGAGCTACAGAGCAGTCTTACTTGGTTCTTGTACTGAGAAAAATACTAATTAACCTGAGGTTCCTTTAATCACACAGAGTTTTAGGAGAATATAATCATCCTAGTCAAGTAACAAAAGTACAGAAATCACTTAGGAAAAGATAAACAGATTTGACTGCACACATTTATTTATTTATTTTGGAGAAATGGTGTTTTCCTATGTTACCCAGGCTAGTCTTGAACTCCTGGCCTCAAGTGATTGTCCTGCCTTGGTCTCCTAAAGAGTTGGGATTACAGGCATGAGCCACCGTGCCTGGCCTTTTTTTTCTTTTTTCTTTTTTTTGGGGGGCTGGGTGGGGGGAGACAGGGTCTCACTCTGTCACCCAGGCTGGAGTGAGTGGCACAGTCATAGCTTGCTGCAGCCTCAAGCTCCTGGACTCAGGTGATCCTTCTGCCTTAGCGTCCTGAGTAGCCGGGACTACAGGTGTGTGCCACCATGCCCAACTAATTTTTTTTTTTTTACACTCAGGGTCTTGCTATGTTGACCAAGGTGGTCTAAAACTCCTGGCCTCAAGTGATCCTCCTCCCTTGGCCTCCTCAAAGCACTAGGATTATAGGTGTGAGCCACTTTGCCAGGCTGACTAAAAATTTTAAAACTTATAGAAGTTTAAACTGTTCAAAAACTTATATAACATTCTGACATTATTTTAAAACCAATTTTATGTTTTTATAGCTTCTGCAGAAAGCCGTCATTACACCTGATTTTGAAAAAAACCACTGTGTTCCACCATATAGTGAATCAAAGTATCAACTTCAGAAAAAACGCAGAGTAAGTACAGTGACTTAATTAAAATGCTTAGATATGTTTGGCTATATATTTTCAGCTTATACAACATAACTGCACAATTAAACTGTATCTGTTGGTCTATATATGAGTCCAAAGAAAATAATTACAGATTTCTAAGGGCTGTAAAATATAGTACCATAAACACATTATGTATAGATTTTCACATCTTTGCAGCCACAATGGTGCATATATAAGTAGAGTTTTTTTTTTAAATATATATATATATATATATAGAGATTGCTTCTATCTGCCATTTCAACTAGTTATCCAGAGAGCTTGGAGGAAAGTTGAGGATGGTACTGTAGTAATGTTACTATAATATGGAGCACCCTGGCACATGGTAGGCACTAACTAAATACTTGTTGTATGAATGAAACGAAATTAAATAACTTGTAGGAGTTTTCAAAAGAATAGTATTTTATTTTATTGTAGAAATAACACAAGGTTCTGGATCCTTATATGAGTGGCTTTCTGAGACTCCTGGGTGACTGAATAAAAATGTTTACATATAAGCTCTAGAAATGAAAGTGTTTTTGTACATTTTCTTACCGCATATAGTCTGTTTTAGACAATAAAAATTGAAGTTGTGTGTTATTCTCCCAGCAAGTCAGCGGTTACTCTCTGAGACAGAAAATAGATTTTACAGAGCCCTCATTTATGAAACTGATAATCCTGTGCCTAATTTAGCAGAGAAGTCACTTTTTGTGATTTAATTCCTTTTATCTCTATGATTCTGGATTTAAGTGCTTTCAATAAAGTAACCATTTGTTTTTAATTTACAAAATTTTCTGTATGTGTTACTTCAGGGGAAATGAATTATAATGTATACTCTTAGCTGTTAGAATGTTTATGTTTGAAATCATAATTTCAGAAAGAACGACAAAAAACAGCAGGGGATGGCTGGTTTGGTATGAAAGCTCCAGAAATGACAAATGAACTGAAAAATGATCTCAAAGCACTGAAGATGAGAGCCAGCATGGACCCGAAAAGATTTTACAAGAAAAATGATAGAGATGGTTTCCCCAAGTACTTCCAGGTATGAAGCAAACTGAATAGTGATGATGATCTGTGAATTTCAGTCTGGAAAGCACTATAGTGATCTTTAAAGTTCACTCCTAAAATAGAGGATATTTCCATTGTGCATGCCTAATGTATGGACCGTATCTGTGCAGGCCATATAAGAATGGCCATTACCCAATTCAGCCACTAACTTTTAATTTGATCACATTTAGAGAGATGGTGTTACAAGTAGTTTCCAGGTCAGCTAAAACTTGTTGAACCTATAAAGTTCACTATGTGAATGTATGAATAGTACCAGCCTAACAGCAAGAGTCCATACAGGATGGAGGGGTAAAGAAGGTATCACGTGTATTAATCCAAGTTGGTTTTTAAAATGTTTTCATCTGTTCATGTTACACCTCTGCTCAGAAACATTCAGGGATGAATTATGACAGGATTGGGTCTGTATCCCTTAATTTAGCCATTAATAATCCATACCCAAACGAGTTCACCTGCCTTTCATCATATAGCCCAACAAATTCCAACACACTTAGCCACTCAGTCTTGTCAGAACATGTACATACCAGTCCCTGCATTATTTGACTTTGCATATCCATGGTTCTTGTTTGCTTGGTGAAATTTTACCCATACAAATTCAAGCTAAATTGTCATTCTTTGTTAAATCTGCCTTACCTCTCTTAGGTACAATTGGTCACTTTGTCTTCAGAGCATCTATAGTGTTTTGTTCAGCACATGTTATGCTTTAATATTTTAGTTACTTTTTTGTGGAGGTGCCTTAAGACTGCAGGCTCCTCACTGCAGGAACCAGATGTTGTTTGTTTCCCTAACATGTAACACAGTGCCTGGTGCATAGTGATCACTGTAAATTTTATTCAGTTGAGTGTATGAACAAATATAGAATGATCACTAAGTAGGCCAAGCTGGCAGCCTTTGTGATGACCTAGGAAACCAAATAGGTATGTAGTAGAATTTATGTGTCTAATTCATTGATTTGGGAAACTAGAACAAAAAGTATATATTATCTGTTCCACTTTTCTCCTTTAGTTACACTGTGCATCATGAATTTAGTGTTTAGCAAAGAAATTTTGGATCTACTATAAACTACTGAAGAAACATAATAGCACCACTGTGCTACTTTTTTTTTTTGCTTTAAATAAATGGCAAAATTTACATTACTATTAGTGTAATGTAAGCTTGTTCTTTCCATTCCTTTCTCTAAATATAATTAGAGCTACACTGAAGTATGAAGGCATCTTGGCACTCAGTGCATGACTTATTTCAATCAATTGTTCACAGATTGGAACCATTGTTGACAATCCAGCTGATTTCTACCATTCACGAATTCCCAAGAAGCAAAGGAAAAGAACTATTGTGGAAGAACTGCTGGCTGATTCTGAATTCAGAAGGTAAAGGAATTTATATTTATTTTATAATATGTATACTTTGCTTTAAAATATGTATAACCTTATAAATTTTCAAATAATTTAAAAATAACTCATTTAAAATAACCCATAACATTAACATGAATATATATTTTTATGAAAAATAATTTAGTGCAAATCTCTTTAATTTCTGGCTTAACTAAAGACAGAGGCTCATACCTGCTTCTGCAGATACCACACATCACGTGGCCCCTGGAAAACACTACACTCATGAGAGAAAAGGGTGAAAAAAGCGATTAATGCCTTAGTATTCTTGAGAAAATAGTTTTTACCTAATGAATCCCTTGAAAGGGTCTACTCCACAGACCACACTTTGAAAACCATTGGTCGGTTCTAAGTAATATATATATCATACTGTGCATTTTCAGGTTAAGTGTGACTTTTTGTTTTGCTTAGTCCTGATTTTTGTGTTTTTATCCCTCAAAAATGTTTAAAGCATTTGATACAGCCTGGTGGATGGATATAGTGCATATATAGATCATATATGGATATAGATGATATATGGGTATATGGATAGATAGATGGATATAGTGCATATAGTAGGAAAGTCTTCCTACTACAGTTGCCATTTTTTCTCCCTAGATTGCAAGCAAGTGCTATGAGGTCAGAGACTATACTTGTCCACCACTCCATTCCCAACTTTTACCCTAAGGTTATATTAACTTCTAATGTTGATATATCCAACATAAAGGTCTGATTTTTCTTTTTCAGATACAACCGGAGGAAGTACTCAGAGATCATGGCTGAAAAAGCAGCAGATGCAGCAGGAAAAAAGTTCCGAAAGAAGAAGAAATTTCGCAATTAAGATTTACCAAGCAAACTGCAACATTTTACATTGCTCCTTTATTTACTTATTAAAGACGTTTTGAAAACTAACACCATCATCTAAATTAACTTACCATAGACTGGCCCTGTTCATACAGGAATTTGTATTTGGAAAAAGTTGATTTGAGAATCAATTACATGCCCTTAGAAAATAGGGGTGTCTAAAAGGCCCACCCTGGCGTAGACTCTTTAAGGGAAAAAAGGAAAAAGAATCTCAACCATTTTAAGATAACTGATGGTTTGTAAAGTTTTCAATGCTTAGTTATTTAAAGAAAATTTAATTAAAAGATAGGAAGTATAAAGTTTGCTAACATGTTCAAAGAACTTTAAAAGATCAAAGATATATAAACATTATTGTAATTAATAGGTAGTTTTATGTGTGTATGTGTGAGTGTGTCTGTGTACGGGACGGGAGACGGTACAGAGGCAATGCCCTATAGTTAGCTATAAAATTCAGATCCGGAAAGTTGGGATACAAAGATACGAAGAATATGACCTAGAAAGCTTGGGCAGAGGAGCTGTTTTCCTTGCTTGGCAACTGAAACAGGAAGGAATAATTGGTTTTTATCTAGATTAAGTGTTGTGGTCCAAGTAAAACAGGATTAAACAATATAATTTTGAGTTGGCCAGGGGTTCTTTTAAGTTAACCCAGCTTACCTCTTCTCCAGTGGTACAGTATGCACCCTGGCTAAGCTGGTTTCTGGCACCCAAGGAGTGTTGGTCATTTCTGTTGATACTTGGTGAGTTGTAGCTTCCTTTTACTATTCACTTTACCTCTATTTTTCCAGCGTACTGCTTCCTTGAGATATCAGCAAATATGAAATATTTTTTTAATAATAGTTTTGGGGTACATGTGTAGAACATGCAGGTTACATAGGTATACACGTGCCATGGTGGTTTGCTGCACCCATCAACCTATCTACATTAGGTATTTCTCCTAGTGCTATCCCTCCCCTAGTCCCCCACCCACAACAGGCCCCAGTGTGTGATGTTCCCTTCCCTGTGTCCATGTTTTCTCATTGTTCAACTCCCACTTATGAGTAAGAACATGCAGTGTTTGGTTTTCTGTTCTTGTGTTAGTTTTCCGTTCTTGCTGAGATGGTTTCCAGCTTCATCCATGTCCCTGCAAAGGACATGAACTCTTTCTTTTTTATGGCTACGTAGTATTCCATGGTGTATATGTGCCACATTTTCTTTATCCAGTCTATCATTCACGGGCATTTGTGTTGGTTCCAAGTCTTTGCTATTGTGAACAGTGCCACAGTAAACATACATGTGCATGTGTCTTTATAGTAGAATGATTTATAATCCCTTGGGTATATACCCAGTAATGAGATTGCTGGGTCAAATGGTATTTCTGGTTCTAGATCCTTGCGGAATCGCCACACTGTCTTCCACAATGGTTGAACTAGTTTACACTCCCACCAACAGTGTAAAAGTGTTCCTAGTTCTCCACATCCTCTCCAGCATCTGTTGTTTCCTGACTTTTTAATGATTGCCATTCTAACTGGCATGAGATGGTATCTCATTGTGGCTTTGATTTGCATTTCTCTAATAAGCAGTGATAATGAGCGTTTTTTCATGTTTGTTGGCTGCATAAATGTCTTCTTTTGAGAAGTGTCTGTTCATATCCTTCACCCACTTTTTGATGGGGTTTTTTCTTGTAAATTTGTTGAAGTTCTTTGTAGATTCTGGATATTAGCCTTTTGTCAGATGGATAGATTACAAAAATTTTCTCCCATTCTGTAGATTGCCTGTTCACTCTGATAATAGTTTCTTTTGCTGTGCAGAAGCTCTTTAGTTTAATCCCATTTGTCAATTTTGGCTTTTGTTGCCATTGCTTTTGGTGTTTTAGTCATGAAGTCTGCCCATACCTATGTCCAAAATCTCATATTTACTGCTTGGAGTCGCAAGCTAGTAATAGCAGAACTGACAGTAACATTCATAGGTGGAGTTAGGGAAGCATCTATGTCTGTTCTCTTTTATAAAAAAACTACCTTTGTTTCTGGAATACTATGTTTTGCCTTCTACTGGATTAAATAAGGACCCAGTATGAGAGAATTGTCTCCTTTAGTGCTTCTGGCCTTCTGCAGATACCTTGATATTTAAATAATGGATGAAGTTATGTTTTGCTTTTTAATAAGCAAGTCTTTTGAGAAACAGGTTTTACTGACTTTGGCCTGTGTCACTAAACTCAATTCACCTACTGGAACTTTTTTTTTTTTTTTCTTGAGACAGTCTCACTCCATCACCCAGGCTGGAGTGCAGTGGTGCCATCTCAGCTCACTGCAACCTCCGCTTCCCAAGTTCAAGCGATTATCATGCCTCAGCCTCCCAAGTAGCTGGGACTACTGGGCATGCCATTAAGCCCAGCTAACTTTTATATTTTTAGTAGAGATGGGGTTTTTGCCATCCTTACCTCAAGTGATCCACCCACCTCGGCCTCCCAAAGTGCTGGGATTACAGGTGTGAGCCACCGTGCCCAGCAAACTGGAACTATTTGAAGGCTTTATACCAGAAAAGTGTAAAGAATCCAAAGGGCTGCCACCGTCAGGTGTGCTGGTGAAAGAGACCTTCAAGATACCCCTGAGAAGATCTGGAAAGATTTCTAAAAGAAAGAATGCTGTATTTATACACCATCTGGCTCCAAAATGCTTTTTTTTTTTTTTTGGAGACAGACTCTTCACTCTGTTGCCCAGGCTGGAGTGCAGTGGCATGATCTCAGTTCACTGCAACCTCCGCCTCCCAGGTTCAAGCAATTCTCCTGCCTCAGCCTCCCGAGCAGCTGGGATTACAGGCACCCACCACCACACCCAGCTAATTTTTATATTTTTAGTAGAGACGGGGTTTCACCATGTTGGCCAGGCTGGTCTTGAACTTCTGACCTCAGGTGATCCACCCACCTCAGCCTCCCAAGGTGCTGGGATTACAGGTGGGAGCCACCACGCCCAGCCCAAAATGTTCTTAAGACAAAGTAGATGCTGTAAGACCACAGTTGAAAAAGGTGGGCTCTGGGCTAGGTTCTTAGCATCTAACACAATCAGTTCTGTGTTCAGTGTTATGCTGTATGATAAACCAACTGCTCTAGAGAAACACCAATATTCCTCTTACTGAAACCTGGGAAAATGTCTTTTTTGGGTCCCATAACTACATGTCACAAAAGGAGTGGGGAGCGGGGAGGCTATATAAAAAAGTTCAACAAAACCTTAGTAACTGGTATACATTAATAGGATCCCATTCTTAGAAACAGCAAGTTAAAGAAAATATCATAATGGGAAAAAAAAAGTTAACATTTCTGAGATATGTACCAGGTATTCAGTCTCTCAGGCAGTGACAACTGTTGTTAAGAATAATAACCTACAATAGATCCCAAACCATTGAAAAATGTCCAATTGTTTACTTAATGGAATTTGTACTATTTAATTAGATTAATATCTTTATTGAAAGTTTTCAGTAAGGGTTGAAACAAAAAGGGCTTTCTAATTAACCAATTCCCCAAGCATATGTCTAATTAAAATGTAAAGTGCAATTATTCTCATTGTCACATAGTTTTTGAAGCAAAGAAAAAGCTTCCAAGAAGTAGGGTCAATACCATGACCTATAATTAAATGTCATAAGCGGATCAGTGTTCTATCAAAGAAATTAGACATCTCGAACTATGAAATGTAAAGTTAGGTAAGTTTGTGCATAGAGGATTTCTAGGAGGACATACAAGATATACCTTCAAATCAAGATGGCCCTGTAGTTCCTCAAGCTCAATTTTATCAATTCCAGTTACCCTCATTTCCAGTTCACTTTAGCGAATCACTATTATGGCCTTAGACTCATTGTTTGAGAATTCAGTGGTCAAGATTCTTAAGACTACTCCAGTCTGTATCTGTTATCTGTTACCCTGTTAGCCTTCCCTTCAGTTCTCTCCAACTTAGCCTTTGCTGCAATTTGGAATTACCTATGGTGGCTTCAAAATGCTGATGCCTGGGTCTCACCCCCCAAACATTGTGAAATCATGATTTCAAGCCTTTCAGCCATTCATTCTCTGAATCCTCTATCCCCATGAAGATACATTTCTCTCCCTAACCAATCTAGACCCAATTCATCAGACATTTCAAAAATTCTTTGTATGCCCCACTAGTCTCTTTATTAATAGTCTTGGTTTCTGTTACTCTCGCCTCACCAATCCCAGTCAGGGAAACACTCACTATTCTTATCAGTCTAGATTATTGAGATTCAGGAAAGTATAATGAAGCTATTGACTCTCAGCTGGGTTTTCACTGCTACTCCACAATCCATTTATTCAATTTTAAATACTTTCTGCCAAATTCAGTCATTCATCCTGCAAGTCAGCTAACACAAATAATTGAGTCCTGTGCATTATATAAGCACTTGGGTACAGCAAGGAAGCTAATGCAGCCTCTACACCCAAAGAGCACGCAGGAGATACAGGACACTTCCATTCTCCCAGAACCCAACTTCCACGCCTAGCCTCAGCAAACTACTTATTCCTCCTTCACTAAACCAGCCACGGCCATCTGATGAAGGCTGTCTTACCACCTCATGGCCCCGCCAGTCTAGAGAAACTGTTCCTACATACTGCTATATTCAATTTTTTTCTCAGTCTTCATCCCTTCTAACCAGACAATGTCACCTGACACTACTGATCTTCCCCTTGAGGCTTGAGCTGCTCTGCTTCGGTAGGAAGATCGGCTTCTTTCATTTAGCATGTTTTCAAGGCTTATTAATATTGTAACATGAATCACTACTTCATTCCTTTTTTTGCTGAATAATATTTCATCAAATAGGTATACCAGATCTTGTGTATCCAATCATCATTTGATGGACATTTGGATGGTTTTTACTTTCTGGTTATTAAAAACAATGTTAGCCGGGCACGGTGGTTCACACCTGTAATCCCAGCACTTTGGAAGGTTGAGGCAGGCGAATCACTCGAGCCCAGGAGTTCAAGACCAGCCTGGGGCAACATGGTGAAACCCATTCTCTACAAAAAATACAAAATTAGCAAAGCATAGTGGTGCACGCCTGTAGTCCCAACTACTCGGGAGGCTGAGATGGGAGGCTCCCTTCAGCTCAGGAGGTCGAGGCTGCAGTGAGCCATGATCATGCCACTGCACTCCACTGCACTCCAGCGTGGACAACACAGCGAGACCCTGTATCAACCACCACAACAAAAATAATGTTGCTATGGATATTCCTGTACACATTTTTGTGTGGACATGTTTTTAGTTCTCTTGGGGATATACCTAGGGGTGGAATTGCTGGGTCCTATGGTAACTAATATTTAATTTTTTGAGGAATGGCCAAACTGTTTTCCAAAGAGGCCACACATTTTACATCCCCACTGGCAATGAATGAGGGATCCAATCCTTGCCAATGCTTGTATTGTCCGTCTTTTTTATTACAGCCATCCTACTGGGTGTGAAGTGGTATCTCATTGTGATTTAGAACTGAAAAATTATTTTAAATAGTAAGATAATCTAATGAGATATAAAATTATTTAAAATATCAAAAGCCTTCTTATATATAAATAATAACCAGTTACAAAATATAGTGGAGGAAAGGATTCCAACAAAAAAGATAAACTATCTGGGAATAAAGTTAAAAAAAATCAAGATTTATATTTAACACACTCCAGAAGAGCACAGAAGGGCTGAAAATGAAAAGTCATAGCTGTTCTTTATTTCCTCCTGCTGCTCTTACACAGGAAGACTCAACATCCTAATTAGTTCAATTCTCTCATTCTCTCTCTCTCTCTCTCTCGACAGAGTCTGGCTCTGTCACCCAGGCTGGAGTGCAGTGGCGCGATCTCAGCTCACTGCAACCTCCACCTCCCAGGTTCAAGTGATTCTCATGCCTCAGCCTCCCAAGCAGCTGGGATTACAGGCATGTGCCAACATGCCCAGCTAATTTTTCTATTTTTTGTAGAGACGGGTTTCACCATGTTGGCCAAACTCATCTCAAACTCCTGGCCTCAAGTAATCCACCTGCCTTGGCCTCCCAAAGTGCTGGGATTACAGACATGAGCCACAGCACCTGGCCCAATTCTATTTTAATCTATAAATATAACATGACTCCAACAAAAATACCTCCTAAAATTAGAGCCAGACTAGCTGTAGCTAAAGCTCATGTGAAAAGATGATAAGGAATTGTGGTTTTACCAATAGACCTAGCCTTTC
>NW_026652280.1:132764103-133011062 GCF_009828535.3 Hylobates moloch
AAAAAAAAAAAAAAAAAATTATAAATGTGGCATTTCAAATGACATCGTGTAGAAAAGGAGTGTTCATTAAAAGTGATTTTGGAACAAAACTTCCACTTCACTCCTTACACAAAAACACACTCCAGATGAAGCAAAAATAAATAAAATCATAAAAATAAAGCCATTAAAGAAATAACTTAATAATCTGAGTGTAGTATGGCCCCAAACCTAGAAGCCATAAAAGACTGATAAATCCAAATACATGAATTTCTGTAAGACAGAAAAACAACAAAATACCATAAACAAAGTCAAATGACAAAAAGACTGAAAAATAATAATTGTAACATATATCACAAAGGGCTGTTTTCCATGATACCACAGAAAAATGAACACAACTCAAGAACAGATAAATCACAGGAAAAAAATTACAAATTATTCTCTGTATGGAAAGATATTAATCCTGATTCATAATAAAAGACACAGGCCAGGCGTAGTAGCTCCCACCTGTCATCCCAGCACTTAGGGAGGCCAAGATGGAAGGATCTCTTGAGTCCAGGAGTTCAAGACCAACCTAGACAACATAGAGTGACCCCCCCATCTCCACAAAAAATTTTAAAATTAGCCGGGTATGTTGGCATGTGTCTGTAGTTCCAACTACTTGGGAGGCTGAGGTGGAAGCACTGCTTGAGCCCAAGAGGTTGAGGGTGCAATGAGCTGTGATAGTGCCACTGCACTCCAGTCTGGGCAACAGAACAAGACTCTGTCTCAAATGATAATAACAATAATAATATAAATACAAATTTTAAAAAATCAATATAAGAGACATGAATTAAAATCATAGCTAGAAACCACCTTTTGAGAACATGTGGGTTGTGGGGAAATAGGCACTCTCACACCTGCTAGGGAGAGAAAAATGGATTCAATCTCTATGGGGCAATTTGCCAATATATATCAAAAATGAACAGATTAAGAACGCACAAACCTTTGAACCAGCAATTCAACTTTCTAGGAATCTATCCTACAGACAGATGTACCTGTACTTGTGTACAATAATAAAAGAACAAGGATGTTCACTGATGCATTGTTTGTAATAGAAAAATACTGGAAATCTAAATGTCCAGCTATTTGGGACTGTTAAATCATTACCATACATATGTAAAATGGAACAAGGCAGCTCTACATATATTCATAACTAAAATAAGCAAGTATAGCATACTACCATTTGTGTTTTTAAAAGGATATATATCAATAACATTGTTATTTATGACATTTATGACAAAAGATGTTAAAAATGCTGATATGGGCATAAAATAAATATGAAAATATTTCCAAGAAACCATTACCACTAATGACTTGTGGAGAGAATTGCAAGGCTGCCCTATAGGAATAACAAGGATGTTTACTTTTCCCTGTACCTTTTTTGACAATTTTGGATTTTGTATCTTTTGTGTGAATTACCTTTCACTGTTTTTTTACGAGTTTTAAGATTCCATTCATTCTTGGATTTATTTGCTAACCTTGTGCAAAGCTAACAGTTGTCAGAAAAAAATATAGTAATTCCTGTTTTGAGGAGCTGATGGGCACTGGGCCTAGAATCTCTTTGCACTGGAATAATGGGGGATGGGAGCGGGTGACCTTATCAGAAATGCAGATGCCTGGGCCCCACCCCAGACGGACCGAATTAAGAGTCCCAGAGCGACGGCAGAAATCTCCATTTTTGACGGGCTCCCGCTGGGATTCGGGTGTCTGCTCATCTGGAAGCCTCCATGCTGGAGAGGTGGTCAGATAGCACAGCGCACGCAGGGCGTAGGCGCGTTTTCTCGTCCCTCCCTCGAAGCCACAGTCCCGCTCAAGGCGTGGGGGTGTCACCCGAGACCCGGGCCTCCCCTGCACTTTCCTTTAGCCCAAAACCGCGAGCCCTCGCTTCAGTGTCGCTTTTCCTTTGACGCCGCCGCCGCTGCTCTTCTCAGGACCTAGATCGACTGCCGAGTCGGCTGAGCCGGGCCCTGGGCCACCGAGGCCCGGGGAGCTGAGGGGCTCGGGACCCTGCGAGCCGCTTAAGAGGAAAGGACCGCAAGAACCGAATGCAGTGAACTGCGAGAGCAGGGAATGAGAGACAAGTTAAACCGTTTAGCAAAAAAAATAATAGGAGATACGATGGGGGCAGAAAATAAATTGTAGGAGGGAGGGAAAAAAGCGTTACGACTCCGCCGGGACTCGAACCCGGAACCTTTGAATGCCTTCAGCCTCTAGAAGTCCAATGCGCTATCCATTGCGCCACGGAGCCACCTGTTGGAGTCCCGGCGCATCTGCTATGTTAAGCCAGAGGCGACTGCCCCGCGCTCTTCCGACCGCCCCTCCCGTTGTCAGTGTCACTGAGACCCAGCCGCCGTGCTCAGGGTACTGCCATCCGCCTCAAACGCGGGCCGCAGGCTCCCGGCCTCCCCGCAGTGGTCGCCCCTCAACAAGGTCGGCGACCCAGCTGAGCGAAGGGCGGCCGCAGTCCGACGGTCCCACCTGGTCGGTGTGAGGGCAGCAGCAACCCGGTCTCCTTCACGGTCCGGGCCTAGCCGTACAAATCACAGTCGCGCTTTTCCCTCCCCGCCTCCCTTCCTGCCCCAAGCGCCCCGCCTACCACGTCTCTCCGGCGGCCGTTCCAGCCCGGCCGGGACCCCAGAGTTGCAGGCCCAGGCCGGCCGTTGCACCGTTAAGCCGGGCCGGTGACGCCGGGCATTTACGTCGCGCCCGTGAGCGGCCGAGGCCCAGCGGCCGCCCCCGAGGCTGCGAGACGTAGGCGGCGACCCCTCTCGGGCCTGGGCTCTTCCCTCGCGGCCCGGGCCGGCAAGCGGCCTCAACCTGCAGCGGCGAGCGCCGGCCGCGGCGACGTCTGTGTGCGTGCTTGTGCGTGTTTATTTGCGCGGGGTTCGGAAAAACGGGGTTTGGGTTGCATTTCGCTCCCCACAGACCCAGAGCCGAATTTCTGAGGTATCCGGGCTCTGGTGGACTGAGGGGGGCGACGCGCCCCGCGCCGCAGCATTCTCCGAGAGCTCGTCTTGCAGCCAGCACCTGCCTCCAAGGACGCTGCGCAGCTGCCCCGAGCCCGCGCGCCCGGAGCCCGCGACTGCGTGGGCGGAAGCCGGGAGGGTGCCAGCACGCGTGGGAGCGCTGGGAGCATGCGTGTGCGGGTGCATGTGGCCGGAGGGCGCGCGCTCGAGCGCGGCCGCGGGGTTTCCTGGTGGCTGCGAGCGGCGCGGACGGCAGAGGGCCTGGCGCCGCTACCCGGAAGGGTGCGGTCGCCACGAACCTGAGAGGCGGCTGGGTGGGGGCCGGCACGTCTCCAGTGCCCGCAGTGATCCCCATCCGCAAGACCCTGAAGCCCTTTGAAATAGACGGTCAAAGCCGCGTGGTTGCTCTGCGACTGCAGCGGCGAGACCCAACGCCCGGCCCCCGCTCCTATTAGCTCGCAGCAGTCCCGGCCCCGCCTACTGAGGATTCGCAGGGCGGCCGCTGGGCGCGCTCTCGCAGCTCGGCCACATCCCGTTTCTGCACCAAACCCGCCAGCCGCGGCCCACCTTGTGCTCCATCCGTACCCGCCCCTGGCCAGCATCGCCAGGCCTCAATGCGGAATAGTCTCTGGCAGAGTTCAGAGAGGGAAAGGGAACTCCCGGGAAGAGTCTAGTGTGGTAGGGATTTTACAGTCTTATTTAACCCCAAGACAAAGCTTTGAGGCGGGTACATACATACCACCGTCCCCTTTATAATATTAGGAAGGAAAACTGCAGCTAAGAGAGGTTAAAAAACTCGTGTAGGGACACCCAGCTAGTGAGCGTGGGGAACTGTGATGAATCTGATATTTTGTTATGTTTGCAAACTGACACGTTAGCTTTCACGGTTTCATGAATGCTGACAGAACACACCAGACTTCTGAGTCAGAGGTAGAAGACTATTAAACAAAAGCAATAGCCAGAGTGTCACCATGTTTGAGTTGGCTCCCTGGACCGCAGTTCTCACAGGAACGAAGCACACGGGCCCGGATGCATGCTTACACACAAGACGGGTTGCATTACAGAAGAGGAGTGCTGAGCTTGGGGAACCCACCATGTTATAGTGAGCAGTAAGCAAGCCTGCTCTTTGTTCCATAGGGAGACATTACCTCATCCCTCAAGATTGCTCGCTGCAACCACAACGCTGAGAAATGGCCCAAGTAAAGCGTGATCAGGGTCTTGCATTCTTGGCACATCTAGGAGGAACGTGCAAGGATGCGAATTGTGAATCGCTTCTCCAAACAGTAAGTGGCAGAGCCCTGCTTGGTGCCAGGCCTATTTAATTCTACTCTAATGTAAACAAAGTTTCTTGACAACATGAGATATATATATATATAATTGTGATGCCCCTTTAATGAAATAAATGTCTTCAGATTGCACGCAGGGAGAATTCTCACATAGGTAAAATTAGCCCTTAAAATGGAATATGGTTTTACATTGTATTTATTTAAACAAATCTTTTTTGAATTCTGAAATATGCCAGGCCCTGGTGGCATCTCAGGGTCTCCACTGGTCCTAGGAGTTGCTCACAGCCCAAATGGGAGAAGAGATGCTCTGTATGCCTGTGGGAAAACCATACAGAGGAATTCTGCCTGGGGTATTGGAGCCAAATCTCAAATGATGAAGAGTCATTGACATGATTAAGTGACAGCTGAGATGCGTATATAAAAATTCTGGAAAGGGGGAATTGGGAAAGAATATGCTAAGGAAAGATGTGTATGTGTTTGATTCCACTTAATGAATCAAACGAATAATTTTAGATATTTTATTCCACTAGATGAAACCAAAAAAATTACTATATCATGGAAAATATTAGAGATACAGTGTTAGCAGAGAGTGTGGGAAAGCCAGGCTTTCCCTGTGCAGCCTCCTGTGACCTATCAAGGTTGTACTTTTTATGCCTTGCAATTAGAAGACTGGGGCCAGGTGCAGTGGCTCACGCCTGTAATTCCAGCACTTCGGGAGCTGAGGCGGGAGGATCACTTGAGGCCAGGAGCTTGAGGTTACAGTGAGCTGTGATCGCGCCACTGCACTCCAGCCTGGGCGACAGAGTGAGACCCCGTCTCCAAAAAAAAAAAAAAAAAAAAGAAGAGGAAAGTCACAGCCAAACAAGGTCAGGTGTGTGGTGGTTCTCTGAACAATTAACTAAGCAGTTTATAGGTAGCAATGTTAGCATGTAAGAAAAATGAAAAGAGTATTTAGTTGCCATCTGGGGAAAAAGATTCAGTGGGTTTTGTCTTCCCCTTTTCTAATCTGGCTGAATTTTCTCAGGCTTATCTATAGTAAACAGCCATTATACAACCTGAGCCAAGAATTCCCGCAAGTGAGAAAGCAACCTCTTCCTGCCAACAGAGGGAGTCAAAGCATGGGTTATAACCACTTTCAACTGGGCTGATTTCTGCACATCTGCAGTTTGAGTTTGCTGGACAGCAAAGCCCTAAATTAAATACGGCTTCATGTTGGTGTTTTATTTTTATTTTTATTTTGAGACAGAGTCTCACTCTGTCACCCAGGCTGGAGTGCAATGGCGTGATCTCGGCTCACTGCAACCTCCACTTCCCGAGTTCAAGCGATTCGCCTGCCTCAGCCTCCTAAGTAGCTGGGATTACAGGAACGTGCCACCACACCTGGCTAATTTTTGTATTTTTAGTAGAGACGGGGTTTCACCATGTTGTCCAGGCAGGTCTTGAATTCCTGATCTTGTGAACTGCCTGCCACGGCCTCCCAAAGTGAGGCATGAGCCACTGCGCCCGGCCAGCAGGATTATTTTTAAGTTACTGTGTGGTTAGTGATTTCGGCCTTCCCAGAAGCTCTGGAAATGGACTATACTTCTACTGTATATATTTTCACTAGCTTTGCTTTACTCCAGAGGGATAAGGTTGCTGGAGTACTAGTTTTATTCAATTCAGTGAGTAGGGACAATACAGTTGGGCCTACTGTGGTAACAAAGTGAAAGTTTAAGACATAATTCCTACCTTCAAGGACACTCCAAATTTCCTAGAAGAAATACGATTTATGAATATGAAGCAATAAGCAAATGAAGCAAGGTAGCATGTGAAAAAGTGGCATAATGTGATTGGGCATTCCTACCAGTAAAAATTTTTTGAGTTTGGACCCCCAAGGAACAAGGATGCTCTATTGTACTAATAATAAAACATACCTAAAAATGAATTTTTAAAGGATGAGATTTAAAAAACAAACAAACAAAAACTGTGGTCGTAGGGGTTAAGAGTACAGCCTGTGGAGTCAGGACCCTGTCATTCAAATCTTGGTTCAGCCTTTATTTGCAGGACATGATCCTTAACTTCTCTGCCTGAAAAATTATAAAATTGTTATGAGAATTGCAGGAGTTAATCCTCTCAAGGATTTATCTCAGTCCTGGCACATGGTAAGTATGTAACAAATATTTGCTATTATATTAGTAAGCAGCTCTAAGAAATTCCACATCCTGCAGAAACAAAGGACAGTACAGATACAGCATCAGCTAAATTTGTTGCAACCGGAGGGACATTCTACAGCTCCCTACCCAGCTCCTGCTCAGCTGTACATTTCATTTCTGTTACCAAACAGAACACTTAGCTTCTCAGACTGAAGACATCTACCTTCAGCTTCAGTTCCTCACAGTTCCTAGTTCAAGAACCTTAGGCACATTTTTATTTTCATTTTTCCCACCCAGCACATGGTTTCCCAAAACAAGGGTACCATCCACCCTTAAGGACTTAAGAAGACTCATTTCTTGCTAAAAAAAAATCTACTCACCATGTTGAAATGAAGGCCTTTTTCATCCTAAAATCTACTCACAACATTGAAATGAAGGCCTTTTTCATCCTAAAGTATCGTAGTGCTGAGTGTGATTATTGAGTCAGGCCAATAGCCAAACCACATTAGGTGGCCAGGCAGGAATAGGGGAAGGAAAAGAAAATTTTCCAGGATGAAGAAAAACAGAACATCAAGACAAAAATGAGGGTTGAATGGGTTCTTAATGGAAGTACAGTTTGGGGTGATGGAAGATGTGTCAACAGACGAGGCTGGGAAGGTAGGATCCAGGCCAGATACGGCAAAAGGGATAGGGGCAGACTTGATTCAAGATAGGGAATGTGGCAATGGGAAAGGCATTTGGCATGAGAAAGGCTGTGTTTAGAGTGATTACTATAGGAGGGGATGTGCAGGCAGAATGGAATGGGGCCAGAGGGTCAGGGAGACTACTGCATCCTATTTAATTTGTCTGATTTCTTCATCTTTTCAGAAAACTCTCTGAGGGTCTAGTTGTAGTGATCTTGGGGCATACAAGGATGAAAAACACATGTGTTTGGCTTACCAGCCTTATAGAAAGGATGATAGGCCACGCGTGGTAGGTAGCTCATGGCTGTAATCCTAGCACTTGGGGAGGCTGAGGCGAGTGGATTGCCTGAGCTCAGGAGGTCGAGACCAACCTGGCCAACATGGTGAAACCCCGTCTCTACTAAAAATATAAAAATTACCCAGGTGTGGTGGCACATGCCTGTAATCCCAGCTACTCGGGAGGCTGAGACAGGAGAACCGCTTGAACCTGGGAGGCAGAGGTTGCAGTGAGCCAAGATCACAGTATTTGCACTCCAGCCTGGGCAACAGAGCGAGACTCCATCACTGGAAAAAAAAAAAAAGGATGACAGGTACACAAACAGCTGTGATGTACAGTAAAAAGGTCTTTAAGTGAGGTGCAGGTGTGGTGTTACGGGACTTCAGGGAAGAGAGATTACGTTCTGAGAGGGAATTACACAGGGAGGCTGCATTTGAAATGGGCTATCTAACCTAGGACTGACTTGCATAAAAGGAATGCTGTGGCTAGGGCGCAGGGGTAGAAACCAGACTCGGGTTATGAGGAAGAAGATAGGACAAGGCTGGGAAAATAATGGAGGCTGAGCAGTTCAGTGCATAGTGTTTAAAAGGGTGCCAAAAACTTGATCTTTGTTGCAGCAGGTGCCGGTAAAGAAGGTCACTGGGTACTGGTGACAAAGTCAGGCCTGGTTCTGTGCCATCAGCCTGTTCAGAAGAGGACAAGAAACACAGCTAAGGATAAAGGGAACATGGTCTGGCCCCAAAAGGGGAAGGCTTGGGAGGCTGATGGAAAGACTTAGACTGGTAGAATGGTATTCGGAGAAGAAGTCTAGTCATGAAGGAAAACTGAGGCAGATGCAGGTATATCGTGTCTAAGGCAGGTAGCACCACCAATTCCAGATCTCATGGCTGGTTGCCTGGCTGACCAGGCTTCCAAGCCTAGTAGGGCTTGGAAGGATGTAGGAGTATCTTGTAAGTGGCAGTTACCTGTCTCTGCTGTTGAGATGGCTAAACAAAGGCTGAGCCTTGCTTGGGTCTTCAAGGCTGGTCAGGCTTGTCCCTGCACAAACAAAAGACCACATTCATTCATTTAAGCATTGAGACTAGCCAGGCTCTCCACAAGTCTCTCGGGACCCTTTGGTGAAGAAGACAAATGCTGTCCTTGCTGCCATGGACCTTGCAATCTTGAGCAAAGTCAGACAGCAAGCATGAATGAATATAGGAAATGGGCTTGACTTAAGGGATACAGCTGAGAAAGTCAGTGGGGCAAAGATGCGGAAGCGCTTCAAATGCAAGGCTGAGGAGCCTGGGGTTGAGCAGCCCCATGTCACCTCTTCCAAGAATTTTCCCAGACATTCTTCTGCAGCCTGATCTGCTGGTGGTGGAGAGGGACTCCTGGGTTCCAAAAGTACTTTCAAAGCTCTATAACTTTCTGTGTGGTTTTCTATCTCTTCTCCCAGACAATAAGCATCTTGGGGGAGTGGGAGGAAAGTGGGGGGAGCACGTCTTCTTTTTCTTTATCTGTGTAACCTCAGTCCCTAGCATTGTGGCTAGCTCACAACAAGCAGCTTTGGATTTTGATTGAACAAATGAATGAGCCCTGTAGGCAATAAGGAAGCTACTTGACTATGTGCCTAGCTTATCTTCTGCATTAGACCAGAAGCTCTTGAAAGCTAAACATCCGTGCTTTCTAGCTGTTTTGTAATTCTCCCCAAGGCTTAGCAGAATGCTTTGTACACAGTGGACACTCCATAAATGTTGCCTGAATGCGTTTGTGGAAGTAGAAGTTGATCTTCAGTGTCCTAATTCCTGCTTTCAGTGACCCAGTTTGAGGGAGTAGGTCTTAAACTTCTTCCCCTCAGAATGACATCTCTGCCTTTTAAGTTCTCAACAAACTAGTAGGATGACTTCTTTTGGTAAGCGTATTTGGGAGGAAAGGCATTCTAAGCCCCACTCATGGGCCTCACAACAAATAACCATCTATTAAAGCTTAGTGAATCTTAATTGTTTAGCAGTTGAAAATAATATTGAAGTAATAACACATCACACCAGGCACTTTTCTGGGTTCTTCATGTATATCAGACCTCACTTAATCTTCATAACAACCCTCTAAGATAGGCAGGATCATTGCCCCATTCCCAGATGGGAAGGCAAACCACAAGGAAAGCAGCAGGATTGAATCCAGGCGCCTGTCCCCAAGTTCACATATACCCTGGACTGCAGCAGTTGCTCCTAGAAAAGAAATCAGGAGAGAATACGCAAGCAACTGGGAGCAGACTTGTTAGACTGGCGGTCTTCAAACTCTATCATGCTCTAGAATCTTGATGCCCAGGATGCACCCTGAGGCCAGTTAAATCAGAATTTCTGGGGATGGGACCCTGGCATCAGCATTTTTTAAAGCTCTCTAGGTGATTCTCATATGTAGCCAAATTTGAAAATAATGCCCTCTGCCCTTCCTGCAAAAATGCTGACCATAAACCAGGAGTATCAGCATGACCTGGGAGCAGATTAGAAATGCAGGCTGTCGGCCCCATGCTAGACCTGCTGAATCAAATCTGTATTTTACTAAGATCCCCTAAGTGACTCATTTGCACTAAAGTTTAAGATGCACTGGTTTAGGGCTTAGGTATTCAAGCTCTCATTATTCCACTTGGGCTTCTGTTATTAGCATGAATTTAAATCCTTAACAAGCAAATCTCAAAACTCCATCAAAAAGCTCAAAATCAATCTGATATATATTGGCTCAAAAAATTACTTCAGAGGAAACTATGACCTTTTACTTCTCACTGAGTGAGGGAACTGAGGAAGAAAAGTTATATCGCTAATGGTGTCTAATAGAATGTAGGTTCAGTCCAATCTAAAAGAGGCAGATGAGTAACTCCTGGCTGCCTTCCTTCTTCTAAGTCAGAAGGATCAGCCCTACGACCTCAGTTAGGCAATGACCATACTTGAGTACCAAGCTGATTGATAAAATCCTCCAGCCAGAGGTATCTAAGCTTTCACAACTTCTGCTGTTTCCCCATGGTATGTTCCTGTTACAGACCCATAAATGACGCCAGCAATCCTTGTCCCAACTGAGATCTTGTTATTTGTCATTCAGCTTTCTGAATCTAACTAGATACATTGCCTACTTTTTAGTTTAGTTTTTTTCTTTTTTTCTTTTTCTTTTCTTTTATTTATTTATTTTTTTTAGACTGAATTTCACTCTTTTTGCCCAGGCTGGAGTGCAGTGGCACAATCTCGGCTCGCTGCAACCTCCACGATTCAAGCAATTCTCCCACTTCAGCCTCCTGAGCAGCTGGGATTACAGGCACATGCCACCACACCCAGCTAATTTTATATTTTAGTAGAGATGGGGTTTCACCAGGCTGGTCTCAAACTCCTGAGCTCAGGCGATCCATCTGCTTCAGCCTCCCAAAGTGCTGGGATTACAGGCGTGAGCCACCACGCCTGGCACTTTTTAGTTTTTATTTGCCATTGCTTTTGTTTATTTATAACCAAATAACTGAAATTTGGAACTAGACTCAGAATGTATCCCAGTTCATCTGAAGGACATGGAGGTCCACTGGGATGCTCCTTATTTCACTATTTCACTATTTTTTGGTCTTTGCCCACTTTTTCCTTGAAATGATCCATTCTGTGCATTTATTATATCTCAAGACATCAGGTAGATAGTCACAACCAGTAGCAAATACACTGGCTGAAATTGCCCTCCTTGCTTGGAATGTCTGCCCTTGAATGCAAATTATTTACTTCTGGATCCCTGACGGTGTAATTGTATAACTGCAAATTCGTTTGTAGAATGATTAGGTTAGCATCCCCTTTTTCTCAGATCTTCAGTAGTAGACTATAAATGACCAGAAAGGGGAGGGCTACTTAGTATCAAGTTTTTCAACACTAGTAATGGAGAGATGCTATGGTTTGGATAGAGTTAGTTTGTCCCCACCAAAACGCATGTTGATAATTTGATCCCCAGTGTGGCAGTGTTGGAGGTCAGACCTAGTGGGGAGTATTTGGGTAATGAGGGTGGATCCTTTATGAATGGCTTGGTGCTTTTCTCATAGTAGTACACGTGTTCTCACTGTTGCTAGAGTGGATTACTTCTCATGGATATGGATTGGCTCCCATGGAGTGGGTTGTAATAAAGACAGGATGCTCCTCAGGTTTTTCTCCCCCTTCACACATGTCCACTTCCCTTTCGATCTCCTTTGCCATGTTGTGATGCAGCACAAAAGCCCTTGTGGGAAACAGGGCCATGCCCTTGAACTTCTCAGCCTGCAGAACTGTGAGCTAAGCAAACCTCTTTTCTTTATAAATTACCCAGTCTCCAGTATTCTTTTATAGCAATACAAAACAGCTAAGGCCAGGAGCATAAAAAGAGAAAGAGAGGGGCCATGCCTTCCCCTGTTTCTCTGGATGATCTTACTTGCTGGCCAAGGGTTTGTCATTTCTAAGCCTGTGGCGAACAATAATGATACATGGAAAGACCCTGTAGCTGCTGTCCTAACAGAGTCCATGCTAGAGCCTTGAACATGACTCCTGTGAGTGTTGAATGGATGGATGGATCAATTAATTCTTCAGGTACATTTATGACTGGGGCTGATACTGAGCTCATAGGTACTAAAATGAAGTAAGGGCCAGAGCCCATTCCCACTGAGCAGGCTACCCACCACTCTGCTGGGCTGGTACCCACACTGTACCACTCATTACAAATGGCACCTAGAATGTGAGAATGTGGCTCCAAGTTGCAAGCCGGAAAACAAAGAAATGTTTAAAACCCAACCTGATATGGCTTACTTATAGGACTGGTTAAAGGGAGAGAAGTGGAGCCTGACTGGCTAGGAATCTCGAAGGGGTGGGACCCAGCAGTCTCAGAGCTGCAACAAGATGGATCTTGGAGCAGGAATAAGAATTTAAAGTAAGTCGAACTGAGAATGGATTAATATGGCTCTCTAGTAAATCTGGAGGCAAAATTTAGAAGCAACAGAGAAGTAAAAAGGAAGGAGAGACCAGGAACCGGAGCTGAGTGGATAGAAGCTCATTGAAGTTTTGGGGAATGAAGAGGGAGCAAGAAGAAAGAAGGTGCATCAGTTACATTGAACTAAGTGAATGAAACACAGAAAACACAAAACACAGAGCAACTGAGGCTTAAATGAACTGGAGCTTTATTCTATATTAGGTAACTGTATTAGTCCATTCTCACTTTGCTATAAAGACATACCTCAGACTGGGTAATTTATTTATTTACTTATTTTTATTTTTTATTTTTTTGAGACAGAGTCTTGCTTTGTCGCCCAGGCTAGAGTGCAATGGCACAGTCTCAGCTCACTGCAACCTCTGCCTCCCGGGTTCAAGCGATTCTCCTGCCTTAGCCTCCCAAGTAGCTGGGATTACTGATGCTGTCATGTGCGTCCGTGTGAAGAGACCACCAAACAGGCTTTGTGTGAGCAATAAAGCTTTTTAATCACCTGGGTGCAGGTGGGCTGAGTCCAAAAAGAGAGTCAGCAAAGGGAGATGGGGTGGGGCAGTTTTATAGGATTTGGGTGGGTAGTGGAAAATTACAGTCAAAGGGGGTTTTTTCTCTTGCAGGCAGGGGCGGGGGTCACAAAGTGCTCAGTAGGGGAGCTTCTGAGCCAGGAGAAGGAATTTCACAAGGTTAATCGCTCAGTTAAGGTGGTGCAGAACAAATCACAATGGTGGAATGTCATCAGTTAAGGCAGGAACTGACCATTTTCACTTCTTTTGTGATTCTTCAGTTACTTCAGGCCATCCGGATGCATACATGCAGGCTTGGGCTCAGAGGCCTGACATTCCTGTCTTCTTATGTTAATAAGAAAAATAAAACGAAATAGTGGTAAAGTGTTGGGGTGGTGAAAATTTTGGGGGGTGGTATGGAGAGATAATGGGCGATGTTTCTCAGGGCTGCTTCAAGCGGGATTAGGGGTGGCGTGGGAAGAGATTAAGCTGAAGGAAGATTTTGTGGTAAGGTTGTTAGAAGGAGCATTTGTCATATAGAATGATTGGTGATGGCCTGGATGTGGTTTTGTATGAATTGAAAAATTAAACAGAAGACATGAGGTCCAAATAAGAGAAGGAGAAAAATAGGTGTTAAAAGACTAAGAATTGGGAGGACCCAGGCCATCTAATTTGAGAGTGCCCAAGGGGGTTCAGCATAATTATTTGTTTGGTTGGCAAGTTTTTAGGCTCTATCCAAGTTTTTGGGATGCAGTTCAAGTTGGGCTGGTGTCTGAAATGAGACTGGGGCCTAATAAAAAGGAGTGTCCATACAGGAGCTTAAATGGGCTGTACCCTGTAGTATCTCGAGGACAGGCTCTAATTCTGAGAAGGGCAAGAGGTAAGAGTACTGTCCAGTCCTTTTTAAGTTGGAGGCTGAGCTTGGTGAGGTGTGTCTTTAAAAGACCATTAGTCCGTTTTACCTTTCCTGAAGATTGAGGATGGTAAGGGATACGAAGGTTCCGCTGAATACCAAGAGCCTGAGAAACTGCTTGGGTGATTTGACTAATAAAGGCCGGTCTGTTATCAGACTGTGTAGAGGTGGGAAGGTGAAACTGAAGAATTATGTCTGACAGAAGGGAAGAAATGACCGCGGTGGCCTTCTCAGACCCTGTGGGAAAGGCCTCTACCCATCCAGTGAAGATGTCTACCCAGACCAAGAGGTATTTTAGTTTCCTGACTTGGGGCATGTGAGTAAAACCAATTTGCCAGTCCTGGGGAGGGGCAAATCCCTGAGCTTGATGTGTAGGGAAGGGAGGGGGTCTGAACAATCCCTGAGGAGCAGTAGAACAGCAGATGGAACACTGAGAAGTAATTTCCTTGAGGATAGATTTCCACAATGGAAAGGAAATGAGAGGTTCTAAGAGGTGGGCTAGCGGCTTGTAACCTACATAGAAGAGGTTATGAAATGACGACAGAATAGAATGGGCCTGTGAGGCTAGAAGGAGATATTTTCCTTGGTCCAAGAACCATTTGCCTTGTGTGGGAAGAGATTGATAGGTGGAAGTTTCAGCGGGAGAGTGGGTGGGAGTGACTGAGGAGGAGGAAAAATGGCTGTGAGGGACAGAAGTTGGAATGCTAAGCTGCTTCTTTAGCTACCTTATCAGCATAAGCATTGCCCTGAGTGATGGGATCTGATGCCTTTTGATGGCCTTTGCAGTGAATGACTCCAGCTTCCTTTGGAAGTCAAGCAGTCTTGAGAAGAGTTTTTATTAAAGAGGCATTAATGATGGAGGACCCTTGAGTAGTGAGGAAACCTCTTTCAGCCCATATAACAGCACGGTGGTGCAGGATATGGAAGGCACATTTAGAGTCAGTATAAATGTTGATGTGTAGTCCCTTTGCAAGCGTGAGGGCCCAAGTTAAGGCAATGAGTTTAGCTTGCTGAGAGGTAGTGGAGTGGGCAGAGCGGCAGCCTCAATGATAGATGTGGAAGATACTATAACTGCCTGCCTTTGCTGGTGAGTGGCGATTAGGCCTGGTGGAACTGCCATCAATAAACCAAGTGTAATCAGGGTGAGGAACAGGAAAGAAGGAAATATGGGGAAATGGAGTGAATGTCAGGTGGATCAGAGCGATAGTCATGGAGGTCAGGTGTGGTATCAGAAATAATGTGGAAGGCCGGATTGAAGTCTGGGCCAGGAACAATGGTAATTGTGGGAGACTCAACAAAGAGTGAGTTTAGCCAAAGGAGTCAGAGGGCAGAAAGTATGTGCATCAGATGTGAGGAAGAAAATAGGTTTTGGAAGTTATGAGAACTGTAGAGAGTGAGTTGAGCATAGTTTGTGATTTTGAGGGCTTCTAAAAGTATTAAAGCAGCAGCAGCTGCCACACGCAGACATGAGGGCTAGGCTAAAAGAGTAAGGTCAAGTTGTTTGGACAGAAAGCCTACAGGGCGCAGTCCCGGCTCTTGGGTAAGAATTCTAACCACACAGCCCTGCACTTCGGCTGTGTGTAATGAAAAAGGTTGGGATGAGTTAGGGAGAGCTAGTATGGGAGCAGCTTTTAAGGCTGTTTTTAAGGAATGGAAAGAGGAGTGGGGAAAGGATTTAGGATCTATGGGGTCAGCTAGATTTATCTAGAATAGAATAATGGGTTGTGGAGAGAGGTATTGAGGGATAGGAGAGTATATGGGTTTGGCACCGTGGGGTGGATAGGCGCAAGACAATTTGGTTGATAAAGCACAGATCCTGAACTAACCTGTAAGACTTATCTGGTTTTTGGACAGGTAAAATGAGGGAATTGTAAGGAGAGTTTATAGGCTTTAAAAGGCCATGCTGTAACAGGCAAGTGATAACAGGCTTTAATCGTTTTAAAGCGTGCTGTGGGATGGGATATTGGCATTGAGCAGAGTAAGGGTGATGTTGCAGGAAGTCAGGGAACCCGAACGGAGGGATTGGCTGAAGCCACGGCAGAAGAACGTAAATTGTGAAGAGTTCATGGACATTTGTTAGTTCCCCAAATTAATAGTTTTATAATTTCTTACGCTTGTCTTTACTGCAATCTCTGAACATAAATTGTGAAGATTTCATGGACATTTATCACTTCCCCAATCAATACTCTTATAATTTCCTATGCCTGTCTTTCCTTTAATCTCTTAATCCTGTCATCTTCATAAGCTGAGGATGTATGTCACCTCAGGACCCTGTGATGATTGTGTTATCTGCACAAATTGTTTGTAAAGCATGTGTGTTTGAACAATATGAAATCTAGGCACCTTGAAAAGAACAGGATAACAGCAATTTTCAGGGAACAAGGGAGATAACCATAAAGTCTGACTGCCTGCGGGGCCGGGCAGAACAGAGTCATATTTCTCTTCTTGCAAAAGTGAATAGGAGAAATATCACTGAATTCTTTTTCTCAGCAAGGAACAGCCCTGGGAAAAGAATGCATTCCCAGGGGGAGGCCTCTAAAATGACTGCTCTGGGAGTGTCTGTATTATGCAGTTGTAGATAAGGGATGAAATACGCCCTGGTCTCCTGCAGCGCCCCCAGGCTTGCTAGGATTAGGAAATTCCAGCCTGGCGAATTCTAGTCAGACTGGTTCTCTGGTCTTGAACCCTGTTTCCTGTTAAGATGGTTCTCTGCTCTTGAACCCTGTTTCTTGTTAAGATGTTTGTCAATGACAATACATGCACAGTGGGACATGGAACCTCATTAGTAATTCTAATTTCACTCTGGCCTTGTGACCTTGCTCTGCCCCCATTTGCCTTGTGATATTTTATTGCCTTTGAAGCATGTGACCTCTGTGACCCACACTATTCGTACACTCCTTCCCCTTTGAAAATCGCTAATAAAAACTTCCTGGTTTTGCGGCTCAGGTTGGCATCACGGAACCTACCGACATGTGATGTCACCCCCAGAGACCCAGCTGTAAAATTTCTTTCTTTTGTACTCTTCTTTCTCTTTATTTCTCAGACCGGCCAACACTTAGGGAAAATAGAAAAGAACCTACATTGAAATATTGGGGGCTGGTTCCCCCAGTAGGGTGATTAGGTTTTAATGGGATGGTAAAGGGTTCATCATCCATCACCAAGGAGGGAGCAGAGGTGTCCTATACTTGTGGATTAAGGTGGGGAGATACAAGGAGAGGACGTGAAGGAGGCTTTGAACTGGGGGAAAAGGTGTCAATGAGGTGTGGCTGTAGCCTAGGAATAGTCAGGAAAGCAGATAATTTAGTTAAAATGTCTCAACCTAATAAGGGAGCTGGGCAGGTGGGGATAACTAAAAAGGAGTGCATAAAAGAATGTTGTCGGCATTGGCACCAGAGTTGGGGAGTTTTAAGAGGTTTAGAAGCCTGGCCTAAATACCCACAACAGTTATGGAGGCAAGGGAAACACGCCCTTGAAAAGAAGGTAATGTGGAGTGGGTAGCCTCCATATTGATTAAGAAGGGGGCAGACCTTCCACTGTAAGAGTTACCCAAAGCATCTGTGATGGTCCTGTAGGCTTCCAAGGCGATTGGGCAGTGTCAGTCTTCAGCTGCTAAGCCAAGAAGATCTGGGAAGGCGTCAGTCAGAGAGCCTTGGGCCAGAGTTCCAGGGGCTCTGGGAGTGGTTGCCAGGTTGGACAGTCCGATTTCCAGTGGGGTCCCACACAGCTGGGGCATGGCTTAGGAGGAATCCCAGGCTGCGGGCATTCCTTGGCCTAGTGGCCAGATTTCCGGCACTTAAAGCAAGATCCTGGGGTAGGCGGTCCTGGAGGAATGCCTGACTGCTGCAGTTCAGGCGTTTGGAAGTTCTTGTGTGCTGGAGATGTGGCTGGGGTTTGTCTCACAGTGGAGGCAAGGAATTGCAACTCAGAAATACGTTGCTACTTGGCTACCTCTACTCTATTATTGTACACCTTGAAGGCGAGGTTAATTAAGTCCTGTTGTGGGGTTTGAGGGCTGGAATCTAATTTATGGAGCTTTTTCTAATGCCAGGAGTGGGTTGGGTAATAAAATGCATGTTGAGAATAAGACAGCCTTCTGGCTCTTCTGGGTCTAGGGTGGTAAAGCATCTAAGGGTTGTTGCCAGATGGGCCGTGAACTGGGTTGAGTTTTTATATTTGATGAAAAAGAGCCTCAATGCTAACTGATTTGGGAGAGGTTGGATAAAGTAAAAGGAGCATTAGCCTTGGCTATGTCTTCAGCTCCAGCCACCTCTTTAAGAGGAAATTGTTGGGCAGGTGGGGGAGGGCTAGTTGCGGAAAGAAACAGTAAGCTGAATGGGGTGTGAGGAGGGGGTGATAAAAGGATTATAGGGTGGGGGAGCGGAGGCTGAGGAAGAATTGGGACCTGGCTTGGCCTGACAAGGAGCAGCCTGGGGAGGAGGGGTGAGGTCAGATGAGTCCGTAGAAAAGGAGGATTCAAAGGAGTCAGAACTTGGGGTGGAGACTGAAGGAACAGACAGGAGAGAAAGAAGAAAGATTTGGGACAAATCGCTTTGGGAACAGAGACTAGGGAGGGACCAATGTGTAAAAGAATGCCTGGATGTCAGGCACCTCAGAACATTTACCCATTTTTCGACAAAAATTATCTAGATCTTGTAGGATAGACAAATCAAAAGTGCCATTCTCTGGCCACTTGGAACTACTGTCGAGTTTGTACTGGGGCCAAGTGGTATTGCAGAATAATATAAAGCGTTTAAGTTTTAGGTCAGGTGTGAGTTGAAGAGGTTTTAAGTTCTTGAGAACACAGGCTAAGGGAGAAGAAGGGGGAATGGAAGGCAGAAAGTTGCCCATAGTGAGGGAGGTAAGTTTAAAGAGAAAGGTAGAGACATGAAGGGGGTGGGTGAGCAGCCCTGGGCTGCAATGTGGGTGAGCAGCCAAAGCAGGCGTCCCTGCAGTTGACTTTTCACCAAGGGAATGTGGGTGAATGACCAAGGCAGGCATCCCCACGGTGATCAGACACCAATAGAGTGTGGGTGAATAATCAGGCAGGCGTCCCCACAGTGATTAAACACCAAGGGAAGACTGTCTTCCCGAGTCCGTGACCGGCACCAGAGTTTTGGGTCCACGGGTAAAATGTGTCTCCTTTGTCTCTACTAGAGAGGAAAAAGAACTGGAATTGGAAGGACAGGGAGGTTGAAGGGTGGTGAGAGAGGGAGATTGAAGGGTAGCAAGAGAGGCTGGAGAAGAGAGTAAAAAGACCACTTACCCAATTTGAAATTCATGAGATGTTTCTTGGGCTGGTTGGTCTGAAGACCCGAGGTGGCAGGTGGATCTCCTCATGGAGGGAGGGCAAAGACAGGAGACCAGTCTCCTGAAGGAGTCCTCCTGTTCCAGGTTTTGGCACCAAATGTGACCCACGTCTGTGTGAAGAGACCACCAAACAGCCTTTGTGTGAGCAATAAAGCTTTTTAATCACCTGGGTGCAGGTGGGCTGAGTCCAAAAAGAGAGTCAGCGAAGGGAGATAGGGGTGGGGTCATTTTATAGGATTTGGGTGGGTAGTGGGAAATTACAGTCAAAGGGGGTTTTTCTCTTGCAGGCAGAGGTGGGGGGGTTGTCACAAGATGCTGGGTAGGGGAGCTTCTGAGCCAGGAGAAGGAATTTCACAAGGTTAATCACTCAGTTAAGGTGGGGCAGGAACAAATCACAATGGTGGAATGTCATCAGTTAAGGCAGGAACCAGCCATTTTCACTTCTTTTGTGATTCTTCAGTTACTTCAGGTCATCTGGATGTATACATGCAGGTTTGGGCTCAGAGGCCTGATAGACGTGTGCCACCACACCCAGATAATTTTTGTATTTTTAGTAGAGATAGGGTTTCACCATGTTGGCCAGGCTGGTCTCGAACTCCTGACCTTGTTATCCACCCACCTTGGCCTCTCCAAGTTCTGGGTTTACAGGCATGAGCCACCACACCCAGCCAGACTGGGTAATTTATAAAGAAAAGAGGTTTAATTGGCTCATGATTCCACGGGCTGTGCAAGAAGCATGATGCTAGCATCTGCTTGGCTTCTGGGGAGGCCTCAGGACACTTACAAATATGGTGGAAGGCAAAGAGGGAGCAAGCACTTCACATGGCCAGAGTAGGAGGAAGAGAGAGTGAGTGGGGAGGAGCTATACATTTTTAAACAACCAGATCTTGTGAGAACTCTATCATTATACAGTACCAAGGAGGGATGGTGATAAATCATTCATGAGAATTCCACCTCCATGATCCAGTCACATCCCACCAGGCCCCACCTCCAATGCTGGGGATTACAGTTGAACATGAGATTTGGGTGGGGACACAGATCAAAACCATTTCAGTAACAAAGTCTGGAAGTAAGCCATTGTAGGGGTAGAAATGTGTGGTACCTCTTCTCACCGATCATAAGGCTCACAGCCAACACTCTTATAACAAAAGATAAGTTAACAAGGGAAAAGCATAGCAAATTTATGTAATCAAATTTTAGGCCAGGTGTGGTGGCTCGTGCCTGTAATCCCAGCACTTTGGGAGGCCAAGGTAATACAGGAGTTATTAAGAAATAATTTTTAGGCAGCTAGAAAGGGTGGGAGTTCTCAGTGGAATTTTCCTTTAATAAAAAGCAGCCCCAAAACCATTTCTTCTCTAACAGAAAGCAGCCTGAGAAGGCATAGATAAGCAAACTAGGAGCTTTTATATGTAAATGCAGACAGATGCACCTGGAAGCCAGATACATTCAGTATGGCATCTCCCACCCTCTTTTCCTTGTCACCAGGTCTCCCACCCTCTTTTGCTTGTCACCAGATTTACAGGTGTCACGGCAGCCTCCAGGTAAAACCACGTGTACGGGTATCATAGCCACCACCAGGTGGAGGCCATATTTGCATAATAAAAGACTACGGTAGGAGGGCCAGTCTTTTCCTGGGCTATGTGAATGGCACACCTGGTCAACCCAATCCCCTGAGCCCTATGTAAATCAGTCACCGCCTCCTCAAGCCTGTACAAAACCAATTGCGTTCCACTGCAGACCAGAGACCC
Organism: Hylobates moloch; assembly: GCF_009828535.3. Lineage (NCBI taxonomy): Eukaryota > Metazoa > Chordata > Mammalia > Primates > Hylobatidae > Hylobates > Hylobates moloch. The sequence goes on from NW_026652280.1 coordinate 132,784,887, forward strand.
TCTTTTGGGTGACCTGCTTTCTCAGCATGAGGAAGCTTTTTCTCTCTCTTTTCTTCTTTTTCTATTAAACTTTCCACTCCTAAACCCACTGCTCATGTGTGTCCATGTCCTGAGTTCTTTCTCAAGTGAGACCAAAAGCCAGGGTATATACCCCAGACAATGGAGCCGTTTCAAAGGTGGGTGGATCACTTGAGCCCAGGAGTTCAAGACCAGCCTGGCAACATGATGAAACCCCATCTCTGCTAAAAATACAAAAATTAGCTGGGTGTGGTGGCATGCGCCTGTAGTCCTAGCTACTTGGGAGGCTGAGACACAGATTGCTTGAACCCAGGAGGCAGTGGTTGCAGTGAGCTGAGATCGTGCCACTGCACTCCAGCCTGGGTGACAGAGCAAGATCCTGTCTCAAAAAAAAAAAAAAATCTTTACATGATGCAGGAGACTTCAAAAATGAATACACAAAGACCCAGGGAAAACTGTCCACTTTTATGCGTAGATTTGATGAAGATGAACAGCTGTGTAGAAATGTGATTACACAAAAAGGATATAATCTAATGGTAATAAACTGGAGGGGCAGGAACCCAGCAAGCCCTGTCTGTTCAGATTCTTCTTGGTCTTACTGTGTAGCATTCCTTCCTCCCAGGCAGAGGGGAGAACCCCTCTGGAACAAGGATAACCTGCAGTCAGACAAGGTAGGTCAGGGAATTTATTTATGGCTAGCTTCTGCACAGAAAGGCAGGGGAAGGTCAGAGTAATATTTCTAGGTTTTATGGCTTAATTTGGAAGAGAGAGATTCTAGTTTCTATGACTTGCCTTGGGGAAGAGGAATTATGATATTTTTTAAAGAGACAGGGTCTTGCTCTGTCGCCCAGGCTGGAGGGCAGTGGTTGCAATCACAGCCCACTGCAACCTTGAACTCCTGGGCTGAAGTGAGTGATCCTCCTGCCTCAGCCTCCCAAGTCATTGGTACTACAGGCACACGCTGCCATGCCCAGCTAATTTTTTTTTATTGTTTGTAGAGACAGGGTCTTGCTCTGTAGCCCAGGCTGGTGTGCAGTGGTGCAATCATACTCACTGCAGCCTCGATCTCCTGAGCTCAAACAATCCTCCTGCTCTCTGCCTCCCAAAGCACTGGGATTACAGGCATGAACCACTATCCCCCGCCAGGAATTGTGATTTCTATGACTGGGAAGAATGAGGGGCAAGAGACACGAGGGTGGGAGAAGGTCAGAGAGAACTTGCTTCTGGGGCTGCTTCTGAGGCCTTCCAATCTCCTTTAGTTTGAGGTACTCAGCATGCCAAAGTGTCTTACTTTGGGGTATTGTTTTCTGAGCCCCAACACTGTCCATCACTTCTCTCTCTCTCCCCCACATACTTTCTCCTTCCCTCCCTTCTCCTTTCTCTCCTCCTTTCCCTCCTCCCTTTTCTTCTTCTCTCTTTCCCTCCCTCCCTCTTTCCTTTTAGATGTGTTTACAAGAAGGCTGGATATAGAATCAGGAGACCTAGAAACCTGGCCTGGTCTTGTCCTTAACTTAGGGTAAGTAACTCAGCCTCTCTGGACTCAGTGTCCTCAGTGTAAAATTAGGGGCTGAATAAGAGAGGATGCCTAGGCTCCTGCCCAGGTCCAAAATGCTTTGGTCTTCCAAGATCCATAAGACTGCAGGAAGTAGCTGAGGCAGCCCTCTTGGAGGGAGCTGGGTCACAGTCTGCTAGACTCCCCTGCTGTGTAAAGTCCCATTCTGGCAGATGTCTCTTAGATTTCCCCCACTGGCTCCAGATAGGCCTGCTTTGGATAAATGACACTCCTGTTTTGCTAAATCTGACCAACTCAAATCATGCCATATGTGCCTCATTACAAACTTGTCCTTGTGCCAGGCAGATGGATGCAGTACTTTTTGGTCTCCCATCTAAAGGTTGAAATGGCCTTCATGACCTGTAGAGGTGCTTTTGTTTCACTTGTTAGACACCATGTTCTGTTTCAATTCTGTTTCTCTAGTTAAAGTGTTTTCATTTCTTTATTTGTTCAATAAACACCTCTCAAGTACCTGTATGGCCCTGGCACTCTGAGGGGCTCCATAATACCAAAACAAATAGGTCACAGTCCCTTCCTTTCTGGAGCTGGCACTGACCATGGCCTTCCTGGTATTCCACAATCTCTTCCTACTTAACTCTCCAGCTTTATTTCCCTTCACTGATGACTCCTCCCTGTCATATTGTCCCTTTCCCCGGGGAGGTTTTGCGCATGCACATGCTTAGCCTGAACAGGAACCCCTGCCCTCCCAGGCACACATATGCATTTACACACACACACATGTGCATGCACACATGCACGCACACACACACACAGCCCTACCTCTCTCCCCAGCCATGGGATTCTCCATTCAAGTTTCGACTTCAATGTACTTTCCTTAGGAGATCTTCCCTGACTGTTCTGCCCCCAACTCCTGTTATATATTCCCTTAGCACCCTGACTTCTCAAAACATTCTCCGTCTGGTAACTCTTTTTAAGTCTTCTCCCTCACTGGACTGTAAACTACCTGGCAGCATGAGGATCACTTCCTGCACACGGTAGGCCCTCAGTAAATGAAGTATGAATGAATACGTGGATGAATGAAGCTGTGAAAGGGAGAGACAAATAGACAGAGATTGATATGTCCTGTCAAGATCACAGAAGGAATGGAATCAAAGACTGGTAGACAGACCCATAGAAAGGGACCCCAGCCGCTATGATGGGGAAGGGATGGGTGGCAAGGTCTCAGAAGAAATTAGTACCTGATCTTGAAGAAGAAGGAATGAGTTAAGTGAAGAAGAGAGGAAAGTGCAGCTCAGGCAGAAGAGACAGCATGAATAAAGACAGGAGGTGATGGGCATGGTGTTTCCAGGGTCTGGAGTGAAGTTCATGAGGCAGGTGTGGAACATCAGAGGCTGGCAGGAGAAGCTGTGAGCTCCCCAGAACTGTCCTCCTTGCATAAGAATTTGCAGAATCCCCGACTCTGGAGTCCTTACCATGGCAGGGCACTCTAAAGAACAGAATTCTTTCTTCCCTCTCCCCTCTTTCCCTTGCTTCCTGTCTTCCCTTCTCTCATTCTTCATCAAATTCAACCCACATTTACTGAACTCCTTCTGTGCATCAAGAGTTAGAGAGAGAATTTTCTTCTCACTCTGCTTTGAAAGATGAATCTAGCTCCAAACCAGAAATGGTTCCACTGGGCTGGAACTCTGGTCAGGGAAGCAGATGAGAGCTGGCATGTGGGCAAATTAGGGCAGAAACAGACTCTTGGTGGATCCCAAAGTAGGCACAGATTTAGAGGGACCAGATTAGTGAAGTTACCCAGAACAGAGATGGGTCAAAGACAGAGCAGAGAAAGCCTCTCTGCTGCTGCGGGACCTTTAAATGATACCCTCTCCTCTGCTCGCACGGCCTGGGGGCTGGTCGGCGAGTGCCCCACCAGTGGGTGCCAACTCCAGAGGTTTGGCCCTGGGGAAGGAGGATGGAAGGCCGAGCTCAAAGTAGAGGAAAGGGGCATCTGGAATCCCCATGGCAAGGGGCAGACAGAGAGTGCAGAAAGGCAGGGAGTGCAGAAAGGCAGGGAGCATGACCTGTTTCCTTTCTACAAAAGAAATGGTACTGTCTCCTGCTGGGGTGACCTCTGCTTTCCTCTCTAAAGAGACCTTAACTTTTAACTGTTCAGGTTGCTTTTCTTGATCAGGGAGGAACTCAAGCCTGCAAAACCTCCCTGTAGGTAAGAGGGAGAATATGCCAAGGGAGGCTGCTGCTCTACAGCTCCTAAAAGGAAAGTAGGGTGGGTAGGATGGGATCTCAAGGCCAGGCTGCCCATGGTGAGTACACTTCAGGTGGATAGCTGTGCTGGGGGAAGCTGCCGGCCAAGTGGACACTCAGAGCTGGCAGCCCTGGAAATGAGACTGGAGCCCTGAGGCTGAGTCGGGGGGACATAGGCGTTAGCACTCCAGTATTATATTGTGTATTACTGTGTCAGGTTTTGTGCGTACTGCTTCCTGAACTTGACCTTGCATGTGGAGGTAATGTTATATACTTATACATCACCCAGAGAATCCATTCTAGAGCTGACTAAACCCACTGAGGGGGTCTCTGTATGCACTCGTGAGTTTCGATAGGTTACCAGAGAGCCACAGATGGGTATGGCTTGGAACATAACCCAGGCAGGTGGCTTGCAGCCAAGCCCAACAAAGCTGCCTCTTTCACAGACTCTTTCTTGGGATGGCTTGGTTATCCCATGGAGAAGGATGGTCTCCCCAGGCCACCTGGGCACACAGAACAAAGTGCCCAGAGGGAAACTTGGTTAAATCCAAATTAAGTGCATTTTTTGATGAGACAGAAGAAATGAAGAAGGCCCTGTGGGCAGCTTTGGGCTTGCAGAGGGCATGAAAAATATGTCATCTGAGGAATGGGGAGAGGAGACAAAGAGGTTAGTGTGACAGGAAGCCTGGGAGGCGTAAAGCCAAGAAACAGAGTAGGAGGAAGAGAGGGCCACTAAGAAAGGAGGAGGGTCTTTGCCAAGAAGAGGCGGGAGAACAAAGGGAGAGAGGTGGTGGGGGTAAGGTCGGGGATGCAAAGAGAGCTGCCCGACCCTGGTCAGTATTTTCCCCACCACTGAGAGTTGTCACCGGAGGCCTGTAGCCTGTGTGTTGAAGGAGCCCAGCCTAGCCCTCTCAGAAGGAGAAGAAAGAATGGGCACTTTTAGCTGAAGGAGTTAGTCTCCACCTACCCACCAGCCATGGATGGATGAGCACCTGCTCCTTGCCCCTGACCTGTGTGTTCAGTGCCAACAGTGCTTTAGAGAGGGTAGCAGCACTAAGGGTTCTGAGGGAAAATGTGGGCAGAAGCTGTTTGTGTCCATACTGTTTTGTTCTTTAGGAGTCCTAAACAGTGCTTGCAGGAACAGTTTACAATGGTAGTGAAGGAGGCACTTTAGGCAAGATGTAGAGAGGACGTGGTAAAGTTGGCCAGGCCACGTTGGCCAGACCTGGGGTAGTGGCTGAGGGTTCATTTGTTCATTCAATAAACATTAGTTGAATGTCTACTAGGAATACCGAAAACAAGACAGACTCCCTGATCTTCTGGATTCTAGTTTATATTCTAGGTTACCTTCTAGTGAGGGGTGACAGACAAGTAAACAATGAGATACTTTTCGGCCAGGCACGGTGGCTCATGCCTGTAATCCCAGCACTTTGGGAGGCCGAGGAGGGTGGATCACGAGGTCAGGAGATTGAGACCATCCTGGCCAACATGGTGAAACCCCGTCTCTACTAAAAATGTGAAAATTAGCTGGGCGTGGTGGCACGTGCCTGTAATCCCAGCTAGTTGGGAGGCTGAGGCAGAAGAATCGCTTGAACCAGGAGGTCAGAGGTTGCAGTTAGCCAAGATCGTGCCACTGCACTCCAGCCTGGCCACAGAGTGAGACTGTGTCTCAAAAAAACAATAACAACAACAACAAAAAAAATGAGATACTTTTCTATGTATGTTAAAAAAGCTCTTTGTTTGTCTTCACTTCCCAATCAGGTTGAGGCTGCTGGGGCTATCTTCTCTGACAGCAACAGTAGAGCAGAAGTACAGTCAGTATTTTGCCTGTCAGTGTCATCTTGACTTACACAATATTTTTATGCATTTTTCCTCTCATCATTTCCAAAATAGTCAATAATCCCTTCAGGGGTGGGAGGGAAAAGGAAGATTGCAGAGGGCAGATAGCTCCAGAAGAAGAGACCACTGCCTCCTAACTGTATTCCTTCCACCAGCTTCTACTCATTCACCTTCCTACACTCCTGGAGGAATTTTATGACATGCTAATGTCACCATGGGACTTCCTGCTTTAATGGTTTAGGTTGAAAATTGGTCGGGATGCTTTTGACTCCCAAGAAGTAGAAAGCCCTGACTCTGCTGGCACAATCATAAAGATACTTAGCACCTCATCCAGCAAGTAACCTGGGGAAGGTGCCTCCAGGTAGGTTAACTGAGTGATTGGCTCCCAGGAGCCCAAGTCCTTCCCCTCTTTCAGCTCTGTCATTTCCAGGCTGCACCCCTTCAGAGTGGCATGATGGCTACTGCATCCAGATACCACAGCACTCAGCAGGAGGAGAGACACTCCTCCCTGTGCATCTACAGCAGGGAGGGGACCCTTCCCAGGGCCCCAGCAGATTGCCTTCATGACTCATGGGCTGGACTTAAGTGATGCCCCTTCCCAATTTGCTGGCAAGGGAACTGGATTCCCATGGTTGCCTCTGAGAAGCACAGGACCGTGGGTGGAGCAAATTTCCTGATCTTCAAAGGGAGCTCTATTAGTCAATGAGTCAAGAGTGAGTGGTGATGAGTTGATGGGTAGGTAAACCACAGGTGTCTGCTACAGATAACTTTGTCTCACTTTCAAGAAAAAAAAAAATCAAACTCTGTAGCAAGACATCAAAGGCCCTTCATGTTCAGGTCCCTGCCTGCTCCTCCAGCCTCATCTTTTCAGCAATACTCAAGTGCCTTTCTCCAGCTATATCCAAAGTATTGCTGGCTGGGCATGGTGGCTCACGCCTGTAATCCCAGCACTTTAGGAGGCCGAGGAGGGCAGATTACTTTGAGCTCAGAATTTGAGACCAGCCTGGGCAACATGGCAAAACCCCATCTCTACTAAAAATGTAAAAATTAGCCAGGCATGGTGGCAGACCCCTGTAATCCCAGCTGCTTTGGAGGCTGAGGGAGGAGAATCGCCTGAGCCTGGGAGACAGAGGTTGCAGTGAGCCGAGACCACACCATTGCACTCCAGCCTGGACAGCAAGAGCAAAACTCTGTCTCAAAAAAAAAAAAAATTAGCCAGGCCGGGCGCGGTGGCTCACGCTTGTAATCCCAGCACTTTGGGAGGCCGAGGCGGGCGGATCACGAGGTCAGGAGATCGAGACCACGGTGAAACCCCGTCTCTACTAAAAATACAAAAAATTAGCCGGGCGTGGTGGCGGGCGCCTGTAGTCCCAGCTACTCGGAGAGGCTGAGGCAGGAGAATGGCGTGAACCCGGGAGGCGGAGCTTGCAGTGAGCCGAGATTGCGCCACTGCACTCCAGCCTGGGCGACAGAGCGAGACTCTGTCTCAAAAAAAAAAAAAAAAAAAAAAAAAAAAATTAGCCGTGCGAGACGGTGAGCGCCTGTAATCTCAGCTACTTGGGAGGCTGAGGCAGGAGAGTCGCTGGAACCCGGGAGGTGGAGGTTGCAGTGAACCGAGATCACACCACTGCACTTCATCCTGGGTGATAGAGTGAGACTGTCTCAAAGGAAAAAAAAAAAAACACCACAAAGATGGATTGCAAGGTCCATCTGAACCTCCTCTGTTCTTTAATGCCTCAAGGCCTTTGCCCACACTGTTTTGGCCCTTGCTGCCTTGTTCTTTGAGACAGCCCTTGCTATACTAACACTCCCTTCAAGCATATCCCAGCTTCCTTAACCTTGCTTGGCCCCCGCCTCCAGGTGGAATTAGAAGGTGCTCCTTTGCAAGTGGCTCAGTTATTGCAGACTGGTACAGTGGTTAAATACAAGGTGCAGAAAGTATACACCCAAGCTCTCATGCTTACAGGCTGGGTGACCTCAGGCAAGATATTTAACTCTCTGAGCGATCTAATCGATTCTTCTTCTGTGAAATGGGCATAATAATGGTAAAAATGGGTCTAATAATAGTACCTACTTTGTTAAATTTTTGTGAGGATTGTAAGGTATGCTAAGTGCTCAGCACAACACATGGAGTACTGTGCTAAGTATATGTGTAGTGCTCAGTAAATGCTAATTCTTTTTATTTGGTGGTGGTTATTATTAGCATCCTCATGGAGGGACAACTGTAGACATAAATACAAATAGAGTGACCTCATGCCAAAATGTGATTCCAAGACGTTTGCTCACTTTTCAAATGGCCCTAACATTTCACCACCCAGTAACTGCATGTTGAAAGGCCCCTGTAGTCTTTGGGGCTACGGTATTTAGTGTGGGCAAACAGCGTGGTGTGTACCGTGGACATTTTTGAAGGTTTCTTTACCACCACCTCTGAACTCTGTCTGCATCCAAGGGCTATCTCTAAAGAGAAATCGAAGACATCCACCCACAGTTTCACAGAGCTCTCTACAGGCCCTTCCCTTATTGGTCATCTCCTTGGTGAGGTGAGAGGAGGCTCTGCTCCTGGCCTCTGCAGGAGATTCCTGTCCTCTAATCTCTGAACTTCAGTGGAATCTGGGTTAGAAGGATCCCTGAGGGAGTCTCAAGGGAGGACAGCCGATTTACCCTTCCCAGACCCCTCAGTGTTGAAGAAAGACCTTCAAGAGGCAAATGATGATTTGTAGGTCCAGTAAGGCTCTTATGTACTTGTGACATAATAAGAAATATACATTTGGTCTCTGCCCCAGTTCCTAGCACAGAGCTCCTAAAACTCTTGTAATTTCCAGAGTGATAGGGGTGACAGGAGTTTTTTTTTTATAATATAACTAGGGTCTTGGTCCCTAGTTCCTGATATAAGAGCTTCTAACACCCTTGGAATTTCTGGAGAGATAAGATGTCAATTTGTAATGCTAATGAGGTGACTCTAGGTTGGGTGGGGGTGGGAGAGCTAGACAGCTTCAGGATGAGGTCGGCTTACCAGAAGAACCAAGCTTACTATTAGAGGATTGGAACTTTCAGCCTCATCCTCTGACCTCTGGGAAGAGGGGAGTTGGAGACTGAGTCCAATCACCAATGCCCCTTGATTTAATCAATCATGCCTATGTAACGGAACCTCCACAAAAACCCTAAACAACGTGATTCAGAGAGCTTCCAGGTTGGTGAACACATCCACATGTCAGGAAGGCAAATGCCCAGAGAGAGCGTGGAAGCATCTCACTTCCTCCCACATACCTTGCCCTATGCATCTGTTTCATTGGCTGGTCCTAGAGTTGTATTCTCCATAATAAACTAATCAGAGTAAGCAAAGTGTTTCACTGAGTTATGAGAAGCACTATAGCAAATTTTTGAACCTGAGGAGGGGATTTTGGGAACCCCCAATTTATAGCTGGTCAGTCAGGAATACAGGAGACCTGAGACTTGTGATTGGCATCTGAAATGGGGGTAAGTTTTACGGGGCTGATCCCTTAACCTGTGGGGTTTGTGCTAATTCCAGGTAGTTAGTATCAGAATTGAGTTAAATGATAAGATCCTAGTTGGTGTCTGCAGAGAACTAAAGAAGTACAAGTACTTAGTTTGGAAAACCTACACATTTTGGTGTCAGAAGTATTAAGAGCATCGAAAACTAGTTTTTCTTTTGGTATTCTTACCAATTTCTGCAGAAATTGAGGTCCTGATGGACTCTGGATACTTGAGTAGCATCTTCAACTGTGTTTGCGTGAGTGTGTTCTGGGTTTAGAGTTTACTGTTAAATAAATCTGGCTCCTAAGCAAATTAATGCAGGAAAAGAAAACCAAATACCACATGTTCTCACTTATAAATGGAGCTAAACATTGAGTACACAGGGACACAAAGGAGGGAACAACAGACCCTGGGACCTACTTGAGGGTGGAGGGTAGGACGAGGGTGAGGAACAGAAAACTGTCCATCAGGTATGATGCCCATTACCTGGGTGATGAAATAATCTGTACACCAAACCCCCATGACACACAATTTACCCAAGTAACAAACCTGCATTTGTACCCCTGAACCTAAAATAAAAGTTGGAAAGAAAAATAAATAAATAACTGGAAATATATAAATAAATCTGGCAAAGTTATAGTGTTTGTGGTAGGTGAAAAGATACTCGCACCCAGCAGCATCTGCCTGAATTTTCTCTGTAAGTTGCAAAGGTCCAATATTTAATACAGTTCACATTTTAGGATTAGAATTTTAAGCCACTTTCAAGTAGTAAGTTTATTCCTCAAAAAATAAAAATAAAAGATCCAGAAAAGAGCTAAGAGTAGGAAGCAACCTACCTTTGTATCTTTTGCTAAAGCGCATGTATTTTGATAGTTAAAAGCAAAAGCAAGTGGGCTTGGTAACCGGTGGGAGGAGTGGCCAGAGAAGGTGCTCCCGAAGTATGAATTGGTTAGCAAAGTCAGTTTAAAATGGGCAACCCGGCCAGGCGTGGTGGCTCACGCCTGTAATGCCAGCACTTCGGGAGGTCGAGGTGGGTGGATCACGAGATCAGGAGATCGAGACCATCCTGGCCAACGTGGTGAAACCCCATCTCTACTAAAAATACAAAAATTATCTGGGTGTGGCAGCATGCGCCTGTAATCCCAGCTACTTGGGAGCCTGAGGCGGGAGAATGGCTTGAACCAGGGAGGCGGAGATTGCAGTGAGCCGAGATTGCGCCACTGCACTCTAGCCCGGCAACAGAGTGAGACTCCATCTCAGAAAAAAAAAAAAAAGGACAACCCACATAGAATACAATTATAACAACATGTGGATCATTGCTTCTAACTCAACATTATTATAACAAACATTTGATACTTTTCTATTTACAAAAATATCATATATACATTGCTGATACCTAATATCTAACAATTCTTCAGCACTTAACTATGTACCAAGCACTGTTTTAGGTGCTTACACTCATTTGCTCATTTAATCATTACTGACCCATGGGGCTGTATTCCAGTGCCTCCTTAGCCTGCTCTTTAAAACCGTTCCTCACCCACCCACTTACTCTCCTCCACAGCACTTGCCACTCTCTAACACACTATGTTTACTTCTTTACCTGTCTGTGTCTCTCCACTAGAATGTAAGCTCCCTGATGGTGAGAATTTGTTTTATACCCAGCACCTAGAATAATGCATGACATATAATGAAACAAATACCTGGTCCTCAGTAAATACTTGATTAATGATGGAAAGCACTGTTACCTCCCATTTTACAGGTGAGAAAACAGGCTCTGAGTGGTTAAGTAGCTTGCTCAGATCACAGCTAGGAAGTGGCAGAACTGGGATACCAACCTAGACACTTCTGCTGTGGAGACACCCACAACCACGACAGTAGGCAGCCCAGGTACACAGCATTGAGTCAGACCAGGCCTGAAGTGGGGGCTTGCATGGTAGGCATAGACCAAGGTATTTAGCCTGTAGGCAGAAGAGGAAGGTCCTGAGAAGGAGGCGGTAGACATTGAAGATTAACGTTAGCTCTGTGGCACTTGTGCTTTAGTCTGATCCTGGCTAACAGTGCTGATATTAGTCTCTCGTGAATATAATCACACAGAAACCAACAGATATTTCTGAACTCTTTGTGTGTGTAAAGCACTGATGTAGGTGTTAAGAAAACTGTCACAAAGTACAAAAAGAGACACTTGGCACTCAAAGAGCTTATAATCTAATTGTGGAAAGCACTAGCACTTGAAAAATAAAATAGCAAAGTCAGCAGTATTAAGAGTACTGTAAAGTGGCACGTGGTTAACAACCAAACCAGGGGCCCTGGGAACCAGTGCTTTACCCGTAAGGAGGGAGCAGTCACCAAAGCCTCAGTAGGCTGAGAAGCTTCGTGTGGTGTGGGGCGGCGGGGAGCAAAGCTTCCTTGGGACTGGCAGAGCCAAGAGGGCTGAGGAGGTCTAGGGGAAGGTGAACTGGGAGGGTGGGAAAGCAGGGAGGAGGAGAGCCCCTTGGCAAAAAGTGCTGTGGGGCAAAATACTGCAGAGATGCTGGGCAGGGATGTGGGGGGTAAACAAGGCTAGTCAGCTGTAGCCGATCAAAGCCAGGATGGAGAATGTCATATGTAGTTTGTGCATGGATGTCACCTTGAGCTGGGAAGCAACTCAGAGACGTATAGGGAAGGAGAATAGAAAAGGAGTAAGATTGGGAACGCTGCCAGAGATGACATGGAGAAGCACAGGGAAGGCCAGAGAACCAAATGGCTAAGGGCACAGGCTTTAGAGCCAGCCTGACTTCCACCTCTACCTCTGCCACTTCTGAACTGTATGAAAGGTCATGACACTCAACTTTCCGAGACTCATTTCCTCATCTGTAAATGAGAGAAAAAGAAAAAAGTTGTCTCATGGAATGTCTGTGAGGTTAATACAGTGAGATAATATAACATATGTAAAATACTTAGCACAGTGCTTAATAAATGGTAGCTTTCAAAAACCATGGAAGTGACCCACTGGGAATGCTGGGTTCTCAGCCTCGAAAACCAGAGACCAATGCCAGATCATGGTGCCTGCTGCCCCTCGCACTGGGGGTGACCCCCTTCAGCCCCTGCTTTGATGCCCAGTGGCCCATTCCTTCCCTCATATTTACAAGTGCCTGCTCACATATAAGGCTAAATCAAACTCCTGCAGAAACACAACAGGAAGCTGAAAAGATAACATAAAGCAGAAGCAGGGATTCCTGTTACCAGAACAGTGTTGGTTGAACAGGATGTAGGGGGATCAGGGAAACAGATGGCTGAGAAGCAGATATTGCGGAACCATCCAGGAAGTTATTGCCCTCCCAAGCTCAGGACAGAGAGGCTAGTTCTATTATTATGACTTTTTTTTTTGAGGGGGTGGTGGTTTAATGTACTGATTGCTTGCCTGCCCCTGAAGGCAGTTTTAGGACTTCAGCAAAATACAAGTTAGCACCTGTTTTTGTAAGTATAGCTAAGATAGTTTTAGTTTGGAGGTTTTGTTTTGTTCTATCTTCATTTTTTGTTGCATTCCTGAATATCTTGTTCCTAGCTATGGTGGTTGTTTTGACATTGTCAATCAAGAATTCAGTGGGCAATAGCTTAAATGCCTTCAATATTACCATCTATTGCTTGTTTAAACACAGTTTTAATTTCTTTTTTTTTTTTTTTTTGAGATGGAGTTTAGCTCTGTCGCCAAGGCTAGAATGCAGTGGCATAACCTTGGCTCACTGCAACCTCCGCCCCCTGGGTTCAAGCGATTCTCCTGCCTCAGTCTCTTGAGTAACTGGGATTACAGGTGCCCACCACCACACCCAGCTAATTTTTGTATTTTTAGTAGAGATGGGGTTTCACTGTGTTGGTGAGGCTAGTCTTGAACTCCTGACCTCATGATCGGCCTGCCTCAGCCTCCCAGAGTGCTGGGATTGTAAGCGTGAGCCACTGCACCCAGCCCAGAGTTTTAATTTCTAAAGGATTTTGTGAATTATTCACCAATGAAAGCAAAGCTATAAATTGCAGCATAATTTCAAAATATTGCTTGGGGGATATGTTCATGAGAAAACATAAAACTCTATTCTCCTGTCAATTCCTGAGCAAAAATTATCCTACAGTGATAGAATAAACTAGTCATAGTGAGCTTTCTGTGCAGCTAATTTATTTTATGTGCCTACTGTGTGCCAGGTATAGCACTAGATTCTGGGTATACAGTGGTGAATAAGACAACATAGTCCTCACTCTCTTGGAATTTTCTAGTATAGTTTTCCAACTAGCAGTCAGCCTTTTGCATACCTGGATAGCCTGAATATGTACCTCTTGTTCTTTCAGTAGTAATAATGTGTTTGTGAATGTTCCATTCACATTCTTCCCCAGCATCCTTTGTATGTAGAGTGTACTGTACACATGGCTGAGGGATCAGGGAAGGTGTGATCAGGGAAAGTGATCCTGTAAACCTAGCACAGGCCCTGACCACGGCAGCATTCTTCTAACCTCCTAATCAGTGAGACAAGTGTGGTTGCTACCTAATAAACCACTGCAAAATCACATTAGAACTCCTCATTTATATTTTTTAGCTCAAACATGTTCTCCATGTGTCTGTTGGTGTATAGCGCATCTCTATACAAATGTACATGGCCCTTTCCCGTGTTTTATTTCATTTTCCCTTCAGAAGAAGCCTGTGCAGCAGAATGAATCAGGCAATAGTATCTCACACATGGATGAAAAGTGACTTCCCTCCCCGTTCTCCTGGGGAGGGCTGCTTCCCGGCTTTGCGAAGCCCTACCTCTTACAACCTAATCTGCAGCACCAGCTTTACCAAGTGAGGTTCACTTTATATTCAGCATTTACTGATCACCTGCTACGTGTGAGACTTTCCTCTGGACATGCTCCTAATTCCATTCGTTGAATCATTAATCCCCAGGAATCTCAAGATCCCAAAAATATAGAGACCCCACAGAGAAAGGCTCAAGTTCACTACAGCAAACGCCTCTGTTCTGAAGAGTAAATTCAAGTAAGAAAAGAAACAACTAATCATGTTTATGCTGAGAAATGTTTCTCTTCTTTCTCTCCTTTCTCTCCTTCTTGATCTGCTTATTTCTCATAGTTCCCCGTCTCTGAGCTTCTCCCTGGGGCCTACAAAATGCATCTCGCTGGCATCCTGGGAGAGCACTGAATAAATATAAAGTGATAATGAGGAGGCGGCAGCTCTGGGCCACCTGGGAGGTGATAAGTGCAGCCAAGAGGCCCGGTGGGACCTGAATGCCTGCTCAGACAGCCCAGGGATCTCAGGTGTGATGTAATTGTTGCTCAGCTTGTTTCCTTTACCCAATAAACTGTAGCTCTGTGGGGGCAAGTTGTATATTGTGCTCTCCATATAGCCCTAACGCAGTGTCTGGTGCTCCATAAATAGTTATTAAAAGTAGGAAAGAAGGCAGGCAGGCAAGGCGGAAGGAATGTGTGGGGGTGCACCTAAGCTTCTGAGGTTGTACAGAAAATGTGGACAGAAACCTAAAGTCTAGGCAGGAGCGGAGTTTGCACTCCGTCTTTTAAGACAGAATCCCTGGGTTAGTTCAGGTGAAAGCCCCATGGATTAAACCTGTTTGACGCCTGGTTTGTGGGAGTCAAGGGATGTATGCGCCTCCTCTGCTGGCTGCCACACAGGAGCTGTGTTCAGTCTCACAGGGACATCATCAGCCTGGGAACAGCTGTGTGGCTGTAACACCAGTGGCTGCTGGTGTAACAGCTGGTACACACACCAGTGGTGACCCCCAGATGGGCCCACAGGGCAGAAACACTAACGGCCAGGCCTTCTTCTCCCTGGGGGCTTCCCAGAATTCCTTCACAGCAGCGACAAAGGCAGAGCCCAAGCCCATTGGATGTTTTGCAAGTAGTGGACATGAGTCCTGAAGAGCAGCTTTACCACTCCAGGGACCACCAGGCCCTGCCCACCCAGAAGTCATAGCAGCCAGTGTAGACTTTAGCTTAGGAATACACTGCATGACCATCTCTGTGGGACCCCTTCGCCCTCAACCATCCTGTGAGATGTGGAAATTGAGGTTCAATAAGGCTGAATAACTTGCCTAAGGTCGCACAACCAGTGGAGTGTCCGAGTTCATACTCAGGGCATCTGGTCCTTTGTCAATCACATCAGCAGAGGCATAGCAGCTGCAATATTGAGAATACACTTGATCTTAGCCAAAAGGCCAAGAAGTGATGCAATGTTGAGAATAACCAGCAGAGGACAGCCTCCACCAAGAGGCCATTTACTGCCTTTGCAGAGATGGAAGCTAACATACCAGTATTGGGGCATATGTCACCATATGCTCCCTGCTCCCTGACAAGATACACTGAAAAGGATCCAACATCAATTCTGTGATTTTCCTGTCATAAAAAGCTTACCTAAACCTAATCCTGAAATACCAAATAAACTCAAAATCAGGGGCAGTCTACTAAGCAACTGGCTAGTACCCTTCAAAATTCCTAAGGCCCAAAAAGTCAAAGAAAGGCAGAACTGTTCCAGGTTAAAGGAGGGCCATACAGCTAAATGCAATTAAATGCAATAAATGATTGATGTTTCATTGGATCCTGGGCTGAGAAAAAAGCAATACAAAATGTAAAGGACATTATTTGGATAATTGATGTAATCTGAATTTGAACTGTGGTTTAGATAGTAGTATTGTATCAATGTTAAGTTTCCTAAAGTTGCAATCATAATATGTTTACATAACAGAATGTCTTTGATCTCAGAAATATTAAGGGGTAAAGGGGTACAATGTTTCCAACTAGCTTTAAAATAGTCAAGGAAGAACACAGAGACAGTGATAAGGCCACAAAAGAAATGGAGCAAAATGTAAGCAATAGGTGAATCTGGGCAAAGAGCACGTGGAAATCCCTTATACTGTACTTACAATGTTTCTGTAACTTTTAAATTATATCCATATTAAAAGTGAATGAGAGAGAGAGAGAAACTGTCCTAGTTTTTCAGAGCTTTGGCCTTGTGGTAGCCATACCCGATTTGAGTCAGTGAAAGCTTTCTCATTGAGGGGGTGGGGGCAGTGAGGTGAGGCTTCTTTTTAGTAAAGTGTGGCTTCAGCCCACTGTGGAGCCCTGACCTTTGCCCTGGACTGACCAGAGTGACTACACACAAAGCTTACCTGATAATAGATTTACCTGACCTATGAGACGGCCTTTGCTTAAACGTTTTGAGGGAGTGAATATAATTCATGCCTATAGGTGGAGGAAGAACAGTGGACCAAGCTGAAGGCAGAATGGAGCTCTGGGGGCTGGGGACACAGGGAGCATTCCAGGGCCTGTGAAATACAGAGAAGGAGAAAGGAGAGTCATCTGAGGGAGGGGTGCAGGGTGGAACCACCACCTACAGCTTTGCTGGAACAGTCCTTCCAAAAGGTAAGGCTGCTGGAATCTGAATGAGCAGGGGAAATGTTAACAGTAAAAAGACTGCTATGAGGGGTAGCCATGAAAAAGGACATAGAGTAGAAAAAGCCGATGGGGATGATATAGACAATGATGTGTGTTAGAACCACTTGGAGGACTATTGAAATTCTGATTCTTTTAGGCCTGGGATAGGGGGGTAGCGAATTTACATTTCTAACAAACTACCTGGTGCTGCTGGTCTGGACCACACTGTGAGTTGCAGTGGTGTCGCAGATGATTGTGTCCAGCCCACCCTGGAGGAGTAATGCCTGTGAGGAACATGTGAGAGTCACAATCAAAGAGGTCCAGGGTTGACCCTGCGGTACCTCTAGCTGGGCAGTAGGGATTAGGAACAGACAGCCTCATGGATGAAATGCCACTTAAACTGGATTTCAGAGGAGCTGGGATAGAGGAGGGCCTTCTAAGGAAGCAAAAACCCAGAAAACAGTCCAATCCAGTTCATCATTTGGGTTCCCCGGGGAAATGGTGGGCAGAAAGGCAGTTGAAGGGCCTGAGTGCCAGGTCAGGAGTTTGGACCATATTTGGCAGATGGTGAAGAGCCTATGGTGGAGACATGACAGAGAGAGGGTTTTCAAAAGATTGACCTGGTAGAAGTATGAAGGGCAGATAGGAGAGGGGGAGACTTGAGGTGAGAAAACTAGACAGGAGATCCCAGCGGTGGGCTTCCTGGGATGGAAGGGCCTGGGGAAAGGGGATGGCAAGGGTGCATGGAAAATAAGGGAGTTTAAGCATTCTAGCTAAGTGGGAAGTAGAGTTACACAAAGAATCCATTTGTTCTGTAAGACTTTTGGCCTTGAGTTACCACCAAAATTGATATGAAGCATTCAAGTCTTCAAAGATGTTTTTTAAAAAATCAATCCATTAAATGTATTTACAGGACATTTATTACTGAAAATTAAGTGTGAGCTTTCATATGAACATTTTCAAAAGCCTCCTAAGCAGCAAGTGGGCAGATGGAGACAATGATCTGCTGGGAAACGTTTACCAACAGGCTGGGAGTCAGGAGAGCCCTGATTTGTAGCGAATGTCAATTTCCAAGCTATAAAATTCTCTCATAATGGCCGATTTCAAGCTAACAACATGATGTCAACTAGCTTGTAAAATTCCAAAAATATATCAGTTGGCTCTTGGGAGCCAGTACGAGCTGTTTCTAGCACACTCCAGAATGTAGAACAAATGACAGGAAATGGTTGGAGCCACTGCATAAGTAGTGAGTAAGTTTCTTTTCAGCATTGGTTTCTGAACCCAGAGAGCCAGGATTACCTGTGGAAGAAGCTCACAGGCTGGGTGACTTTGGGCCCCAAGCATTGGAGCATCGGTTAACAACAGTTCTTTCCAAAGAATGGAAAATGGTGGATAGGATGGATTTGTTCTAAAGCCCCAAAGCCAGGAGGATTATTTTACATAATAGAGAAGCATAAAGGAAAGGGAAGAGTCTTAAAACTAAGAGGAAAGAGACCTGGTGTTTGCAGGTATCTCTGTCTCTGATACTTAGCAGCCGTGTGCTTAACTGCTTTGAGCCTCACCCTCTGTCTTTGAAAGCAAGGACAATACTAATAGTATACACAGCTTCATGCAAAGCCCAGAAGGCATTCCATACCGGTCAGACTTCATAACCCTCCCTTTCTTCCCTACTACAGCATTCACCCCTCTCCACTTAGGTTTATGCTGCCCCAGACCCTGTATCTGCCCCATAGAACCTATCCTCTCATGTCTGAGGGATGTCCCACACCTTCAGGGTAGATTTGGAAGCTGCATTGGCCAGTCTGCTGCAGAGAAGAAGGCAAAGGGAGAGAAGCTGATTGTGTCCCCATCAGCTTTCGCGGCTGTGCTTTGGTCCCTCACGAGCTGTACTTCCTGCCCTTGGATTCTAGTCTTTCTTTTTTTCTGAAAATTTTTTCTTTTGGCTTAAAATTGGGATTCTGTTACCTGTAACCCAAAGAGCCTGAGACACCCTAATTATCTTCCTTCAAAAATTCTGGTAGAGACAAAAGACACTGGCCCAGGAATCAGATTTGAGTTTTGACCTTGGACAAATGACTTCACCTCTCTGGGTCTTGGTTTCTCATCTGTAAGATGAACTAATGAACCAAATGAATGTAAATGAATTTTAGCACCAGTGTACTCCTCTGTTCTACATATCTTTAGCCTAATGGGAGTATATTAGAGTTAAATGCCCATTCAATTCCACTAGTCAGAAATGAGTTGATTTGAATGACCAGAGAGCTTTGGACAGTATTTGCACAGTGCTGATTAACTCCGTAGCCAGTCCTATCTGGGCACAGGTGACACCTTAGTTCGCCTGGTGTCTGTAGAGGGTCCTGGAACTTGTGTAGGATTGTGAAAGGCTGCTGATGGTGGGCCTTGGCATGCATGGAGAAGGATGATGCTGCAGGGACATGAGGCTTTCATGAACATTTTTGAAGCCATGAAAGTGTCCTAGGGTTCCTGACCTGTCATCAGAGTGTGCTGATGTGGGCCAGTTTCCTGTCTGAGACTTTGATGGATGGGAAGAGGTGAATATTTCATCAGCCATAACCACCTTTAGTATTCACCCTGGGAGATGCTTTCCTTGTGCTCAGGGAAAAGGGCTAATTGTCAAAAGTCTTTTTTTTTTTTTTTTTTTATGGTAATAATAAAAGAGTAATTGCTGTGGAAGATGAATGTATTTATAAACTATAAGGAAGAAAGTGAAATAATTTGTTAACCAAAGACCTGGAGATAACTTGTAACAGCAATTTCTTTCTTTTTTTTTTTTTTTTTTTTGAGATGGAGTCTTGCTCTGTCACCCAGGCTGGAGTAAAGTGGCATGATCTTGGCTCACTGCAACCTCCGCCTCACAGGTTCAAGCAATTCTCCTGCCTCAGCCTCCCGAGTAGCTGGGATTACAGGCACATGCCACCATGCCTGGCTAATTTTTGTATTTTTTTTTAGTAGAGCCATGTTGGCCAGGCTGGTCTCAAACTCCTGACCTCAGGTGATCCGCCTGCCTTGGCCTCCCAAAGTTCTGGGATTACAGGCATGAGCCACCGCATCAGGCCAGCAGTTTCATTTATATCCCTCTAACTGCATGCCACCGGGTTTTACACAGTCTTATAAACTGCTTATCTTAGAAATGTTTGGGAGAATTCCTCATTAAAGACCTTTATTGGGTCTTCAATTGATTTTTTCTTTTTTTTTTTTGAGACAAAGCCTTGCTCTGTCGCCCAGGCTGGAGTGCAAAGGCACTATCTCGGCTCACTGTAACCTCTGCCTCCCAGGTTCAAGCGATTCTCCTGCCTCAGCCTCCCAAGTAGTTGGGATTACAGGCACCCACCACCACACCCAGCTAATTTTTGTATTTTTAGTAGAGACAGGGTTTTGCCGTGTTGGTCAGAGTGGTCTCAAACTCCTAACCCCAGGTGATCCGCCCACCTTGGCCTCCCAAAGTGCTGGGATTACAGGCATGAGCCACTGTGCCCAGCAGGTCTTTAATGATTTAAGATCAAATAGTACCAAAGACTTTATCATGAAAAACAGAAGTTACCTGCCCCACTACTCCCCACTACCACCACCCCTCAGCCTTGATCCCCCAAAGAAAATTGTAAGCATTTTTGTTTTGTTTTGAGTTTTTTTGGTTGTTACCTCCAATAAAAGATGCTGTTTATTAATTTAGCAACTTTATTCTTTTCTATTGACTTTCTACAGCAATAGAGGAGTCAGCTACTTCTATCCCACTCCTGCCTCCTCCCCATCCTTCTAAATATAGTGAAATCATTATTCTCAGATCTTTCTCCATCTCCTCCTCAACTTCAAAGAACATAATTAAATCCCTATTTCCTGTTACATCAAATATAGATAATATCTCTTTACTCTTCACTTTGTCAAAGGAGCACTTGGCACCCTACCCTTCCCTCCCACTTCTCTCTCTCTTCTACTTCCCCACCTCTGTCAGCCTGTTATATACTTTTACACTTTGTTTTGAAATCATTGTTGAGTTGATTATGTTTGTCTAATGTTGATTCTACAAGTTGAAGACCAGAAAATAATATTTATCTTATTTTGGCTATAGAAATAAAGTAGTGAACTAGGATTACGTTTCTTTATGGAACCAATGTCCCTGCCCAATAGAGAATATTTCTGGAACAAATTATCTTATTTTCTTTTTAATCCCACCGGTTTTCCTTATCTTATCCTCGTATCATGTTTTCCATGCTTTTAATCAAGCTATTTTTTTTGACCGATTCTACTTCTGTTTGTTCCAGCTGCCCTCCAAAAGCAAAACAAAGCTAGAAAACTCTGTAGTTCTCTATCTTCTCTTGTTTCCTCTGGGTCTGTAACATGGTTGCCATATTGCAATTTCTCTTCATTGCTCTCAATGTTCAGAATTCACATTTTTCAAGTCCTCAACAGCTTCCTCTTTCTTAATTTATACATTCATTTTGCTGGAGTGTATTCTCAGGTAACTTTCTAGAAAATGCTATACAGGAGGTACAATTCTGCTTTCATATCTGAAAATGCATTTATTCAACTTTTCACTGAACTAATAAATTGGCTGGGTATAAAATTCTAGGTCAAATACTATATTACTCAAAATAGAATCTGTGGTTTTTTTCTGGAATCTGTTAGCATCTACTTTTTATTCTTGGTGCTCTGAAAGTTTTCAGTGGTGTGTCTATATGTGGGTCTTTTTGATTCATTTGTTCTGGGCATTCATTGGGCCTGTTGGGGCTCCGAAAACAATAGCCAAAACTATGGTGCTTTAACATGTTAAACTAATGAAGCAGACTTAAGGTCTCTCTCTGATCTCCTCCACCTCCCTTTCTCTCTGATCCTCTTTCTGAATGTACAGAGAGGGACTCTCTGTGCAATTTTTTCTTTTCATTTTTCTTCTTTTTTTTTTTAAAAAAAAAAAAAAAAAAGAGTTTTGCTCTATCACCCAGGATGGAGTGCAGTGGTGTGATCTCAGCTCACTGCAACCTCTGCCTCCCCAAACCTCCCACCTCAGACCCCCAATTTCACTGTCAAGTAGCTGGGACTACGGGTCTGTACCACCACACCTGGCTAATTTTTGTTATTTTTTGTAGAGACAGGGTTTTGCCATGTTGCCAAGGCTGACCTGGAACTCCTGGGCTCAAGCAGTCCTCCTGCGTCTGGCATCAAAAGTGTTGAGATTACAGCCATGAACCACTGGAATTTTCTTATCTGACCCAGAAAACTTCTTTCCAAAAGAAGTGCAGTTGTCTTAAGACTTCTTCCCTAGGAATCTCACCAACTAACCAGGAAAGATTAACCACTGGAGAGAAGAAACAGGGAGTCATCACCACACCCACACAGACTATTAATCTACTCTTCTGAGAGTAGCACGGAGTGATTACCTGGGGGAGTTAATCTGCATAATAAGACAACTTTTGTTCACAGTGAAGTTCCACCCCTAGCCTTCCCACGACCTCCCGCAGAGCTCAAAGGAACTTTTTCCAGGCCATTGTTCTTTGTGCTCATTCATTTCCCCTGAAAATCATTTACTCCCACACCCATCATTCTCCATCTCCCCTTCCTCTATGATAAAGAATATATAACTTTCATTGGGTTATTGGGTAATCATTCTCATGGGATTTCCCTGTGCTTCGGCATGTTAAATAATTTTTTCCCCCCCAGTGATCCTTGTTCTGATGTTAAATAAATTTTGTATGTCTTTTTCTCCTATTCATCTGTCTTTTTTTCAGTTCATTTTCAGTGAACCTTCAGTGGATGGAGAGGAGGCTTTCCTCCACCCCTACAGGCCATATCAATCAAAGACATGCTCTTCTAAATTTTAGAAAATTCTACTATTTTGTTTTTCTTTTGAGATAGGGTCTCACTTTGTCATCTAGGCTGGAGTGCAGTGGCATGATCTCCGCTCACCGCAGCCTCAATATCCTGGGCTCAAGCAATCCTCCCACCTAGGCCCCTCAAGTAGCTGGGACTACAGGTGCGCACCACCATGCCAGCTAATTTTTGTAGAGATGGGGGTTTGCCATGTTGCCAAGGCTAGTCTTGAACTCCTGAGCTCAGATCTGCCCACCTTTGCCTCCCAAAGTGCTGGAATTACAAGTATGAGCCGCCATGCCCAGCCTTCTACTATTCTTTTATAACTTCTATTGAGGTTCAGAAAATGATAACCCAAAATATGATGCTTTGACATGATGAGTGCTTTGAGTTAAAGAAAATTGAAAGACCTAAGAAATAAGCCACAGAATCAAAGTCTCTTTCTGACCTTTCCCCAGCCTCATCTTTCTGATCCTTTTTCTGGAAGCACTGAGAAGGGCTCTCTCTAGAATTTTCTTTATCTTACTGAAAAAAACTTCTAAAGGAAACACAATTGTCTTAAAACCCTCTCCTAGGAATCTCATCAAATAAACAGGAAAGATTAACCACTAAGAGTTGTCACCACACCTGAACAGAATTTTCGTCTGTGCTTCTGAGGACAGTTCCAAGAGATTACCTAAGAAACTTTATCTACATAATAAGACAACCTTGTTCTTGCATAGTTTCACCCCTCACTTTCCATGTTAGTCCTATCCAGCTTTCAAAGATAATCATTTATAAAATAGCGTCTGCCTCCCAGGTTTATATATCACTGTCCTATGAAGAGAATATTTAAGCCTCAACCATCTGGCCTCTCTTTGAGTCTCATACTTTGTGTATGGCTCCTGTGTTTATGCACATCAAATGCCTTTTTCTCATGTTAATCTGTCCATGGTTAGATCATTCCAGCAAAGTTTCAGAGTCGGTAGAAGGCAAAGTTTTTCCTCTTCAACACTATGCTTCCTTCCTTTTAACGTTTTTCTCTTTTTGAAACTCCTGTCATTTAGATCTCAAATCTTTATATCACCCCTTTAGACCTTTTATCTTTTTTTATCATATTTTACATTTCTTTTCAAATCTATACTTGGGAGATTTCTTCAACTTCATTATTTAACCTTATTATTGTTATTTTGGAAACCATATTTTTAATTTCAAAAAGCTCTTTCTTGTTCTCTGATTGTGTCTTTTTCATAACATCCTCTTCTTGTTTTGCCACTGTGACATATTTTTCTTAGTTTTTTCTAAGGTTTTTAGAAGTTTTTGTTCATTTGTTTAATCATTTTTTCCCCCATGAATTATCTCTATTTCCTCTAAAATTATGTTTGTCTGTTGGTTTATTTTTCCTTTTTCCTATTGCAGACTTTTCTCTCATGTCTGTTTACTCTTGGCTTTTCATTTCTGTTTAAGACTGAGGCAATAAGGAGGCTGATAGAAAATCTTAAGAACATAGGGAGAGCTTGTCCACTGTCAGGGAATGTTGACAATAAGTCATTCTTTTTGTTGAGGGTCCCTAAAGGCAGGAATACAGAGGGCTTCACTCTGGACTTCCAAATCCCATATTGGCTGCCCTAGTTCTGCACAGGCAGTCTGTACAGTCTCTTCAGAGACACACTCTCCAGTGTTTTACTGAGAGAAGGTGATTGACACCTGTCTAATCTATACAAGCAAGGGTGTCAACTGTTGCACATATAGAACTTTAATGGGTTTCAGCCCCATTTTCCATTACTGCTATCTAGGATCCTTTTCATTTCCAGACTGAAGCACCTCTCACCTTCTGTGGAGAGATCTTGAGCTCTTAGCTGCAGTTCACTCCACCCTGCTGTATTAGTCAGTATTCATACAACTATTTCTGTTTCCAAGAAATCTGTTGAAATCTCTATAAAGCAGATTCCTATGTTCTTCTTTATTGTAGGCTTATGACATTTTAATTCCTGAGCTAGAAGATTCCTGAACTTAAATTGCCGTATGGTACTCTATAACATGGTTGTATGTTAAATTGTAGCAAATGTATAAACAATGTTATGATGAAGATCCTGGTAGCTAAATCATTACACACATCCACGATTTTTTATTTAGAATAAATTGTGAGAAAAATTGCTGCATTAAAATGGAAGCAGTTATGTTTTAAAATAAATTAAACATGCATTTACCTTAGAGTCCAGAAATTCCACTCATAAGTATTTACTCAAAAGAAGTGAAACATAATTCCACACAAAGATTTGTACACAAGTGTTCATAACAAGTTTATTCTATCCGTGATGGCTAAAGACTGGAAACAACTCAAATGTTCATCAACTGATGAATGGATAAACAAATTGTTACACGGTGGTTCCTCCTTATCCACGGTTTCACTTTCTGCAGTTTCAGTTACTTGCAGTCAACTTTGGTCCAAAAATATTAAATGGAAAATTCCAGAAATAAACAATTTCCAAGTTTTAAATTGCATCCTGTTCTGAGTAGTATGATAAAATCTCAAGCTGGCCGACTCTGTGCTGCCCAGGATGTGAATCATTTCTTTGTCCAGCGCTGCACACTATATACACTGCCTGTCTGTTAGTCACTTAATAGCCATCTTGGTTATCAGATTGGCCCTCATGGTATCACAGTACTTGTGTTCAAGGAATCCCTGTTTTACTTAATACTGCCCCCAAAGTGCAAGAGTAGTGATACTGGCATATTATTATAATTGTTCTATTTTACTGTTAGTTATTGTTGTTAATCTCTTACTGTGCCTAGTTTGTAAATTAAACTTTATCATAGGTATGCATAATACCTATCTCAGAAGAAGAAAAATTTGAACAAAAATTTCATTTTTATAAGAGGTCCAAAATGGCTGTAGGTTAGGCATATGGGTAACAGAAGCTAGGCCTACGAATTAAAGCTGAATTCTCACCTGTGAGGCTGGAGTTTGCCAAAATTAAAAACAAATTATTTTTTAATGTATTTGAAATAGAGATGGGGTCTCACTATGTTGTATAGGCTGGTCTCAAACTCCTGGCTGTAAGCCATCCTCCCACCTCAGCCTCCCAAAGTGCTGGGATTACAGGCATAAGCTGCCATGCCCAGCCTTCAGATATTTCACTGACATGTACTTATGGCCACTTTGCCTATCAGATGAAGCACAGAGGCGGGATAGGATCAATCATCCCTCTCCGGAACCTAAGAAGTCTACATGTGCGTTAAACTTTTATCCTATATACATCAATAGCATATTTTAAGAATGTCACCTTTGCTTCACTGCTCCCTGTTTTCATTTTCTGTGTTGCAAAACATGTAAATACTGTGCCTCCTGTACCCATTTGGGGATGCCTTCTCAGTGTGCCCTGAGTTTGTGTTTCCAAGCTATAGTTCTTACACTTGGCTCAGAATAAAATTAACTTTGATTTCTTTAAGTCTATAATGCCAGTTATTTTAACCTTTTGGGTCCACAGATGGCATAGTTGGCAGGATTCTAGCAGAATCCATGGACACCCAGGATTCATTCTCTGGGACTCAGCACTTAGTACCAGAATGAACCTATTGTGTTTGAACTGACTCTGGAGGAGCCACTGGGTATACAGGGTGAGTGGCCTGGAATCTGGACCTCTCTCTCTTTTTGGTAGATGTCTATTTCACTTTATTCTGAGATATTTCCAGAATCAGTAAAAGGAGTAGTAAATCCTGGGTTTGCTAAATTCTTCCTATGCTTGTTATTGTTATTCTAAATTGCTAGGAAGGAAGAAAGGAAAAAGGTCAACTAAGCATTGCTGCAGGTTAGAGTGGCGGTTTCTTTGATCAGCTGAGTGTTTTCAAAGCTCTTTTGTCTGGTCCAACCCTTTACGTTCTATATGTGAACCACTAAGACAGAATTGCTCTGAAGGTATGAGACACTTGCTTCCTCCAGCCTGAATCTCGGGTATTCTTAGGTGACTAAAAATCTTGTGGAGGTATTGCAGGAGATCCCTCATGGTAAGTACTTTGGTCCCAAAGGGCTTCACCATCAACAGAAGAACACTTCAATTGCAATAGATCCTCCAGGGGATGCTCATAAAGGTTGGTCACCTCACATTTGAAGCACCTCACTGCTTCAACAGGTGAGCATCTCCCGAGATGGAGAAGATTAACTCCGGGGTAAGAGCCTGAGAAGTGAAGTTCCTAAGCAGCACACTTTTGACCCTGAACACGATTAGTTGGTTGCAGACAAGGGAGAAGGAGGGAGTCTCTTTATGTGCCCAATTGGAAGGAGCTGGCTTAAAAACAAAAAGAATGGAATAGTTTTTTCCAGGGGTATTTAGAAGCTTCTAAAAGAGGGAATGATAAAATTGCTTCCATTCAGAAGGTGGGCCACAAGATTTTGGAAACTGTTTCTCTACTGCAAAAATTGTCTGAAGTTTCCACTGTCTCTCACTCCTCCTCTGACCATTCCTTCTTCTGATCCTCCAGAACCCTTTTATTCTTTGCTTTCAAAACTGCTGGCCTAGATATTCCTTTACTCCACTTCCATAACCCACAGAAGTTTTGACACCATGCATTAGAGAAAAGCCTGACCCAAGGGGAAAACCTTCAGTGGCCCATACTCCCTGGACCAAGGCAGAACTTAGAGCTCTTACTAAGGAATTTCCAGATCCTACCCAGGATCCTATTGGTTTTACTTAGGAGTTTAGTCTAGCCGTAAGAAATTGTGAATCTTCGCCATTTAGCTCTGTGTCAGTTGGTTCACATGTTAGTATCTGAAAGAAATGCAAGGGAATGGGTGTCAAAGGCTGACTGGAAAGATCCACTAAACAATTTTCTTTTTTTTTTCTTTTAAAGTTCAGAGCTGACTCAGCTGCCTAGGCTGGAGTGCAGTGGTGTGATTATGGCTCATTGCAGCATTTAACTCCTGGGTTCAAATGATCTTCCCACCTCAGCCTCTTGGGTACCTGGGACTACAGGCACACATCACTGCACCTGGCTAATTTTTTTAAATTTTAAACTTTTTTTTTTTTTTTTGAGATGGAGTCTCGCTCTGTCGCCAGGCTGCAGTGCAGTGGCACAATCCTGGCTCACTGCAACCTCTGCCTCCCAGGTTCAAGCCAGGTTCAAGTGATTCTCCTGCCTCAGCCTCCTGAGGAGCTGAGATTACAGGCACGTGCTGCCACACCCAGCTAATTTTTGTATTTTTAGTAGAGACGGGGTTTCACCATATTGGCGAGGCTGGTCTCGATCTCCTGACCTCATGATCTGCCCATCTCGGCCTCCCAAAGTGCTGGGATTACAGACATGAGCCACTGCGCCCAGCCAATTTTAAACATTTTTTGTGGAGATAAGGTCGTTGCTAGGCTGGTCTCTAACTCTTGGCCTCAAATGATTCTCCTGCATTGGCCTCCCAAGTCGCAGGAATTATAGGCGTGAGCCACCACACCCGGCCTGAGAAACTATCTTCATAAACAAACAGCTGCAGACCAAGCAAAAGCTTGAGAACTGACAAACCATTTAGCCTAAACAATTCGCCTGATATTTCCTAAGACCTCTGACTGGTCTGAAGTCCAGCAGTGTAAACAAAAACCAGACAAGATAGTGCTGGACTACTTTGAAAGATTTGAAAAGAGTTTTAGACAATGTTTGGAAATGAATGAAGAAAGTCTAAGGAATCATCAGAATGATTCTATTTTAATTTTAACCTTCTTTAAGAGATTGGATGAGCAATTGGCCAAGGTGGTCAAAATGCACCAAATAAATTGGGATTCTGTGCACACTTTTAAGCTAGTGAAACTTGCTGATAAATTGGCCAGTTATACAGAATAAGAAAGACAACAAAGCCACTAAAATCATGAATTTACAGATTCAACAACTTATTGCTCAGTTTACCTGATCTAAACAGAGGCCTTGCTTTCAAAAGAAGCCTCAGAAACATCTAAAGATGTTTGTTGTTATTGCAAGAAAACAGGACATCTAAAGAAAAATTGCAGAATACTGAAATGGGCATAGAAACAAAAGGAAGAAAAGGAAAAGAGGAATAGGGGCTCCAACAGAATCAAGAGGGCTTTCCCTTTTCTTTTGCAATATTCTGCAGGAAGTGGAACTATGAACCCTACCTTTTTAAAGAATGTTCTTCCTCAGAGTAATCAAACTGTTCAAATGGTAGGGATATATACTCAACCAGTGACTATATACAAATCAGAATCTCTGCCTTTCCAATAGGGAAATTTAGATGGACATCCTTCTTTTCTTTGGAGCCTTCTACACCAATACATCTTATGGGAGGAGATTTTCTAGAACTTTATAATGCTCATATTTCTTTTTCAGAAAGAAGAAAAATGTTTTAAAAAAATAACTGAAAGAGGATTAATTCAAAATGATAAATCAGAAAATTCAGAGCAGATAATCATCCAAATTCAGTCATCAAGTATTAAGACAAAGAACTTGATGCTTGCTTTCTTTCTTTCTTATTTATTTATTTATTTATTTATTTAGAGACAGAGTCTCACTCTGTCACCCAGGCTGGAGTGCAGTGGCACAATCTCAGCTCACTGCAACCTCTGCCTCCCAGGTTTAACCAATTCTCCTCTCTCAGCCTCCAAACAAGCTGGGATTACAGGTGCACACCACCACGCCCAGCTAATTTTTTTGTATTTTTGGTAGAGACAGGGTTTCACCATGTTGGCCAGGCTTGTTTCGAACTCCTGACCTCAAGGGATCTGCCCACCTTGGCCTCCCAAGGTGCTAGGATTACAGATGTGAGCCACCACGCCCAGCCATCTTGATGCTTTATTAAGCCAAATCCCTAATGATTTATGGTCTGAATCATCCACCAATGTCATAAAAATCTTAACAGCTACCCCAATATGGATATGAATGGATCCAAATAAACCACTTCCACTTCCAAATATTAAACAATAACAGGAAGTGATAATAGAAATAAAATCAATAATTAAATATTTTATTGATAAAGGATGGATTATCCCTTCCACCAGTCCTTGTAATACTCCCATCCTCCCAGCATGAAAACCTAATGGGAAGGAATGGAGCTTTGTACAAGATTAGAGAACCATTAACAAGATTGTGATTCCCCATCATTCAGTAGTCCCAAATCCCTACACACTCCTTTATTTAATATACCAGTAGGCAGTGAATTTCACTAACTGATTTATGCAGTGCTTTTTGTTTATTAGCATACCAGTAGATCCTGACCGTCAATATTTGTTTGCCTTTACCTGGAACAGTTGTCAATATACCTGGACTGTTATGCCTCAAGGTTATACTGGAAGCCCAACTATTTTTCAAAATATTAAGGGCTGAGATGGCTGAGCTAAATTTTGAGGAAATTCCACTCTACTTCAGTATGTGGATGATCTCTTGTTATGCTTTTCCATTCTACATGATTGCAAAAATCACACCCTGTAGTTGCTGGAACAATTAGCTAAAACAAGACATAAGTTAACTAAAGAAAAATTCCAATATTGCTTAACAGAAATAAAACATTTGGGACATTTAATTTCTAAGGAGGAAATACATATTAATTCAGATAAAGTAACTGGAATTCTTGCATACCCAACTCCAAAGACTGAAAGACAGCTTAGGAGCTTAGGAGTGTTTTGGGCTTAGCTGGCTACTGATACAGTTAGATACCCAATTTTACTCTCATGGAACAGTCTTTATATGCATTGTTGAAAGATCAACCTGACCCCATACATTGGATATCCTAAGAACAAATAACTATTCAGTAAATAAAGGAAAATCTTACAAGGGCCCCTGCTTTGAGCCATCCAAATTATCAGCTACCATTTTTGTTCTTTGTTTATGGAAGCCATGGCATCATCCTGGGTGTTCCAGCCCCAAAACACAGGGGAAAATATAGACTTGTTGGCTCTGATAGTCAGCAATAGACTCTATAGCTCATGGGCTGCCCCCTTGTTGGAGGGCCATTTCAGGCATTATCATATTTCTCAAGGCTACTCAGGAAACTGTAGTGGAGGCTCCCTTGACTATATATGTACTTCATTCTGCAGAAGTTTTTTTGAATTCACATCATACACAATATTTTTCTGTCAACTGATTGGCTTTATTACAATGTACTTTTACTCTCTGCTGCACATATTACCCTCTCTTGCTGTAATACTCTTAATCTCACAAGTTACTTCTTGAAGCAACTGAGATTACCTCATGACTGTATAGAACAGCATACTATCTGTATGCTGTATAGTTCTATTACTAATAGAACAGCTTTTGATGCCCAGTCAGAATTTTCAGGAGATACCACTACAAAATGCTGATATTACCTGGTTCACAGATGGATCATATTTAAAGGATAAGTTTGAAAAATACCAAACAGGCTATGTCATTGTGTCTCATGTAGACATCATAGGGAGCAATTTCTTGCCTAAAGTAAAGTCAGCACAGTTGGCTGGATTAATAGTACTCGCCAGAGGTTGTCTAACTGGCCAAAAATCAAATAACTAATATTTATACTGACAGCCATTACACTTTTGGTGCAGCTCATGTCTTTGGAATGTTATGGAAACAGCGAAGTTATTTAACCTCCTCTGGACATCCTATTAAACATGGCTCTCAAGTTTCTGATCTTCTGGAAGCCATCCAGTTATCAAAAAAAAAAAAAAAATTGGCTATTGTTAAGAGTCTTGGACATTCCAAACATGACTGTCTGGAGTGAAGGAAATAATTTTGCTGATGCTGAGCAAAAAAAAAATAAATAAAAATTAGCTTAATGCTAATATCAAATGAAACTGAGATTGGCCATGTTTAAAGTGAAGGGGCTCAAGAAAAGGCTCCAAAGCGGAAAAAGCAAATATGACTAACTAAGGGAGAATGCTTTTCCCCCAACTTGCAAAATATAATATAGACCCAGTGACAGAAAAGCAAATCCCTATTTTGCCTTTGGGATATCAATTTCCTATATTACAGCATGTCCATGAACTCATTCACTGGGGACCTGAGAAAATATTTGCCTGGGGAAAACACTATTACTGGAAACTCTCACCCACAGTAGTTCATAAGGTTTATGCTAAATGTCCAATTTGTCCTATATATAATCCAGGAAAGCCTCTTCTAGATCTCAAGGGCATTTACCTTTGCCCACCGGCCCTTTCAATATTTGACAAATGGATTTTATCCACTTACCTCCAGCTCAGGGTTATAAATATGTATTGGCTATGATTTATATGTTCTCTCATTGGGTTGAAGAATTTCCTTGAGAAAAAGCCACAGTGTAAGCAGTAGGAAATGTTTATTGGAATGGATAATTTCCTTTTGAGGAATTCTTTCCAAATTACATAGAAATAGGGAACTCATTTCACTGAATAGATAATTCACTCAATTTGTATAATCTGGCCTATTTTCCAATATTTTTATTGTACATATCATGCCCAGTCTTCTGATTGGTGGAATGAACATATCAAAAATAAAACCCAGCTAGAAAATTATCGAAAGCTTTTCCTATTACTTGGCCCCAGGCTCTTCCACTGGTTTTGCTTAACCTAAGAGCAGCTCCTTCTGGAATAATATATCAATTATCCCATGAGATAATTACAGGTTGACCTATGAAACTGAATGGCAGTTTATATGAACCAACTTTACTGAAAGGAGATATACTCCATTATTAACAAAGTTTAACTAAACTTCTTTCCAAACAAACTAAATCGTAAAAAGAGCCTTAAATGCAATAGAGGCAGGACTTGCGACATTAAGACAAGTTGAGAATGTATTTAATGAAGAAAGACATGTACAAGAAAAGTTGATACTTACCAACCTAAGTAGAATAAAAAGCATACTCTTTCAGAAGGAAAGTGAGGGTTGAGAAGCTGCATGGAAAGATAATGATGCTATTGCTGAATGAGTGAGTCAAAGTGCCCAGCTAAGGAGGGACTATGCCAAAGCCCAACAATCAGAAAAAGCATGGGTTCAAATTCAACAAGGTTATTGACCATGCTAATCCTAATGGAAGCAGAAGTGGCCTCTAAAACGTGGCCAGTCATTTTGGATGCAGAAGCACAAGGAATACATTTATGGAAAACATATGGGCCCTCTTCTTCCTGGAAAATTGCTACCAGGGTACACAGCCTGTACTCAGGGCTTCAGCAACCCACATATACAGTAACCAGAAATATAATGCAATATAGCTAGTAGAAATAGGGATCATTTTTAATAATACCCATGTTCTCCCAACAGGCAGTTGATGGAACCATACTAAATAATAATATTTGGAATCCAATTTCAGTTTTAGATTGCAAACAAATTCAGGAAGAATGGTTCTGTCCCCAAAACATCTGGAATCCTGAAATCATGGAAACATGGTTCCTAATTTTTACCCCTATCCAAAATAATATATAGGAAATGGATATTTTTGTTTGGAAGTGAAGACAAATAAGACTATAAGTGCTTTAGATCTTACTTGAAAGCAGACAGTATTTGATTTAAATTATACTGCCATTTAGTGCACTATTGGATTCACAGGAAAGCTATCTTTAGGACAGAATAACCCATATAATAATGAGGACACTGATAATCAAATATTTTTGGGAATTGGAACTCAACCCTCTTCAAGTTGTACTCCCAGCAGAAAATGAATGGTAAGTTAAGCAATTAGATATTATAAATCATCAGTTAATTATGGTTCTGGATAAATCAACTCACATATATAAAAAAGTACATATATAAGCAAAGGGAGAAGGATGATTATTCTATTAAGCACAAACTACCAAAATGCATATTCAGGTTTTTTTTCTATATGTTATTTCTTTTCTTCATTGTCTTTAGCTAAATGAACCTCTCAGTTGTTCACTGTATTGCTTATTATTTTTCTAATATTTCTGTTACAAATGTTATAAATGCTGCAGAAATTACAAATGTCATAGAAGGAATAGAATTCCAGCTAAAATTATGTTTGTTCATCAATTTGAACTAATAGCCACAGAATGTAAGTAAAGGCAGTCTTCAAATGGCCCATTTTGTCCCACGCACTGCCTCCTCTACTTCTGACCAAATGGGGAAGGGCTTCCCATTAACTTTTGTTTAGCCCTAAAGTCCCAAGGCTTACAAAAGACATCAAGCTTGATATTCTTCCACCTGACTCCTCAAGGTCCCTCACCAGTATGACTGACCATGCAATGGATCATTACCTCTAAAGAATCTCTCCTAAGGAAATAATCCTAATTGCAATCCTGATCTCACTTCTCCCTATGCTAATGAGGAGACATTAGCATAAAACAAGGGGCTTTGGCATTCCAGAAGGAAAAATAGGAGCCTCTCCATCTTCACTGGAAAACCAGATGATGGCACTTCATGTGGGGGTGAACAATAGCATAAGCACATTTCAGAATTCTGATTTGATCCCGTATGCCCTATCATTCTAAACAAATGAGACCTGTTCTCTTCAAATTTCTTATTATTTGGTCTTCCCACCCCACCCCAAGTTACAGCCACAGTGATTAGTTTGGTGTTTGTTCTTCCAGATTATCTAATAAATATACTAATATGTATCTGTGCATACAATTTTTGTGGATGTGGAATGTTACTACATACATATTCTTGCAACTTGACTGTAACATTTTTAAGGTTTTTAGCTCCTACAAAGGGCCATTGCTTTCCCTCATAGGGAGGGCTTAGCAAAGAACCCTGCATATAATAGGTCTTTACATGTTAGATTCAGTGTCTTTCTTTGCTGGTGAGCATTTCCTCTTACATCAAAAGACAATATTTTAATAGGTTGGGTGTAGTGGCTTGTGCCTGTAATCTCAACACTTTGGGAGGCCAAGGAGGGAGGATCGCTTGAGGCCACAAGTTAGAGACCAGCCTGGCCAACAATTTTACATATTTTTCAGATTAGCCGGGTGCTAATTTTTAGTAGTTCAAGCTACTTGGGAGGCTGAGACAGGAGAATTGCTTGAGCCCAGGAGTTAGAGGTTATAGTGAGCTAGGATCACACCACTCCACTCTAGCCTGAGTGACAGTGAGATCATTTCTCAAAAAAGGCAGAAAGATAGAGGAAGAAAAAATAAAGGGAGGGAGGGAATATTTTAACATTTGCTGGTATTATTTTTACTAAAATCACACATTCTCTAACTTTTAGCCTAAGTTCTTGTAGCCTAAATTCTTTCTACTACTGAAAGGAAAGCAGGACTCAGTGGGACTCTGGGTGGTAGTTAGGACTGAGCAGTGACTTGGTGTGGATTAAGGATGCCCAAACAGTGCCCAAAAAATGAAGTTACAGGAATATTTGAGCAGGGAGTGGCAGTGGTCTATCTCTGCCAGCCAGAAGAGGCTCCGGCCCCCACAGTCATCTCAGATTAACAGCAGATTTCTCAGCAGAAACCTTACAAGCCAGTGGGATTGGGGTCCAATCTTTAGCCTCCTTAAACAAAATAATTGTCAGCCAAGAATTTTATATCCAGCAAAACTAAGCTTCATACCTGAAGGAAAGATAAAGTCTTTTTTCAGACAAACAAATGCTGAAAGAATTTGCCACGACCAAACCACTACTATAAGAAATGCTAAAAGGAGTTCTAAGTCTTGGAACAAAACCTCACAATACACCAAAATAAAATCTCCTTAAAGCATAAATCTCACAGGGCCTATAAAACAATAACACAATGAAAAATAACAGGGTATTTAGGCACTAACTAACATAATGAATAGAACAGTACCTCACATCTCAATACTACTGTTGAATGGAAAAGTTCTAAAAGCTCCACTTAAAAGATACAGAATGGCAGAATGGATAAAAATTTATCAACCAAGGATCTACTGACTTCAAGAGACTCACCTAATACATAAGGACTCACATAAACTTAAAGAGGTGGAAAATGGAAACCAAGAGCAAGCAAGCAGGAGTAGCTATTCTTATATCAGACAAAACAGACTTTAAAGCAACAACAGTAAAAAAAGACAAAGAAGGACATTATATAATGATAAAAGGATTAGTCCAACAGGAAGACATTATGTTCCTAAATATATATGCACCTAACACTGGAGCTCCCAAATTTATAACACAATTACTACTAGATCTAAGAAATGAGATAGACGGCAACACAATAATAGTGAGGGACTTCAATACTCCACTGACAGCACTAGACAGGTCATTAAGACAGAATGTCAACAAAGGAACAGTGGATTTAAACTACACCCTAGAACAAATGGACTTAACAGATATTTACAGAACATTCTACCCAACAACTGAAGAATATATATTCTCATCAGCACGTGGAACATTCTCCAAGATAGACCATATGATAGGCCACAAAACAAGTCTCAATAAATTTAAGAAAATTGAAATCATATCAAGTATCTTATCAGACCACAAAGCAAGTCTCAATAAATTTAAGAAAATTGAAATCATATCAAGTATCTTCTCAGACCACAGTGGAATAAAACTGGAAATAAACTCCAAAAGGAACTCTCAAAACAATGCAGATACATGAAAATTAAATAATGTGCACTTGAATGATCTTTAACAATGAAATCAAGGTGGAAATTAAAAAATTTTTTGAGCTGAATGGTATTAGTGACACAACTTATCAAAACCTTTGGGATACGGCAAAAGTGGTGCTAAGAGGAAAGTTCATAGCATTAAATCCCTACATCAAAAAGTTTGAAAGGGCACAAATAGACAATCTAATGTCACACCTTAAGGAAGTAGAGAAACAAGAACAAACCAAACCCAAACCCAGCAGAATAAAAGAAATTAACAAAGATCAGAGCAGAACTAAATGATTATTCCTCTTAAGTTTTCACCCACAATCTGTCTCAGATGCCCCTTTTCCTCCATTCCTTCAAGCTTAATGCCAAGCCTACTATATCCAGTCATTGGGGACACAGGGCCTCTGTCAGCTGAGAAATGAAACCCTGCTCCCTCCCCTGACAAGACACGGATGGCTTAAATGTTAAACGATGAGCATTTCTTTAAGAAATAAACCGCAGGAAAAATGTCTTAAAGGATTACATGGAAGATGTGTGAAGTATAGATCTCTAAACTTAGAAACAATCAGTGATTCTTAGGTGCAAAAGAATCATCTGGAAAGTGACTGAAAAATGCAGCTTCCCAGGCCCCATTCTAAGGCAGTTAGCTGCAGGGGACAGTGTGAAAAATCACAGTTGGAGGAACATTGGCCCAGATGATCAACTAAAATGCCTAGTCTTCACACTTAAAAAGAGTTTGGAGCAATGCTACACTCAGCTATGGAAGGGTTACCACTCCTTCCTCAGCCTGATGTCAGGTTCAAATTAAGCTTCAGATTGTCCATTTCCCCCTGCTATTTGTCTCAGTGAGTTCTCTCTCAGCCTTGGAAACCTGGAAGGAAAACACCTTTTCCTTTTAACTTAAAGATTTTGGTATCTGTGCTTTTGGAGGTTCTGAATTGATCTTGGGCCTTTCTTTGCCCTTCCAGGAGTGTCTCTGGCTGCAAATTCAACGTTTGATCCTGTTCCCCTTATCTATTTCTGTGTAAAAAGTCACTCCAAAGCTTAGTGACTTAAAACAATGACATTCATTTATTTTGATTATGAATCTGTAATTTAGGCAAGACTGAGCAGGAATGGCTTTGTCTCTGCTCTCCATGGTCTCAGCTGGGGCTACTTAAATGGGAGCTGGAGGACCCACTTTCAAGATAGTTTACTCACATAGCTGGCCAGTTAGAGCTAGCTTTTGGCTAAGAGCCCAGCTAAGTGGGTGCTTTGGTTCCTGTCAACATGGGCTTCTCCACTCCACAGGGGCCTTGGGCTCCCTCATAGTATTGAGGCTGGGTTACAGGTGTGAGCATTCCCAGGGAGCAAGGCAGAAATGCATGGCACTTTTATGACTTACTAGCTTTGGAAGTC
Source organism: Hylobates moloch (assembly GCF_009828535.3). Lineage (NCBI taxonomy): Eukaryota > Metazoa > Chordata > Mammalia > Primates > Hylobatidae > Hylobates > Hylobates moloch. Next base: position 132,822,061 of record NW_026652280.1, read on the forward strand.
ACATCGTATAGTTTCCACTATACTATTGTTTCAGGAATTCATAAAGTCCCACTCAGATTCAGGGGAGGAAAAGTAACCTCCACCATTTGATAGAAAAAGTGTCATGGTTATCTTATAAAAATAGCATGCGGATGGGAGATGTTATTGCAGCCATCTTTGGAAAGTACAACCTGTCACCAGACCCTGACCTATTTTGTATTATGTCTGTGGGTTTTTCTTAAAAGCATTAATGATGCATATTCGCTAGTTAATTATTATTGGTTCTATTCCATCTCATTTTATCCTCTTCACAATCCTGTGATGTAGCTAGATCTTTTTGTATACATCCAAATATGGTTCACAGACATGTTCGGTATAGCTAGCACATTATTTTAAAAATTGAGAATTCTTACGTATCTGAATTTCTGGCTTCTCTTCACAATCATAAGATTGGATAAATCTAGGCCAAGCTTTCCTCCTATCAGCAGTGAGCTGGAGCTGAGTAGTGGTGGCTCCCTTAGTAAAAGCCTATCTTCTGTTTGCCACAGTCCCCACCACTCCCTGTTACCACTTAACTCATTACATTTTATGTCTCACAAGCATTTGACTTTGAGGTTTTCCACCTTAGAAAAAATAGGCCCAGATTCTACTATGGAAAATTATAATATCCTACCCTTCATTTGGTGTTTCCAAAGTACTTGCTATAGAAAGCTACACTTTGGGGTTTCTTTTTTAATCCTCTCTCTCATTTGGGGGGACCATCAGGTTACTGTTTCTTGTTTGAAGGGCACCTTCAGCTGTCCACTGACTGAAATGAATGATATGCCCCAACTCCCAGAATAGCCCAGCTGCCCAGTTCTAGCCCTTCCCTTCCAGGCTGGCCCTTTTGGGAATCCCCAAGGTGGAGCAGAACTCTCCTTAATCCCTTAAATTTGCTCTTTTCACTGCCTGACCATCATTGGATCCTGATAACTTGGAATTCTCAACAGGAGTAAGGGAAGCTCATACAGGGAGCACCAACGTCAAAGTTTTCTAACACCACAATCTTGCCTAGAGCCAAGTCTGCACACAAAGACCTCCTCTCTGGAAGATAAGTGCCCAGTGTTCATCCACTGTTCAGAACCAATTCTTAATATTCCTAATGTCACAATGCTCGCTTTGTCCTTTCAAAGGCTCTTGATTTTGTTTCCAAAATGTCAACAGATAACTCTAAGTGTTGATTAAACAAGCAAGAGCATTGCCTAGGGAGAGCATTTGGCTGCGCAGTCTTCATCAGGCCCACTAGAGAAGCTCCAGCCTGCACAGAAAGGACAGTCTGGGCCTGACTAGGCAACTCTATCTAATCAGGACACTTTCTTCCTCTTTGGCTCTTGGGTTTTTCTTTAGCTCTTTCATGCTGGGAGAACTGCTCACCCTCAGCACTGCTGGTGCTTAGGAGTAGGAAAGGTCTGTGGTTTTACTCCTCTTAACCTTCTGAGTAGGCTCTGCCACCAAATTAGGACATTCTGGGGCAGGCAGTTCCCCCACTTGATCCTGCTCCATCACATTCCCTGTCCTCCCCTCATCAATAACCATAATCCTAAATTTTATGTTTATTCCTTTATTGTTCATTAGAGATTTTACTATCTATTCTGGATATCTGTTGCTTAACAAAATGCCCCAAAATTTAGTGGTGTCAATCTTTTTTCTTTTTCTCTACAGATCCATTATTTGGGCAGGATTTTGTAGGGAAAACTCATCACCACTTCATATAGCATCAGCCATGCAGCTCAACTGAGGGCTATTGGATCCACTTCTAAGATGACTGACTGCTGGCTGGCTGTTAATGCTGGGTTGAGGCTTGGGGCCTTGGTTTGTCTCCATATTGGCGTCTCCATGTGGCCGGGACTTCCTCACAAAATGGTGGACGAGTTCTAAGGGTAAACATCCCAAGAGAGAAAACCAGACAAGAGAGCAAAACTTGCCTTTTGTGACCTACCCTCAGAAATCACATAGTGTCTATTAATTGAAGCAGTCCCAAAGTCCCACCTGGGTTCAAGGGGAGGAGATACTGACTACACTCTCCTTGATGGGAGGATGGTAAGGTTCTAGAAGAGAGATGGGACCAGAAATGTTGTTGTAGCCATTTTGGGGAAGTGCAATCTACCACAGCACATATGTATGTACTCCTAGGCAATATGCTATTTATTTTTGCATGTTTTACGCTTTATAGAAACATCCCTACTGAATATGTTTTTCTACAACTTTGTTCCCTCACCATTTATGAGTCACTTATATTTTTGGAGTTCATTTATTTTTAGAATTGTAAAACATTTCATTGCAATTATTTGCTACAATTTCGTTGTCTGTTATTTTGTTGAATGTTTGTGCTTTTTCTGTTTCCAACCCTTTTTTTCTATATATTTATGCTTTTTGCTAGTTTGTACAGCTGCTGTGAACATTCTCATAGAACTTTGCACATGAGCCTAGGGCAAGAATTCAACCAGGGTGATTTTTAGCAATGTCAGAGGCATTTAGCAAATGTCCTACACATGACCTCAGTCATGAAAATTTTTTATTTTCATGACTGGGATAGGAAGCATTGGTACTGACATCTAGCAGGTAGAGGCTATGGATGTTGCTAAATATCCTACAGGAAAGCCCCCTATAACGATTAGCTGGTCCAACATGTCAACAGTGCTGAGGTTGAAAAATCCTAGCTTAGGGTATATGTGGAGGAGTAGAATTCTCACTCGATGATAGGATATTCACAGTTTCAACTTTATTATATAATACTAAATTGTTTACCCAAGTGGTTGAGCAAGTCTATACTCCTACCAAAGGGAGGCTCCACATCCTCTGATATTGTCAGTCTTCTTAGATTTTGCCAATTCATGTTTTTTTCCTTCTGAAATGCATGTTTGTGTGCATTGTCCATTTTTATAGAGTAAATGTTTATAGGATTGATTTGTAGGCATTATTTGTATATTCTGGATACTAATTCTTTGTTGGCTGTATGTGTTGAAAATATCTCCTCCCAGTCTGTGGCTTCTCTTCTCACTTCTTCCTGGTTCTTTTGATGAACAGATGTTCTTAAGCTTCATGTAGTTAAATCCATCAATCTTATACTATCCTTCAGGCTTGTGATTTAGGGTTATTATTTAAGAAAGAATGTCCTGCCCTGAGGTTATCATTGCTTCCCAAGCCTGGCAGCATTTTGGGGTTTTATCTTTTCCAGCTGGCAAGACCTGGAGTTCCTCTTGCTGACCCCAGAGGTGCCTGGCCTTCCTTATCCTCCACTGTTTGCTCAGTCCTTATGAACACTCAGATTGTATTTCCTAATGTACTCCATTTTCTCTGTTGGGCTCTTTCTACAACCTCTCTAGCCCTCTTTACCCAGGACTGGACTCTACTGTCTTGGGACTGGCCTCAAAATGAACTGACTTCTCTGGAACCACAGTGCCCCACTTAGTATCAGCACTGCTGAAGATGTCCCTTAGAGATTAGCCATGGCAGGATTGAGCCCCAGTTTTCTACAGTACTTGGATGGTTTCATTTGCACTCATGTGGGGTACTCTCCTCTAGGGCTAAAATCAAAAATGGGGCAAAGCTGAAGATGCCAAGTGGTCCCCAGGAACATTGCTGCTCACAGGAGGGACACCCCAAGATGAGCCTATCTGCTCTGACCACATACCTTCTAGCCAGGCCTATCTACCCAGGGCCCCTCGGAACTGACCATGATTAAAGGATGGCCTTGGTGTGGTCTGCTCCATCCAGGGAAATCACTCAGAGTTAATTTTGCTTCCTTTTCCCTCCATTCCAGTTCTGTCCACATCCTGACTTCTGATATGTCCTCCCTTCTGGATCCTTCTCCCATCCTTTAGACTTCACATTGATCTGGGTTTCCCTGGCTTTGACACTCAGTAAGGGCTTTGGGCAAAACCCACCTTTTGGTTCCAGCAGCTCCTCTTTGCCCCAAGCAAGGCACCTTATCCTAGCTCAAGTCATGATGACCCAAACCCAAGGACCTAGATAAAGTTGAAGAGATACGATTCCAGGTGCCTAACCTGAACAGTTGTCGAGCTTGGAAGAAGATAAATCTTATAGCGGGGAACAGGGAGAAGGTGAAAGTAAGAATCTAAAAAGCTGAACAGCAGGAAGAGATAGGAAAGTAGACAGGTAGAGGAGGATTTGAGAACCCAAAATGTATGCCTATGATGCAGAGCCAGCATGGGAGGCATTATAATGGCTGAGAACATGGGCTTTGTAGATAGGCAAGGATCTCATCTTACTAGTTGTGCGACCTCAGGTAGATTATCCTCCCAGAGCCCTGTTTTCATCATCTGTAAAGTGGGGCTGGTGTAATAACTTGCTCAATTGCATGAAGATTAAATGATAAGTATGTAAAGCATTTGCATAGTATTTAACACAGAGTAAGTGTTCAAAATGATGGGCATTATCAATATTAATTGATGTTAATATTAATATTCATGGACTAATGAACAGAGGACCAGCTGCCCGGTTCCTTTATGGCTGTTCTGGCACACACTGAGGGTCAGCAAATTATGGCCTGTGTATGAAATCCAGGTTGTTGGCCATGTGGCCCATGAGCTAAAAGTGGTTTTTACATTTGTAAATGGTTGAAAAAAATCAAAAGAAGAATATTATTTCATGTGTGAAAATGACATGAAATTCAAATTTCAGTGTCCATAGAGTTTTACTGGAACATAGCCATGGTTGTTTCTTTTGTATTGTCTTATTTTCTGCCTCTCCAAGAAAGCTTGCTGACTCCTGGCATAGGCCAAGTGGACTAGGGGCAGGTGCTTTAGTCAGCTGGACCTTGGAGAACTGGGCAATCTCCTCTACTCCACAGCTCTATACATGCTAGCTACCCTTCTTTTCCTACCAGCCCTCCCCTGGGGTTCCAGAGTACCTTTTGGTCAAGCCAGCCCCACTTGACCCAGGGCACTGGAGTCTAGATTTCTGAACAATGAGCCAAATCATTGCAGAATCATAGGGGGAATCAGGACAAGGCTGTTTTGAGATTAAAACGAAATAAAATATGTGAAAGTACTTTGTAAATGCAAAGGATGTTATTATTTAGCAAGTAATGGTTAAATGGTGTCAGTGAGGTTTGGATGTGTTTTACTCTTCTTAGTAAATTTAGTAATGTATGTTATGTTCACTTTTAACACATATATTATTAACCAGAATACCCTAATTTCTGTCCAGATCAAAAAAGATTTTACCAAATGAAACCATCCACATTGCATGTCCAACTCACCCCCAAAATGGAGTTTTGAGCTTCTAGCCCTGTCTGCAAAGAAAATCCTGGCTCCTCCATCTTGGTTTTTTTTTTTTTTTTTTCCTCTCCTCTTCGCTTCCTGTTTATCATCTCCATTTTCTTTTCCAGTCTCTGTGCTTGTGCTTTGGGCCACTTGATTGCTTTGGGTGGCCAGAGTAGAGAGCAGATGAATGTCATTGGGTTTGAAGAAGCCAAGGAAATGTAAGAGAAGAGTTTTAAGAGAATCATCAGCCCAGTGTAGACATTTCAAGTGATGGTAAGAGTTGGAGTGGAAGGAACATTAAGAGTCAATTCCTCAGTCACTATTATGGGATAACCAGGATTTGGTAGGAAAAGCAGAAGGAAGAGGTAGATGGCATAAGAATCAAAGATCATTTGTACAAAGGAGAGTTGAGCAAAGTATCAGGGGAGCTAGGACAATGCTGATCACTTCTGAGTCCCCACAGGATGTGGGAAAATGAGCAGCCTTCCATGAAAAAGATGGCAAAGGAAGGCCACAGAGGAGTCCTGTAAGAGAACAGAAGAGAAAAGGCTGAGGTTTGGGTGCTGTCTACCTTAAGCAGGCCCTGAGGGTGGGAGGGAATTCCAGGAGCAGTGGGGAATGAGGTCAGTGGGAAGGAAGTTGGAAACAATGTGGGATTGAGAATGAGAAGACATGTCCTGAGGGGTTTACCTTTCGGGTGGAGGCCAAGGGCAACAGGAACCGGAGTCACCTAGGATTAGCTGGTCCTAAATTGTAAATGAAGCACTGGAGTCATGTAGTTCACATCCTGGGACTGGGGGAGGAGGGAAGAGGTGGGCATGAGAGGCCCTGCTGGGCTGGAGGTGGGTATTGCAGCTGCCACATTCCCTTGCTGCAAAATCCTTTAGCAGAATGTCTGCTATCCAGGAGTACGTGCATTGGTAAGTTTGTTCTCATTTCCTGAACAACTTACGCACTAAGCAATTACTTAAAAGCGCTGAAGGAAGAGGCTCAGGTTTCTAATGACATTCTGTCAACATGACTAATGCTACCCTGGAACACCCTTCCCTTAGGTATCTGCATGGCTCACTTTCTTTTTCAACCAAGTTTCCCTCAAACAGGGGACTTCTCTGATCCCAGTACCCAAATAGCCCTATTCATCACTCACTATCCTCTTGCCATGCTTTACTTTTCTTCATTTTACTTGTGTCCACCGACTCATCCTATATTTGTTTATTAGTTGGTACGTGTCATTCTCACTAGAATGTAAGCCACATGAGGTTAGGAGTTTCCTTTTGTTCTCTACCCTATTCTCCACTGCCGAAAATAGTGCCTGGCATAGAATACAGCTCAATGAACAGCTGTGGGCAAATGAATGAATGAATGACTTGGGCCTGGCCAAGTCATTGGACCTCAGGAATGGCATCTTTCAATTAGAAGTTGTTGCTACTCTAATGATTTTGTCAACCATTAGGTGGCCTATCTTCACCATGCTTTCTATACAAAAGTGAATTGCCTTAAACTCAGCATCAGCGTTTCTCCCTCAAAGTTTTAGACAATGAACTCTGACTGTTAGAAACTCAGCTGTTTGCCTTCACCACTCCTCCTCCCATCTTGCCTCCTCTCATCCTCCTTAACTGCTTTTTCTGATGTTGGCCAAGATATCAGAACCTGAGATTAGTATCAGAAAATTGAGCTCCTACCATGACCCCATACCAAAGCTTGAGGCTTTCAATAACAAAGACAGACACCCTCCTTTCTCCAAGAGCCTATATGTTGTGAGGGAATTGATAATTAAATATGTGATTGTATAATGGTTTAATGAGAATCACAACAGGGGAGGTGCTACCTTCAGAAAGGCTTCCCTCGAGAAATGATACCTGAGTATTAAACTGAAGGATAAGTAGGATTCAGCTGAGCAAAGAAGGGTTGGAGAAAAGTGGACAGCAGGGAAAATCCCTGATCCTAGAGAAGTGGGTCTTGTTGGAGGAGCCAGAACTGGCAGGTGGCTGGGAACCCAGTAGGAGGTGTGAGTAGTCGGTAAAACCAAGGCTGCGACAAGCGTTAGAACCAGATTATCCTAAGGCAAAAATAACTCCATTTCACTACTGCTGCTGGTTTGGTTGGCAAAAGAAAAAAAAAGGACTCCATGATTTTAGTAATCAGATTGCTGGTAATAATATTGGTATTATTATTCTGACACTATTCACTATATATATTATAGGATAGAGCAAATAAGTAATTAGGCTAATGTTGATAGAAACCAAGATTCTTCACCATAAAAGAGATGCAAATATAAAATTTTAAAAATTAGTAAAAATTCTGTAATTTTAAATTTGAATAAAATATATTAGTGTAAACTAATGATACATTTTCTTATCTTAAATCTGTTTCCTATCTCTGACCACTATTAAGGCCTAGAAACAATGACTAGTCAAATGCAGTCTATGCCCCTAGTACTGGTTTGTAGTCTCTAAATTATGCTTCCCACCAAATGGAACCAGGGCTTCTTTCAGAAATGGATGGTCCAGAGGAGGAATTGCACATGATGAGGCTTAAACACCATGATATACCAGATAGTGAGGTAAGTGTCAGAGATCCCTGGGGTCATGTCAACAGGACTCAGAAGTCAACTTGTCAAGGCGCTCACTGGCCACAAATGGGGCAATGTTAATATGAATAAGAATAACTAAAAAGGACTGAAATCCACATGAATTCTGTTGGAAATTCACAAGTTTATAATGATGTTCAAAAAAGAAAAATAAAGACCATTGTTCACCTTTGGATAATACAGGGGAACCAACTCATTATTCTGAAAACAGGAAAGCAAAGCAAAGGAATCTACATTTGCCATATAAATTGAACCTCAGGGTAACCAAATGGTAGAGAAGAGAATGTTTCTTTCTATAGGAGTATTCCAGCCAATAATTTAGAAGAAATATTGGGCCGGGTGTGGTGGCTCATGCATGTAATCCCAGCACTCTGAGAGGCCAAGGCAGGAGGATTGTTTGAGCCCAGGAGTTTGCCACCAGCCTGGGCAACCTAGCGAGACCCCCATCTCTACAAAAAAAAATTTTTTATTAGCCAGGCACAGTGGTGCATGCCTGTGGAGGAGGAGGAGGAGGAAGAGGAGAAGGAAAGAAGAAGAGGAAGAGGTGGAGGAGGAGGAGGTGGAGGAAGAGGAAGGATGAGGAGGAATAAGAGGAGGAGGAGGAAGAAGAGGAGGAAGAGGAGGAGGAAGAAGAAGAGGCAGAAGAAGAGGAAGAAGAGGCAGAAGAAGGAAGAAGAGGAGGAAGAAGAGGAAGAAGAAAGCAGAAGAAGAAATATTATTTGCAAGCTCTTAAAGAAATAATTATTCTGGGTAACAATAATTGTATTAGTTTCCTATGGCTGCCATAACAATGTACGACAAACTGGGTGGCTTAAAACAACAGAAATTTATTGTCTCGCAGCTCTGGAGGTTGAAATCAGAAATCAAAATACTGACAGGGCTGTGCTCCTCTGAAGCCTCTAGAAAAGAATTCTTCTTTTTGTTTGCCAGCAAGCAGTCCTCAGATTCCTCTGCTTGTAGAAGCATCACTTCCTTCTCTGCCTCCATGGTCACGTGGCTATCTTCTCCCTGTGTCTATCTGTGTTCAAATTTTCCTCTTATAAGGACTGAATCAAGGCCCACCCTAATCCAGTATGACCTCATTTTAACCTGATTCCATCTGTAAGAACCCTGTTTCCAAATGAGGTCACGATCACAGGCACAGCATTGGTGGGTAGTTAAAAGTTCAACATATCCTTTTGGGGAACATAGTTCAACCCGTAATAATCATCAAGGGCAGCCTAGATCACAAATAGGAAGACATAAGACTTTATTTTCTGGGAGCGTATACCACCTATTGGCAAAGAATTAGACATAAATCAGAGTAAGTCTAGATCTGCCTATCAATTTACAGGAAGTAGAGAGTACAAAAAGGCATGTTAAAAAATACCACAGGCAGTAGAATCAGCAAGATCCAGAATGTGGGAAACTCTGCAGGACTAATGACTTGGTTTCTTCAACAAATAAATTACAAGGAAATTCCAGGAGCAAGCTCTGTAAATTATAATAAGATGGACATAATAGACATAACAACCAAATACAATATATAGATTTTGTTTGAAAATTTGAATACTTACTAGATAGTTAATAAAATAATGGCTTATCAACAATTTAAAAAACTTAATTATATTGTGGTAATGTTTAAAAAAAGGAGAGTCTTTAACTTACAGTAGTACATTTCCGCAGATAAAATGGCATGTTTGGGGGTGGGAAGACAGTAGGGGTGGGTTAAGTATGAAACAAAGTTAGCCAAGTTAATTAATGAAACTTGGTGGTGGGGACATGGGGTTTCATTATATTATTTTCTCTGCTTCATATGCGGACATTTTCCAGCCTATAAAATTAAAAAGAGTTAACGTGCAGTATGTTTAGTTAATGCTTCTCAGCTTGGGAAGTATCAGAACCTACCTGATACTGCTGAGGATACCTCCCTCCCTCAGCCTCATTGAGATCTTCTGTTCTAGATACTTTCCTAGGAAATTGAGCTTCTCTTTTCAAACTTATTCACTGCAGCTTGATTGCTGATGGAGACCTTTTGTTTGTTGGAAGCTCCTGGCTAGCTGACAAGAATATTTTTCATTAGGGAAGAAAGGAATTTTTCAAAACCCCTTTTATTATAAAAGTCCTATGTACATACAGAGTCAAAAAGAAAATTCAAAAAGTGCAGAAAAATTAAGATCACTCCTCCCCAGTTCTACTTCCTAGAGTCTTCACTGCTTCAAGTTTCTTGTGAATTGCTCCAGACATTTTTCTAAGCATATACAAAAATAAGCATGATTTGGACCTTACTGTAAGCCTAAGTATGTTTGCAACTTTGCTTTTTTTCCACCCAGCAATATATCTTAGAGACATTTTCATAGCAGCAAATACACATCCTCCTCTTTTTTATTCCATTATGTGGAAAATCATATTTATTTCAAATTGGTCCCTGAATGGCAGGCACTTTTTTCCCCAGTGATTTCCTCTTAGAGATAATGCTGCCATGCACCTTCTCGAACACATATAGAAAATGAATTTTTTAAAAAATATGCATCTCTTAAGAAAGCCCTTCCTTTATCCTTCCAGCTCAGGACAGGAAGCTCCCTATGATATGAAGCAAGCACACAACAAACCTCCTGGACCTGTCCGCATCACACTGTGACTCACCAGCCGCGCGCGTGCTGGGCAGGTAGAGGCTGGAGCGGTCAGGAGCATGCCTGGCTCCTGGTGCCTCTCTGTGGAGAGCACCCACGGCCAAAAGCACACAGCTGCCCCCAGGCTGAGGGTGCTTGATACACCCTTGAATCCCCTCTTGTATGATGCCCCAGCCCAGGACAGATAAAAGCATCAGCACCATGAGATTCACCTGCCTCTGGTCGTTAGGTAAGTTCACAGGCACTGGCGTTGAAAGATTCTAGGACTGAGGGATGTTAAACTCAATTAAATTTACCTGGACACAGCAATTGCTTAGCTGGTGGTGTGTCCAAGAAGCTAAAATGCTAATGTGTAGCACCAGTGCCTCTGATGGCTTAGCGGCTTCTCTGAAAGTGGGTAACCAGAGTAAGCTTTTATTTTAGCTTACTTTTTAGCTTACTCTATTTTGTTTAAAAATGTGGTTTGTGTTTAATCCTCTAGAAGTCCTCTGTGTCAGCATGGCTTTTCTTTCCTGCTGTGTGGGACTTTATACAAGACATCTCTTGCCAGATTTTGGAATTCCCTGGCAAAGAAGAGAGGCAATTTGAGTAATCTGGCCACAGACAAATACATTTCACTTCAACAAAGCTTTTCAGATGTCATTGAAGATGTGTGAGAAACCAGATAGAAAGCTATAGAAAATGCTCTTTGAAAAAGTATTCCCTCATTGACTGCTTAGTGAAGCTCTTGCCATCCAATCTCCTGAATGGGATAGATAACTCAGGCCATTGCTTTGCCAAGGAGAGGTTTGTTAGACCATAGGAACAGGGCTTGGATGATGGTCAACTGTCTCAGTACAGGCTATGTGGGGCCTCCTTTACAGCTTCAACAATATGTATCAGGGCTAGGGTCAAAATGTACATAATTTGGTTTGTTTGTCTTTTTTTTTTTTGAAACGGAGTCTTGCTCTGTTGACCAGGCTGCAGTGCAGTGGTCTGATCTCGGCTCACTGCAACCTCTGCCTCCTGGGTTCAAGCGATTCTCCTGCCTTAGACTCCTGAGTGGCTGGGACTACAGGTGCGCGCCACCACGCCCGGCTAATTTTTGAATTTTTAGCAGAGGTGGGGTTTCACCATGTTGGCCAGGATGGTCTTAATTTTCTGACCTCATCATCCACCCGCCTCGACCTCCCAAAGTGCTGGGATTACAGGCATGAGCCACTGCGCCCTGCCGCTTGTCCTTTTTTAAATAATGCTCATGTGCCTGTTTGAAAAGTCAATGCAGGCTTACGTAGTTTCTCCCTGAATAGTATATTTTGGAGTTACTCCTGATTGCTCTTAACTTCCTTTGTGAAATGTGGCCAGTTGATAGTTATTCGAAGACAAGCATATGCGTACTTTAAAGGGACCAACAAAGTTCTCGATCATCTGACAACTTTGATGTTTCAATAACAGCATTTGGCTTACAAATAAGGCTACTCAGAAATCACCATTTTAGTGGGACTTGAGGAGGGGATTCAAGTGAGGAATAGAGAAGGAGTTGAGTGGAAGTCCTATGAGGCCAACACAAGAGATGCAGGATGAGCTGGCTAGAAGGAGAAGGCTGTTATGTTTTTTATTTTAAAAAAAAAGTAGCATTAATATAAATAAAACATAAGAAAAAAGAGCTAATAGAGGTGTGGTGGCTGGGGTGGGGGAATGACGAACCTAAGAGGTACTGGTCGGGCTGGGACAGAGCTTTGGACACAGTTCACTGCTGATTCCCAGCACCATGTGGAAATCCAGTCCTAGACTTTATAGGCTCTGGGCAATAGCTGATTGTGCAACTGGAGCCTGGTCCAAGATTTTCATGAGCAGGGTCCAGTCACCAGGTTTCATCGGGCTATGGAAATAAATCCTGACCAGAGATGAAGTGGATTAGGACCCAGGAGACAGGCACTGATTCTTAGGAAATCATCCAGGGAAGCTTTCTGTCTGCCCCCCTCCCCTTCCCACCTGCACAGGGGTGTCCCATTTCCTGTCCAGTCTCCCTAAACAGCATTTACGTTCTGAACTAGTTCAGCTCCATAGAGAAGCTTTTTTTAAGCATTCATTAGCTTGTAAGATATTTTTTTCACCTATGAAATTCTCTCAAGTCTTTTGACATTGTCAAATGCCACAATGATTGGTTTGAACAACTGTGACTTTCAGCTGCCTGAAGACTTGTAATGCCATCCCTGTGGATTGTAGATTCAAACTCAGGCATCTTTTAGTCAACAGGAGGAAACATGAGAAAGGGATGTAGAGTCCTCTCTCCCTGCCTTTGGGGTCTGCAAGCTAAAACCTGTTTTTCCAACTAACCTATCAATCTTCTAGTCAATCTTGATTCTAGTTCCTGTAAACAGATCAATTTCCTAGAGAGACAGAATACCAGGGTGCCTGGTTTAGGAGTCAGAAAATCTGGGTTCAGTATTGTCCGTACCACCAATGACTATCCATGGCCCTTCAGCAAATCTTTCAGTACTTCCCCTTAAATAAAAAAGTAGAGGTTGATGGCCGGGTGTGGTGGCTCACATCTGTAGTCCCAGCACTTTGGGAGGCTGAGGTGGGCGGATCAAGAGGTCAAGAGATCGAGACCATCCTGGTCAACATGGTGAAACCCCATCTCTACTAAAAATACAAAAATTAGCCGGGCGTGGTGGCATATGCCTGTAGTTCCAGCTACTCAGGAGGCTGAGGACAGGAGAATTGCTTAAACCCGGCAGGTGCAGGTTGCAGGGAGCCGAGATCACGCCACTGCACCCCAGCCTGGGAGACAGAGTAAGACTCCACCTCAAAAAAAAAAGCAGAAAGAAAAAAAGAAAAAGTTGGGTCAAGATGCACAAAGATTTCAATAGCCCAAAAGGAAGAGTTGAAACTAACAAGATTAGATTTAAAACAGTTAGTTGCAGAGATAGATGCTGGGAAAGAGCTCACGTTGCTATTCCTATAGAAAAGGCTCTGTTGCCCAGAGCTGAATGTGAAACAAGAGTGAGCTATGGCTGCTGGTATAGCTCACCATCACTGGCAGCATTGATAGAAGCTAGGAAGTTAGAGGCTTGCTTTACTGTGCCCTGGTCTGGCCATGGCATCTCCTGCCCCCAGTCTCACATTTGCCTCCAATCCTCTGTCCATCTTGTAGTCCGAGTGATTTTTCTTAAAATCCAAATTTGATTGTGTCACTCTCCTGCTTAAAAGCTTTCAGTGGCTTTCCATTGCCCTCAGCATAGAATCTCATACAATGTCCCTTGTGATTTGGCCCCTGCTGACATCTCCAGACTATCTCTTGTACTCCATTGATCCATGACCCTCACCTCTGATGAGGCTAGAACAAATCATATTTCACTTGTTCCCTTTGAAATGCCTAGCCTTCCGTTGACATTATGAGAGGTGTAATAACTCACCTTCATGCCAAGGGCTGCCAGGAGGAAGTGGGATATGATTTGCTCTGGCTGCAGCAGAGGGCACAAATAGTATCTCCGGTGGGAGGGAGAGGGACATGGTGCAATCTTAGAAGCAACTTTGGAAAATGCTATGATATGCTATATTTGGGTACATTTGGTAGAGGAAGGGTGTACTGTGGAGAAGGGATGGCTTCCTGGTGACCCAAGGAGCAACCTGGCCCTAAAAGGCCTCAGCACCATCTCAGGAATGTGGTTGGAAGGATTCTTGGGTTGGGTGAGGTGTTCATATAGATAAAATATTAAAGATTCTGCAGAGCATGGATTCTAAGATCTGCAGGTTCCTGACAGCTCTAAAACACCACACAATTTAGAAAACTAAACAGCCATTCTAACTTATGACTTATTTTCCTTAGCAGCTTCTGGGTATTTACCTATTCCAAATCTGCGCTTAATGCCTGGTTCACTTCATTGTTCCACTGGGAAAGGAAAAAGGTACATAGAGACATTATATAACTTGTTGTAGTTTTTGCAGGTAATAATAAGAGGCAGAATCTTAATAGGAAACAGAACTCTCAGTTCCTAGGTACTAAAGCAGATGCTTTTCCAGGTCCCTGATGACTTCATGTGCCAAGTTGCCCTATGTCGTGTCTCTTACCATTTACAATTCATGCCTGAATTCCATGTATAAAGTTCAAGAACACAACTCTGACAGGGTGGCTGTGGGTATGGGCTCTGGAATTAGATTGCCTGTGTAACCTCAGAAAAAGTCACTTAATTTTGCTATTTCTCCTATTTCAGCACCTCTCAGTTTCCTCATCTTTCCACTTCTCCATCAATAAAATGGATATAATAATGGAATTAACCTTGTAGGGTTGTTATAAGGATAAAATGAGAATACAGTACATGAGTATAGTAAATGCTTAATAAACATTAGCTAGTATTATTAGTACTGGATAAGGACTGGATTGGAAATAAAGATAACTGATTTATCATTTCCTTGTGAAAGGTATAGTACAGTGGTCTTCAGACTATTTTCTATGTAGCCTCAGAAGTTCCTCAGAGCTTCCACTGAGAGCCTGGACTGGGTTTAATGGGTGAGAGATGACACCACTTGCACAGATGAAATAAATGGGGTGGGAATGTGCACCAAAATGATGCTCCTGTGCTGCTGTCTGTGGTCCTGAAATACAATTTGTTAGTAGGACTTAGCTAATTCTCTAGAAAACTGGTGGGTACTCTATTGCCCCATGTCTTTCCTCCCTCCCCAATAACTCCTTGCCTATGACTAGTTCTCCCACCAACTAGGATAAATTGTTGATAACCTATTGAAGCATTAGTTTCCTTATATTTTAATATAGGTATTTTCTACCCACCCCCTCTGTATGTTCATGGGGATGCTCCCAGGTTATGTGCCATCCTATATATATAAACTCCTCCCTCAGTGCCTGCCTGAGGGACATAGTCAGAAAGGGACAACATAATGGCAACAAAAAAGTGTTTGCCTCTGAGCTCCCTCCTAGTAGAGTCACTGGAACCCCAAGCCCACTGAAGGCATAGCCCAGTTTCTACTTGCAGAGTCCCAGGGGGCCCACACAGATTTTTAGCAATCATTCAAGTTTTTCTGAGGCCAGAATCAGAGCAGAGGCACTCTCTGCACTGTCTCCTGGTGGCCTACGTGAGCTGTCATTGCCTCTGCCATTACCAATGCTGTACCTCCTTTCTGGTAGTCCTTATGGTAGGGACAGGGCAGGGCACTCCTCCAGCAGGGTCACAGCTCTTCTGTTAGATGCCTCGAAGTATTCTCTTGCTGTTTCAACTTAAAATCTTCTCGACCAAGGACTTGGGATTGATTTCCAGTGGAGGCTGGGCCAAGTGACAGTTGAGCCACCTTCTGTCCCCCACTATCTTGCTGAAAAGCCTTTCCCCTTTCTTCTCATAAGCCCAGACAGTGCAATCCATCACTGTCCCAGGATAAAGTCCAGCCTCCACTGGGCCCTCCCCAGGGAAGACAGAGGGGATGCGCTGCTTTTGTCCTCTTTCTTCGTGTCAGGGTTTTATCTGACATCCTGCAGCTCAGCTACATTTCCAATACCCTCATCAAGTAACTCTCCTGGTGGCCCACAAGTGGGTCTCCTAAGGGCATCCTGTCAGCTGGGCTCCCTCTGGGATTCCCAATCCAATATATGAAAGTTCTGCACCGGAGGAGTTCTCCACATTGATAGAGTGTTATTATGAGGAAAGAGTTGGAAAAAATTTTCCTTTTCATAGATTGACAAAGCAGAAAAACACTCTTGGTGTTGATTTGGCCCATCTTTCTGGCTCCAAGTGGGGTTAAACTCAAACAGTACTTCTTTAAACTTAGAGAGAAAGAGAGGAAAACACCTCCCAGAGATTGAAATGCAAAAACACTCCCTTCTAAGTTGGAGGGGTTTTTTTTTTTCCTCCTAATGGCCACACAAATTTTCTGGTGGTGCAATTTGAGTCATTTGCCTATTGTTCTGTCCTCAAGGGAAATCAGAGAGAAGATCATAGCCTCTTTAACTATTTCCATCACATTGCATTTCTCTCTGGCTGAGTTCTTCTCCACCCGGCACACACACACACACACACACATTCCTACCCACATATTTAGTCCTAAACTGTAATCAACTGTGTCCGACTTGGCTCTTAGAAGTGAAGAGGGAGCCCTGTGTTTGCAATACCATGAGCATATTTTCCCCAAGAGCTGCTTATGCAGCAATCCAGAAATTCCCATTGCTCTGCCTTTTAATTAGTTCAGGGAGTTGCAGCCTAACGGTGTGGGTGTGCTTGCCAGCTGTGCTTTTCGGGAAGTTATATCGTCTGCTGCTCCTTCTGTCTCCTCCCCCAGGGTTGGGAAATTATAGACCCTGCTCTCTTTACGCTGTAGAACCCCAGACACTCCAGGGCCTTTTCCAGCCAGCACTCAAAGGCCCTTGGGGACAAAGGTGGCCGACACTCAGATCTCAGGTCTTGAAGCCTGCTGTCCTTGAGCAGGGTGGCAGAGATGACCTTTGAACTAAAGGGATTATTTTCATCTGTGACTGTTCAGTCCCCTCGGGTGACCTACCACAGAATCACTGCTTGCTGGGGACCAGAAGAGGGATTTTGTGGCTTGAGGGGTGCCTGCATCTCTCCCAGGCAGCGCCCTGTTTGTTCTACAGGCTGCCAGATACCTTATCTCCATGAAATGAGAGGCCTCTAGCATCCCCTCCAGCCCCACTTCCTGCGATATCTCTACTTCCCCACAGGGGCCCTGGGCTGGCTGCATGGCTGAAATTAAATCTCTCATCGCTGCTGTCTTTTTAATTAAACTTTTTTCCCCTTCATATTTTGTTTGTGCATTCTCCCTCTGGGTGATCACATTGCACTCCAGGCTCTGGTTTTAAGTTCTCCTAGTTACCAAGATTCAGCACATCCCCCTCCTTCAAAGGGTGGGTGATGGTGTTTTTCCTGGCATCCTCCCACAGACACTTTTCCAGCTTAGCTGAGTGGCTAGTGCCTGTCTGCTTTGCCCAAATGGGTGGTGCAGGTTTCTACCACACACTTTGAACTCAAACCCTTCAGGGCACAATTTTCTTTCTTCACTTATCTCAAGCTTGGGCATGGATTCTACCATTCGTTGCTTCCTATTTATATACCTGCTTTTTGTTGGGCTGTTGTACACACACACACACACACACACACACACACACACACACACACATTCACTCAGTCTTTTGAGCAGAGCTTCTGCCAGCCTTCCTCCTTGGCACTTGGCTTCTCCGGCACAATGTCTCTCTGCAAATGGGGTCATTCGTCTCTGCTCTGGCCATTGACTCTAATCCGACAGCCCTGCACATAGCCACTTGCTTGCCACGTAGTCCCAGCACGTCACATTGATCTTCACCAAGTGTACCTCGGCAAAGCCTGAAGACAGGCACCAGCCTTGCTATGTTCCTGTCTTTTTCAAGGCCTAGACTAAGGCAGAGCACAAACCAAGAGGCTCAGAACTCTTTGATAGATGATGTTTTCCACTGCTAGAAATATGTGCTTTTGTAACCCCCATCTAGTTTCAGAAGATCTGCCTAATTGAAATGTTGTCTTGGATGTTATATTTATTTTTCAAAATGGCAAAGTAAATTAAACTGTTATTTTCATTTAACCCATTTTCTGTTTGCCCCGAGAATACTCTTGCTTCTAATCCTAACGTAACATCATATATATTTATGTTACATTAGGATTAGAGACAAGTTCTGCTTAGAAATAACTCCAAGAATAGTTTTTATATTTTCTTTTCATACCAAAAATCAGATTTCCTTCAGCCTCAAAGAGCATATTTATGTAAAATTGCTGGCAGTGAGTTGCACTTTTATTTTCTAAACAGGAAATGGGTTAATTTTCAAAACGCGTAATACATTTATGTGGTTTGAAACACAAAAAGTATAAACTTTTTTTTTTTTTTTTTGAGATGAGTCTCACTCTGTCACACAGACTGGAGTGCAGTGGTGTGATCACGGCTCACTGCAGCCTCGACTTCCCAGGCTCAAGTGATCCTCCCACCTCAGTCTCCCAAGGTGGGAGATCTACAGGCACATGACACCCTACCTAGCTAATTTTTGTATTTTTTTGTAGAGATGGAATTTCAACATGTTGCCCAGACTGGTCTGGAACTCCTGTGCTCAAGTGATTCGCCTGCCTCGGCCTCCCAAAGTGCTGGGATTACAGGCATGAGCCACCCTACCCAGCCAAAAAGTATAAATACTCTTAGACAGCAAAAATGCTTTCTCCCAGTCTTGTTCCCTTGTTCTCAGTTCGCACCCTGCCTGGGTAACTACTGTTCTTGGTTTCTTGTGTTAAAGACGGATCTTGATAGTCTTGTACCAGATTCAAAAATCAATCAACGACTTCAAAAACAATGACATGCTGGCTACTTAAATAGAAAAGGAGGCTTTTTTTTCACTCTGTCACACATTTGCTGCTTAGGATTGAATTACCTGCCCTGCTTCCCACCCTCAGAGCTATATAAATTCTGTCCTAAACTTTTTCCGTTTCTGACAGTCTCTACAACATAGCCTTTGTTGTACTACGAATTTTTATCTCAGCCATCTTTGTCTAAGTTTCTTTGTTTCGATGTCTTGAAGCTTAAAGCAGATTCCATTACTTGGAAGCGTAGTGAATTGGCCCCAGTTAATCAGATAAGCACTAAATAAATTCCCTGGAATCCTCCAACAGATAGACTTTAAAAGATCCAGCACAATCGGTTTATCCTGACAAGATTACAGCTGATACGGTGAAGATGGAGGAGACTCTGGTTATCTGAATAACTTGAAGCGGACTCTAAGAAAGAGGAAGGCATCAGGAATGTCGACAGGCAGCCATGCTCGGGCTCAGGCTGGATGTGTGCTGTGGCCAGCACTGGCTCTGGACAGCAGTCAGCAAACCAGGCAACAAGAGCCCAGCATTCCTGCAGTCAGAAAGAAAATTGATCTGGGAAGAGGGACCTTTAGAGAGCTCTGGCTGCCCACTTCCTGGGCACTCTTGCCTCTCAGTCTAGAGGAAGGACCCTGGTAGCTCAGTCATGGTCAGCACCATCTCCGAGACTGCCCAGCACAGTCCCCCAACACTTTACCCCAAACACATGCACACTTAGTGTCACCTAATGCATTTGTCCCAAGTCATCACTTCTCTACAAAGAGAAATCTCTACTCACTGGCTCAGGTGGCTCTGGATGAGTTAGGAGGGGTCACCAATGTGGTTTCCTCTGAGGAAACTCTCTCCACAGGGTTGTTCTGTAAACTGACTATCCCACACATCTCTGTGACCTGGCACTGCGTTTAAAGATGTTGGTCAAACTCATGGAAGCAGAGTAGCATGGTGGTTGCCAGCGATTGGCAGAAGGGGAAAGGGGAGATGATGGTCAAAGGGTACAAAGTTTCCGTTACACAAGACAAATAAGTTCTGGAGATCTACTATACAGCATAGTGCCTGTAGCTTTGAATGCTATATTGTATATTTAAAATTTGCAGGCTGAGAGCAGTGGCTCATGCCTGTAATCTCAGCACTTAGGGAGGCTGAGGTAGGTGGATCACAAGGTCAGGAGTTCAAGACCAGCCCAGCCAATATGGTGAAACCCCATCTCTACTAAAAATACAAAAATTAGCCGGGCGTGGTGGTGGGTGCCTATAGTCCCAGCTACTCAGGAGGCTGAGGCAGGAGAATCGCTTGAACCTGGGAGGCGGAGTTGCAGTGAGCCAAGATTGTACCACTGCACTCCAGCCTGTGCGACAGCAAGACTCTGTCTAAAAAAAAAAAAAAAATTGCTAAGAAGGTAGACCTTATGTTAAGTGTTCTTACCACACACAAAAATAATGATAGTAATAATAAAGGGAGGAAACTTTGAGAGGTGATGGATGGCCTTGGTGGATGGTGTTGATGGTTTCACAGGTGGTATCTACAGATTCATCAGGTTGTATACATTAACTATGTCCAGCTTTCTACCTGTCAATCGTATCTCAGTAGAGTGGTTTAAAGAAAAGAGATGCTGACTGGTGATCCTAGAGATGGCCCCAGGTCCCACAAGATTCAGAATAACCAAGACCAGGGAAATGTGCTGTAGTCTCAGTAAGTAGTATTAATATTAACATTTGATTGTGAGCCTGTGAAAACTGACCATTCTTATATGGTGAATGTGGTTTCTATGGTAACACCACATTAAATATTTATTAAGAAAATGTTACTCCCAAGCCACACCTAGTAGGAACGGTTATTGTACACAGCACTGGAGACACACAAAGGGAAAGCAAGTACTTTCTTTGGGTAAACCACTTGGTCCTTAATTAGGAGTTGGGAGGAAAATACAGGGTCCTAGCTATGAGCTGTGCCCACCTTTAGCCGCCTCCCCTAGGAGTAGCCCCCAGGATGTCCACTGAAGCTCATCCTGACCTTGGGGATATCCTCTGACCTCTGAGCAGGGGAGCTCAATCCTTAGGGCTGCCTGGCATAAGAGCGAGTTCCCACTTGAACAGGAGATGCAAACACATGTGTGCTACAGTGAGGCAGACACCTTCCCCCAGGACTGTGGATGCGGCCTGGGGTAGACTGGGCAAGAGGATACCTCTGGACCCAGACTCCCACTTAGGAGGCAGAAGTGCTCAATCAGGGGCATATACAGAGCCCAAAGGAGAGCTAGAGACCAAAATTAAAGAGAGGAAGCATTCTGACTAGGTCCCCCACACTGAAGAACTCAGGTAGGTGTGGAAGCCCGGGTGAGAGGCAAGGACTCTGGGCACCCTAGGCACTGAGGAGAGGAGCAGGAGGGGCAGGCTCGGTGTCATGGGGAGCCCGGTCTCCTGGTAGCGATGTGGGGATGGGCCTGAGCAGAGGCACACAGGTGGAAGACTGTGGCAGCAATTCAGGAAGAGAGTGGTGATAGCCGCAGCAGAGATGGGACCGTGAAAGGCAGGAGATGGAGGCCACAGATATCACAAGGGTAGACTGTGTAGGGCTTAGTGCCTGGGCTGGGGTGACAGAGGGGAGGGAGGTCTCAGATCATGCCCATGTTCCTAGCTTGGCTGATGCGATGAATGGCGGTGTTAGTCAGAGATTGGGACATGGAGGAAGGGTTGGTTCTATGGAGAAACAGGATGAAGGAGGCCTAAGAATGGCTGAATGGGAGGGGCCTATGGGACATCCATATTCCAGAAACATCATCACAGGAAGGAATGAGAAGAGATGGGCCCCCTGGAAGTGTGGGAGGATTGAGAAGCAC
Source organism: Hylobates moloch (assembly GCF_009828535.3). Taxonomy (NCBI): domain Eukaryota; kingdom Metazoa; phylum Chordata; class Mammalia; order Primates; family Hylobatidae; genus Hylobates; species Hylobates moloch. Next base: position 132,843,678 of record NW_026652280.1, read on the forward strand.
AGACACACAGACCCAGGCAGCAGGGTGGGGTGTTCTGGTGGAGTAGGGCAGGGGCTGTGATGAGTCAAATCTGCTGTGGCAAGCAGGAGACAGGGGCCTGTCTGGAAATGACAGCAGCCTTCAGTTCTGCCTTAAGACTTCCAGTGGTGGACAAAAAAATAAATGTGGGCTTTCAACAGCACTTTCCGGATCTACATGTGATCAGGTGGAGGGGTGTGTGAGGTCCAAGGTACTCCATCCTTGACAAGTGGACTCATGGAGGGTGACAGAGCTAGATCCCATCAGTGGTGTGCTGGAGCCAGCTCCTGCCAGCTCAGCTCACAGACTGATTGTGTGCATCTCTTCCCAACTCCACATTCAGTGACATCATATTCATAGCTTGAAATCGGCCATAGTGGTAGCATTTACACCATGGAGGTTGGCAAATGCTGCAAGTCAGGCCTTTATTTTCCAGAAAGCCAATGTTAAATATTTACTGGCACACCACCGGGGTGGAAGAGGGAGCAAAGCTGCATGTGGGCAAGTGAAAATGGATGGGTCTGGAGAGAGAGGTGGGCAAGAGCCAGAAAAATGAGCTAAGAAGACTGGAGAACAACTGAGAAGCAGTATAATTACAGTGCATTGCTCGAGAGTGAGGAATTTAAAGACTGGAGGCTTGAGTTCAAATTCTGGCTCTGTCACTAGTTGTATGACCTTAGCCAGGTTACTTAACCTCTCTTGGCCTCAGCATTCTCCTTTATGAAATGGGAGAAATAATGCCTGCTTAATGAGGTTATTGTGAGATTTCAACACATTTTGCATGTAAGCACTTAGAACAGAGCCTAGCATGCAGTAAGCATTCAACAATAAGTGTTAGCAGGCTGGGTGCGGTGCTCACATCTATAATCCCAGTACTTTGGGAGGCCGAGGCAGGAGGATCACGTGAGGCAAGCAGTTCAAGACCAGCCTGGGCAACATGGTGAGACCCCAACTCTACAAAACATTTAAAAATTAGCCATGTGTGGTGATGTACACCTGTAATTCTAGCTACTCTGGAGGCTGAGGTGGGAGGATTGCCTGAGCCTGGGAGTTTGAGGTTACAGTGAGCTGTGTTCGTGCTACCACACTTGTAACAGAGCAAGACCCTGTCCCAAAAAACAAAACAAAATAGAAAAACAGTGTTGGCTATTGTAAAAGAGTTTATGTAGATCATGACATGATTGTATTTGTCTTTTGGAATGAACCCCACAGTGTAGAGAATAGATTGAAAGGGGCAAGAGAGAAAGCAGGAAGAACAGGCAAGGAGCAGTCATTTGACAAGAGATGGGGGAGCCTAAGCTGAGGCGGAGAGAAGAGAGGAGATTTGAAGGAGCTTGAGGTGGAATGGAGGGGACTGGGAGATTCATTGACTACAATTCAGGAGGGAGAGAGAGAGAGTGGGTGAGGCAACTAGAAGAGGCTTTGGGAAAGAGGTTGGGATCAGGCTGGGGTTTGAAGGGCCATCTTTGCAGAAAAGAGGGAGGAGGAAGCAATATGGGAGGAGAACAAAGGTTTTTCAGAGAGCATTGGGGTTGGGGATGGAGTACCTGGTAGGGAGTGACAATGATTGGATTCAGGAGCGAAGGGTGTCATTTCAGCAGCGAAGGGTGTCATTTCAGCAGAGGAGCATGAGTCCATAGCACAGCCAGGTCCCTCTGTGGCCTGGCCTGCCTTTGCCTGGCTCTGGGTCTTAGCCAGGTGTGGCCATCAGCACACGTCCTCCCGCTACCCTTGCTAATTTGTCTGCATCCACTGCTACTGCCACTGGGTGTACACGAGCTCTCAGCAGAATGGTTCCGAGTTCTGACCCAATTCTATGGTCAGCATGATGGGGAGCCTTGCTTGGCAGTTTTGTCTGCCTGTATGTGGATGCTGCACAGAGCAGAGCTGGGGAGAGTAACCCTTCAGGGGTCTGTTAGCATGAGTTGATGTCCATGGAGGCTTTCATTTTTTAGCAAAGGAGGTGGGAAGATCTCTTGCTTGTTAACTGTGCATCATGAAAATGAGAGAAGGACAATGGAGGAGTGAGATGTGTCTGTCTTCAGCCTGGTCCCTGGTGCTGCTGTCTTCGGCCCCTATGCAGAAAGAGCTTGAAGGAAAAAGTTTAAAGAGTTATTTTCATGGGGTACTTTTTGATACTTAGAGCACATATTCTGCTTTTGTGGGACCCTGGTGACAAGGTGTGGTACAGAGCCAGGGAGAAAACCATGATCCCAACTCTTGCAGGAAGTCAGCCCTGTGGGCCTGCATGCTGGTGCTCTTATCATAAACCCTGAGAGCCCAGACAGCAGTATGGTACCCTCAAGTGGCTTCTTGGGTGAGGGTATCAATGAGAGAAAACCGGAAGGGGACAGAAATAGCAGGGAGGATGCTATTGATGTAACCAATGGACTGGCTCATGGGCATGTAGGCAAGTGGGGTAAGAACATGATCTTTGTGTTACTGAATTTCTTTGGAATTAAACATGATCCACAGGAAGGTGGCCTGGGGATGTTCAGATTACCCATGAAAGTGAAACATTAGAAGACCACATTTGTGCTGGCTTGACTGGCTTGAGCTTGGGGGTTTGCCGTGGCTGCCCCAGCTGGGATGGCTGAGGGCACACAGTAACTGCAGGGCTAGGTGCTCTCAAGGTAGTTCACCTGTCTCCAAGCCTGTCTGGGTCACCACTTACGCTTGCTCTCATGGTGAAAACAGAGAAAAGACCTCAACCAAAGACCAGCTTGTGGTTTCAGCAAGTCCAGGGTGGCCCTTGCCTGAGCTGGAGTGTCCTTTGGTGATAGGATGGCACCTACTAAGGTGTTAGGTATTAATCTCAGTGGGGAAGGGGTGGGTGAATTTCAGAAGCAGGGTTGGAACTTCAGCCTCAGGAGGCCAGACCTCCTCTCTGAGCAGTTCTACACTGGTTGTGTTCACTGCTTCCAACTTTTTAAGACAAAACTGGCTCAGGACATTGGGGTCAGCAGAAATAGGTGGAAACTGCTTTGGAGATTTAGTGTTCTAGGGAGTGGAGTCTCCACACCCCCATCATCTCAGCCTTGTGTCTCTACAGGGGGCAGACTCCTGCCACCACCTCTGTCCCAGCAGGATTCTACTCCACATGCCTAAAATCATCTCTTTGACCCTAAGTTCCTGCTTTCCATATTTGTGTTAATGGCCCCAGCATAAACCACAGTAGTTATCATTTCTGAGTGTCCTACATGCTGTCCCATCTCACTCCTTCCAACAAGAGTGGCTTATTTTTCCTTTTAGGTCCCACTGTGTACCATGGTTCATGTGGACCATCAGTCACATGCCTTGCTCCTCTCTGGCCTCAAAGGTGCCATGAAATGGAAATCTGGCCAATCAGAGACCTCTGTTCATCGAGCCACAGTGATAGGTCCAGGGATGAACTCCTGACCAAGGCCTGGCCAATCAGTGTCTCTTCTGGGACCTTTCTACCAGAGGTCATGGGAAGGCTCACCTGTGTTTGCTGGGAGATGAGTCTGGGGCTGCCTAGAACATTTGCCTGCCCACAGAAAGAGCCTGGCCATGAGTGGAGCTGTGCCTGCAGCAAGAAGTTTCCTTAAACTTCCTAGTGACATGGCTAATACACTCCTTCTTCTTTTTTTTTTTAGCTAATTTATATAGGTTTTTACCATTTGCAACTAAATCTAATGCAACCACAACAGCATCCAAATTTGATTTCTCAAATTTATCTTTATTTTATTAGTCTCCAAAATGTCTCCCATATCTGTCCCTTCCTTTCCATCCTCACTGGAGTGAGTAAAGCACCTGCTACCATGCTTCATCATGCTTTATACCTGGAAGACACCCTCCTGCTCCCCATTTCTCATTGAGTCTCACCTGAAGTCAGACCTTTATCACCTTATAAGCTGGATTATTGCTGATCCCCCATTGAAAATCATGAAAAATCAAAGTCAAATACCTTAATTCCTAGTGCAAGACTTCCTTTGATTTTAATCTTTCTTTTCAACCCTCCTTTCCCCTATTTGTCTCTTAGATGACCTCTCTGAATGGTTAACCTGAAAACTCCAGAAATGCCTTTTTTTTTTTTCTGTGGGCCACATTTATTCATTCATTCACCATTGCCTTTTGTATGCCAGGCACTTGCTGGGTCTCTGCCTGGAACACCTGCTTTTTAATCTGAATCCTGTTCCTGCTTTCACACCTAGTTTATGTTACCCTTCCTCCAGCAAGCTTTCCCTGACCTACTGACCCACTCACTGGATAGGTCCAGTTTATCCCTGGACCTTTCACTGTGGCCCAGGAATGGAGATCTCTGATTGACCATATTTCCATTTCATGCCACCTTTGAGACCAGAGAGGAGCAAGTCATGTGACTGATGGTCCACATGGACCATGGTAGACAGTGGGACCTAAAAGGAAAAGTGAGCCACTGGTCTGTTCCAGCCCTGGACCTCAGCAGCACCTCCTGTGTGGCTTTCTGGTGTGCTCATAGCTGCTCATCAGGCTATCATTTTCTCTTTCTTATGTGTATTATCTTCTTCCAAATAATGCAAGGGCAGGTGTGTTCCTTCTCTCCCCTGAATCATTTAGTGTGGTGCTTGACAGGTACCTAGCGGGCTTTCCAGCAACATTTGTCATTTGGTTATTTAAATGTTTGATTGATGGAGTTGGCATGAAAATGAAGAAAAAACAGGAAACTTAAAAAACAAAAATTGCTTGTGAGGCCCCAGTGGCACTCTCTGCTCCACATACTCCTTCCGCTAGCACCCATAGAGGCCACTTGGTAACACACCCAGGTGCCACCTCTGGCGCCAGCTGGCAGACAGCCTTCTAGCCAAGAACTGCTCCTGCCCCTCCTGAATGCCCAGCTCAGTGTGGAGCTGCAGTTACCCTTAGCCAGTGTTACTTAGGAAATTAGCCGGACACTGGAGGGTTAAAAACCTCTCTCTTTTTCGTGAAGGGTAGAGAAAGAGAGATCTTTCCTGTCTATACTATGCTTAGCTTTCAGTGCCTTCCTGTTATCATAATGGTTCTTTGTTGGTGGCAAAAGCCTTTTCAGACCAGTGAGGCAATATTTCACCCTTGGCCACACTTTAAACATTGTTGTCAGGGGCCGGCTAACTGTGCCGCAGGCTGTGGGTTGCATCAGCCTGTGATGTATGCTTGTGAGGTTAGTTTGCGGATAATGACTGGCTGGGGTTATACCTAATTTTGCATAATAGTGTTGGGAGAGGGGTAACAGGGTGCTAAGAGTTATAAACTGAATGCTCTTGGCTAGGGAATGCAGGCCCAGAACCTTCCACCATTCCCTGGCATCTGGCCGACCACCCCCCACCCCCCCCGATGGCCTGAGAAAGGTTCACAGTGCAGAGAGCCGGACTTTTCTCCTATTCGGTTCTCAAACAGCCTCTCCTCAGTTGCCACCCACTGTCCCTCCTCCCAAAAGGCAATAGAAAAATAAAGATAGGTGGCAATGATGCCCAGGCAGTGAACAAAGAGCAGAGAACCACATTGGACCTGATAAAGTGACTTGGTGAACGCTGATAGGCAGACATCACTCCTAGCTTTGGTCAGTATTTCTCAGTTCCCAAGAACATTTCTCAGCTATTCTCCTCACCCAGTGCCTATGAGTCTGCTATGCTTTAAAAATGACATACACTAGGAAGTGCAAAGCAGAGTAAGTTTGTAATCACCTTTGGGAATCTAGTGAAAGTGTCATAGATTTAGACCATCGTAGAACTGGTTCCCAATTAGGGGTGTTTTCCAGACCAACTCTTTGTCTGCACTGGAACTCTCCTCTTAGGCTTAAGCTGGTCATCTGGTCTCCATCTACAAGATGGCAGCCAGTTCTTCTTCACACTGGGTCTGCCCTGCAGCTTCCAGCTGACACTTGTTCTTTTCCAGCCACTGGCAGGGCTCCCTGGAAACTCTTCTTTGTCCTCCCCTGGCCCTGTATCCTGATGGATCAGGCCAAAGCATTGACCTCGAGCAGTGCAGACCAGAGGCCACAGCTTTATACTCCTCTTTCTCTGGTCTCTGACAGGAACAAATGCTAGAGAGGCTGCCCTCATCTCCCTTATGAACCAAGACACTAGTCCTCCTGATTTCAGGAGTGCTGCCTGCTGATGGGTCCTTCCCTGGGAGTCGCCCTCAGCCAGTGGGAGCTGCCTCCCAAAGGTTACATGCCCCAGGCACAAGTGGACGATGCAACAGTACCAAGGGCTCCTCCTTTCCCTCCATTCAAGATATCTCTGAAGGGCCAACTTGGCTTCAGAGCTCCCCGTGAGATCAGTTGAGGCCTCTAGTACAATTGTGCACTACTCAACCTTGTGTCCGAGCCTCCTTTCTCTCCCTCATGGGTATTGTTCCCAAGAGCACATTTACACATAAATTTCCTTCTCAAAGTCTGTTTCCCAGACAACCTGACCCATGGCACTTAGAAATAATGGGCAAGAGGCTGCCAGCACAGAGGCCAGCATGTGCATTCTGCAGGCTGCACTCACACCAGCAAGGAAGCTGTGTGGTGGGAGAAGCAATGCCTGGAGACTACACCCAAGAGATTAGGAGGGTGATGAACGAATGACCCAGAGGAGGAAGAGTTGACTCTGGAGGATGACTGCCTTGCCCTCTGCAACCCATGCAAGATTGATTGCCTTTTCCCAGTTGAAGGAAGAGGAGAAAAAAAGAAGTGCAGAGGAGTTATGATGCTCGCTGAAGGGTCAACTATTTATACAACAGTTAACCAAACACCTATTGCAAAATGATCTTACTCCTTGTTGCCCAGGCAAACTTCCCTCCCAGTCATTGCTTCTCTCCATTGAAAGTTGGCCTGGGAATTGGTGCAGCGAGACTTCCCAGCAGCTGTCTCAGTGGAATGAGATGTGAACGCAAAGTGGACATCAGAGAAAAGAGAAAATGGGGGGAGCTGCTGTCTGCCCCACTCCTCTGTGGGAGAAGAGGAGTATGGAGGAGAGAGGTCATCAGGTAGGCCTGGCCCCACTTCTTTGGCCGGGCTTCAGCCCCCAGGCCCCATGATTGTGTGCCCCTTTTGGACGACCACTCCTCACTATAACTGAAGACAGGAGTGAAGGTCTCCCTCTTTGCACCTCAACATGGATTCCAGAGGCTAAACACACTAACCTGCACATCAGACCCAGAACAGACCCCAACCGGCAGAGACTTTCCTACTGTGGGAGCTGAACTGGAACCGCAGCTAGTCAGGAGACATGCCTGCAGGTCCTCCCCACGCCTCCCTGACTCCAAAGAGGCCAGTCCAGCTCAGCATCTCTGCCTCTCCCATTCCAGGCAACTCTAGAAGCCTAGAGTGTAAATTTTGTAAGGCCAGGCACCCTCACATTTGGGGATAACCATTACATAGCACTTGGCACAGCAGCCATAGGAATGCCAGGGACTAGTCATCAAAGCCATGAGACTCTCTGAGTGCTGTTGGTGCCAAAAATCACTCTAACTCTTCCCAGAGGCTGCACCTGGGCATTCCCTGGAGTGTTCCTTATGGAGCACGGACAATGGGCACAAACACACTTCTTTTCAAATGGAATATTGCCTCTTAGGAACTAACCAAGGCCCCTTCAGTTTCTGTTAAGGTTTTTGTTCAAAAGTAATTTTTAAAAATGTTTTATAACCATTTTAATTGGAATTGGAAAATTAGCACATATACTGACTTGCTTTATTAGCTTTTCCCCCACCTTATAAGAGATCCCAGAGAATGGGAGAAATGAAATGCAAAATTTACAAGAACTTGTATAACATAAAGTGGTGCTGGGCTCCTCAGTTAGTCACCAGGGTGGTTCCTGGCATGAAGCACCAGCCATTCGTGTCCCATGCAAAGGAGGGTTCTGGATGACTTTGAGATGGTGGGGTGTTGATTATTAGACCAGGGAGTGGTATTACAGAGATAGAATGGCTTGGGAAGGGGTTAAGAGTGAGCACTCCAATAACAGCCTTTGGGTGACCCTGGGCCAACCATTGTTTTCTAAAAGAAGGGGAACCCAAGCCACCGAGGGCACTAACACACAAAGGGGAAAGAAAACAATTCTAGACCACTGCATGCAATTAAAGAGCAGCTTAATTTCGTTCTTTTAGGTTATAGATCACTCTCAAATCCCGCTTATCAGTTCTGTGCATTTTGTCTGTGCCATTGGCAGTTCTCCACAATTCACTGAAATTGTCAGAGGCTCTAGACAGGAGAGCCACAAAAGCCCATGAAACTAGGGACGTATTCTCCCCACTCTTACTTGTCAAGGACAGGTGAACTTCAGTAGCAAGCTGGCTCCTGCTGTGGGAATTTCCACTCTGTTTGGCTTGAGCCCTGGAGTCAGTGTGACTCCAGATAACCTCGAGATGGGACACGACAAAAAATTTAAATGATACAAAAGTCCCTGTCGTCAGATATTATCTTAGATAATTTTAAGTGATTAAATGTTTCCTTCCTTTTGCATGCACGCACACACATGCACATGCACACGCACAACACACACATACCTCTTCACTCTATATCTTTTTATATATAGTCATGTGTAGCTTAATGATGGGGATACATTTGGAAAAATGCATTATTAGGTGATTTTATCATTGTGCAAACATCATAAAGTGCACTTACACAAACCAAGATGGTATAACCTGCTGCATACCTCCGCTATAGGGTATAGCCTATTGTTCCTAGGCTACAAACCTTTACAGCATGTTACTGTACTGAACACTGTAGGCAACTGTAACAGAATGCTAAGTATTTGTATATCTAAACATGTCTGAATATAGAAAAGATACAGTAGAACTACAATATAAAGATTTAAAATGGTACACCTCTATAGGGCACTTACCATGAATGGAGCTTGCATTACTGGAAGTTGTTCTGGGTGAGTCAGTGAGTGAGTGGTGAGTGAATGTGAAGGCCTAGGACATTACTGTGTACTGCTGAGGACTTTATAAACACTGTACACTCAGGCTATGCTTAATTTATTTTAAAACTTTATTTTTCTTTCTTTAATAATACATTAACTTTTTAACTTTATAAATATTTTAATTTTTTTAACTTTTTTGATTCTTTCATAACACTTAACACACAAACATGTTGTACAGCTATGCAAAAATATTTTCTTTATATTCATATTTGTTAAGCTTTTTTCTATTTTTAAATTTTTTTACTTAATTTTTTTACTTTTTAAGTTTTTTTTTTGTTAAAAACTAAGACACAAGCACACACAATTAGGCTCAGCCTAGGCAGGGTCAGGATCATCAGTATCACTGTGTTTCACCTCCACATCTTGTCCCACTGGAAGGTCTTCAGGGGCAACATACATGGAGCTGTCCTCTCCTAGGATAACAGTGCCTTCTTCTGGAATACCTCCTGAAGCACCTGCCTGAGGCTGTTTTACAGTTAACTTTTTTTTTAGTAGGGGGTACACTCTAAAATGACATAAAATTATAGTATAATAAACACATAAACAAGTATCATAGTCATTTATTATCATTATCAAGTATGGTGTACTCTACATAATTGTAAGTGCTAGGCTTCTCTATGACTGGCGGTGCAATAGGTTTGTTTACACCAGCATCACCACAAACATGTGAGGAATGCACTGCACTGCGATGTTACCACAGCTATGACATCACTAGACAACAGGAATTTTTCAGCTCCATTATAATCTTATGGGACCACTGTCATATATGTGAGTCATCATTGACTGTATATATTTCTGATTCTTCATCTGCACAATGGAGATAAAAAAGAAAGTCTGGCTCAATTTCACCTCTGAGATACGTTGTGTGGGTCAAATCATATTATGCAAGCTCTCCAAAAAGATGAAGTGCTGTAGAAATGGAAGGCATTTCCACTGAAAACCATAATTTCATCACTTGTTATCTGATTACTCTCTCTCTTGCCCTTTGTGTTCAGGGAACAATGGAGGCCTGCGATTTGGAGTTAAACTCTCAGTGATCTCTGTGTTGACAACACCAAAGCTAGAGGAATCCAGTAGGATGTGGGCATGGTTTTCCCGGAAGGCTGACTGAGCAGTTCTGCAAATGTTTGCAAGTACAGGGCGGAATTTCATCCAGCCTTGGAACCTTGAGCCAAGACTCAGCATCAGCAAAGCCAAAAGTTTCATTTCTTCGACTGTGGGAGTGCTAGTCCCACCCTTTAGATGGCCATTCAGTTTTAAGTTCAATAAGCATTTTGATTGAGAAATACTTTGCTGAGGGGTGAAAAGTCCTTGGCTTTGAAAGACGAATGATGAGCAGTTCAGTGGCCCATGTCACAGTCCGGGCACCTGCCAAAGGTGACTCCCTGGGAGGAGCATCTTAGTCACAGAGCCAGTGCCTGCTGTAGGTGTGCAGGGCTCCAGAAAGGTGCATGTGTGTGTGTGTGTGTGTTTGTGTGTGTGTGTGTGTATGTGTACGTGTGTGTTGGGGAAGGGAGCAAGGTTGTGGGAGCATTTCTTATCTGCTCTTCTCTGCAAAATTTCCTGTGATTTAAGTCACATTAAAGTACCCATAATCCCATAATGCAAAAGAACCCCAAAACCAGCCCAGCAGCCAACCATGGCAGCAAGTAGGTGCTGTGGTCTTTAGATAGTCAGAAATGACACTTCTGGGCTCTCAGGCAGTCAGTGGGTTGAGCTCCCCATTAAAGTTCCTAATGGAAGTGTTTCCCCCTGCCAAGTCTGGAATAGTCCTAGTCCCGTGTGTGTGTGTGTGTGTGTGTGTGTGTGTGTACCCGCGTGCATATGCACTCATGCAGTACAGGGTCTGCATACCTAAAGCAGATGAAATTCTGCAGAATGGCTGCCTCACTAGACAAAGTCAAGAAGACAGACCGAGGAGAGAGAGGTTGATGTGTCTCCACTACCAAGAGATAGGCTTCTCTGAGCCAGCAAGACATCCCATCCAACAATATGAAACTGGCCACATTTCCTTGAGATGTCAACGTTGAAAGTGTAGCTGCATCTTTATTCTTCACTGTTATGAAGTTGGGTGCAACACAGCCTGAGTAGAATACAAAAACACCGCTTGGAAACATATGATCTGGATTTGAATCGCAGCTCTATCATTCACCTGCTATAGACTTTGAGCAAGACCTCTCTGAGATTATTTCTTCACAGTAGGTAGAGATAAGACCTACTTCAAAGGTTCTTAAAGTTGAACCTACCTGAGTCAATGAATGCAAAAATGTTCACATTTAAACTGCAATTTTAAAGCACAATACAAGTAAATAGCATTAATATCATTAAAGAGATTAACTTAGCACTGTGCGTCACATGATTCATCACAGGCCATCTGTGAGATATCAAATAGAGAGGTGAAGCCCGCAGTAATAAAAAATATTGCCATAGCTATAACCAGTGCACTCTTCTCTTCCTAAACAAACAACAAACAAATCTTGCCAGAGTCAAAAGGCAACAGTTTCGACTGCTTTTTCTGTTTTCTTGAAAGGCAGAAGTCAAGCTTAGTTCCTTCTCTATGAGAAATGGTGAAGGAAGCACTCTCTTTGTTAGAGCTATGGAGTGTGGCCATGTGTGGATCAAGCCAATGTCCTGCCTTCACTGGGCTCACAGACAACACTCACAAATGTCACACAGCTCAGATCACCCCTCTCCAACACTTTTTCCTTCATCAAAGAAAGTGTGTCCGAATGCAAATGAGAGCAATGATATCGTATGCATACCCATGAATCCACTCTTTGCTCACTCTTATTTTGAATGCACTCCTATTTCAAACCTTTGGTGCTTCCTATTATTGATAACAAATTACTTATGACTCACTTCACAACCGATTGACATATGATGGCACAACTGAAAGTCAAGATTGAGGACAAATGTCTGCAACCATGGGTGGGGGCAGGAATTTGTTTTTTGCATCTTAGTATTTCCAATGCCCAGGTAGATGCTCATTGCTGACTTGAATTGGCCCTAGTCTGGAAAGGAGAAACCTCACAGCTCCCTACCCATGAGCTCTGGGGCCATTCCTAATGCAGAGGGGCTAGTTGGGTAGTCATAACCCTTTTAGGAGCATCACAGTCATGACAGGAGACCAGAAATGGCCTCTACGGGAGATTTCAATGTAGGACAAACCAGCTCCCTTCACACTCTGTGGTAGTGACAGTTTTAAGTGGAGGAGTAAGTGCTCAGCTTCTTTCATGCCTGCCTTTGAAGAGGGTGGCCTCTTGCCAGCAAGAAGTGTCTGAGGTTTGAGTGGGTGAGAGCTGGATGAAATGAGTGTGCAGGTGGTACTGCCCAGGGAATAAATGTGAAAAGCCAAAGCAAACCTTCAAGTGCACAGCAAAGAGATGCATTCTCAGCTGTGTTCCCAAAGACATTCAAAATCACATGCTTCTATCTGGGTCATGTGGGTGGATCTGTAACCCAGGGCATCCACAGATACCAGGGCCAAAGCTGGCATGGCTGTTCCCCGCCAGGCTGGGAAGGCCTTGCCAGGGCAGCAGCCCCAGCCACACGCCCTTGTGTTGGAACAGTCTGGAGGCTGCCAGCCTGTGAGGCTGGGTGAGAGCACCAGCCTGTGGAGAATCTTCTAGATAATTTGTCACAAGTGTGCTAATGGCTCTGGGGGCCAAGAGGAAAGGGGTGATACAGCATGTTTGGAGATTGGAATGTGTAAATGAGTTGCTCTGTGAATTATCTGATATTTTCTCCCTGCAGTTTAGAAGAAAACTAGGTCCGATGGGCTTGGCCAAGGTTTATGAGGCAAAGCAGGGCTTCTGAGGTGAAGTTGCATGGCTCTTTGAACCCAAGGCATGGCAGGATTTCTGCCATAGTCTGGAAACCTCTCTGGTGATACCAGGCCAGCTTGGTACCAGGTGTAAAGTTACCCAGGTCAGAAAATGCAGAGGCTTCATTCCTTTCTTGAAAAAAGGGAATTGTAGGTAGCAAGTGGGAAAAGAGAGGAACCAGGGGAACCAAATAGATGAGGGCATAAGGGAAAGGCCGTCAGAGTGGAAGTCCAGAGGTTTATGTTGAGAGTCTTCCTGTCACCCACGGCGTGGGAGGAGTCAGCTGCAGCTTAGGGGTGGGCTTTGCAGTTAAGCCAAGCCGAGGTATCAGCCCCAGCTCTGCCACTTCCTCCCCATGGAACTGAAGTTGTTAGCCCCTTGGTCTTCAGTTTCCTCGCTGTGTGAAGGGAAAATGATGACTTCCTCCCTGAGTTCTGGTCAGGATGAAGGGAGGTGAGTGTTCAGGGCTTGCCGCTGTGCCTGGCGTTTGGTGGTGTTTCTTGGTCACCATGGTCATTGTTACCCAGTGTGACTGTTCTGATTACCATGGCTGCATCACACACAGCACAAATTTAGTGGCAGAAAAACCCCAGCTATTTTTTATCAAGCTCATGGATTCTGCAGGTCAGAAATTCAGAAATGGCACAGCAAAGAGGACTTGTCACTGCTCCACCATATCTGGGGCATCATCTGGGAAGGGTAAAGATCCAGGGTATTTTGACTGTTGGAACCTGGAATCACCTCAAAGCTCATTCATTCACATGTCTTAAGCCTGACCTGGGAGGGACTTGACGGTTAGGACTGCTAGCCAGAGGGCCTACACATGGCCTCTCTGTGTGGCTTCCCCACAGCGTGGCGGTCTCAGGGTAGTTAGACTTCTAACATGGTGCCCGGTTTCTCCCAGAGCAAGTGTCCCAAGAGAACCAGGCAGAAGCAGAATCACCTTTTCTGACCTAGCCTCAGAAAGTTGTGGCATTCTGTTGGTTGTAAGTGAGTCTGTAAGGTCAGCTGTCTGTATTCAAAGAGAAGGCAGCTCTGGATGGGAAGACTGTGAAAGAATTTTAAAACCGTCATAGTGACTATAGAAAATAATAATGCCTTATGCTCACAGAATGTTTACTGTTTCAAAAGCCCATTCACTTGATCCTCACAGTGCCTTTGAGTGGCGAGCAGGACAGGTAGCAAAATTCCATTTTGCAGATGTGGAAACAGCCTCAGAAAGGCCGCCACTTCATTCCCCTGACCTACAAGATGAAGAATTTATATAAGATGCCCTCGCCGGTGCCTGAAATGCGGTGGTTTTCCGTTCCTTGCTGAAGGAGGCAGTCCTGAGCAGTTGGCTTTAGTGAAGGAAGCAGTCCGATCAGAACTCTATTTGCTCTTTGAACAACTGTGATTTCCTGGGCCAAACTGAATTGCTTCCACTTAGCCCACACCTGGATTCTTGAAGGCAGCTAATTTTAGATTCTTTGGTCTGGTGCCAAATATCAAAGGAGAGTTGAAAGAATAATCTTTGCTCAATTGTAGTACAAATTCCTTCAACTGAGACCAATTCTGGTGCCTCATATTAAGACAAGGAACCCCCCATTTATCATATATCTTTAAGCTGAAACATTTCAACCAAAGCAGGAGAAGCAAAAAAAAAAAAAAAAAAAAAATCAAGATCATCTTTAAGCAAATTACTCACTGAGCAAATACCAAGAACGAAGATTTTTAAGAGTATAAAATTACTAAATTTGTGCAGGTGCAATTTGCTTTACGTAATACTTGTGTTCCTGATTTGGTGAGTGGAAACTAAACATTTATACTTTAAGTCTGTTTTAAATTGACTTGAGAGTAATGTGAGAATGGGGAATTTCCTAGTAAAGACTCCTGTGCAAATTTACTTCCTAGTTTCAGTTTTGTTAATTTAGGTTTCTAGAGATTGGATTTTCTTTTCTTTTCTTTTTTCTTTTTTTTTTTTTTTTTTTTTTTGACGGAGTCTCGCTCTGTCACCCAGGCTGGTGTGCAGTGGCACGATCTCGGCTCACTGCAAGCTCCACCTCCCGGGTTCATGCCATTCTCCTGCCTCAGCCTCCCAAGTAGCTGGGACTACAGGCTCCTGTCACCACGCCGGCTAATTTTTTGTACTTTTAGTAGAGACAGGGTTTCACCGTGTTAGCCAGGATGGTCTCGATCTCCTGACCTCATGATCCGCCCGCCTTGGCCTCCCAAAGTGCTGGGATTACAGGCGTGAGTCACCTCGGCCGGCCCATGATTTATATTTTTTTAAAATACTGTGAGGGAAGGGTAATAAGAAGGAGAACCATGAAGAAACATTAACCAAAACTTAATTCCAAGTATGTTCTTCATTAGTGGCTCTGGAGGCCATAGTGAGAGATTAATATGCAATTACCACACACACGCGCGCGCACATGCACACACACACACCACACACATACCATTATTTGTTTTGTTGAAGGATATAGTAACATTGTTTTGAGACCTATACAATGCCCTGTAGTTAATGGAGATCATCTTGTAATTCTAAACTTAATGATAATTTAGTTTTTAAAACTAAACAGGCACATTATGGTGGTGAGGCTACTCGAGGACCCAGTCAAATGTTGATTCAGCACCTTCGTTGTCTTCAGCATTGTGCTGGGCATTGTGGGAGTTAAAAGAAGCATAGGACACAGTTCCTATTCCCATGTACCCCAATCTAGCTGGAGGGCTGAGACATACAGTCCACAATGAACAAGCCAGGTTTGTATACAACATTATGTCAAGCAAGAATAGAGTTCCAGGCCATGCGACACTATGGAAAAATATATAGGTCAGTATTTGAAGTGCTATTAATTGTGCAGACAATAAGAATATATAGGTCAGTATTTGAGGTGCTTTTCATTGTGCAGACAGTAAGAACAAAAGAAGATTGGTGCAGTGAGAAATAATATTGAGAGAGATGGTGACCAAAGGGGCTACTTCCCTTTAATGAAGAGCCAGAAATTAAAAATCACAAGATCATTGAATATGGCCGATCGAAGTCCAGTCTGGAATGGCATTAATAATCAAAGTATCTGATCCAAGGGATGGAGTCAGGAACAGTGCTAAGAGCTTCTAGGTGGAAACAGTTCTTGGGGATGGGTAAATGACAGAATTGGAGATCAAGTTAGGTGAAGGAAAGGATATGGCAATTAGGATATGGCTGGTCAGCCATAAAGTGATAAATGTCTGTTAAAAATATGAAGAATGAAGAAAACAAAGAAAACCAAGACCAGAGCCCTGAGGAAAGCCAATATTTAAGGGACAGAGGAGAAAGAGTCAGTGAAGGAAACAGAGAAGGAAGACACAAGATAAAAGGAGATTGAGAAGAGTAGGAGTGTTGCAGAAGCCATGGGAAGAGAGGGCTTTGAGCAGGACTGAGCAGCCATTGGATTTGACAGTTAGGAGGTAGCCAGTCACCTGTGGGAGAGCATTTTCAGGGGCAAGTGGGGGTAAAAGCCAGACTCCAGGGATCTCAGGAGTGTGGGAGTTGTGTTAGTGAAGACAGAGTGTGGATCACCTTTAAAGACAATTTGACTGCAAAGGGAAAAACAAAAGAGAAAGTCGAAACTAAGGAGTGGCACAGAATGGTAGGGTGTGGAGTTGGGTTTTTGAGCCTGGGGCGCCTTGACTACATTTATAGGTGTACGTGCTGGGCAAACCTTGTGTTCTTCGAGGATGCCCGCAGGCTGTGGGGAGAACAAATTTAATAATGGCCTCTCCCTTTCTGCTGCTCTGAGAAAGTTGCTCTGTTCCACAAAAGGTATTAGTGTTCTTTTTAAGACTCTAAACTACCCATGAAGCTCTCTTTCTTTAAGGATTAAGAACATAGAAAGTCTCAACTTTACATCTAGTGTTTGCAAATGTTTACTTCAAGAGGCATCCTGAAAGGCTGGAGGGAGGTGTGAGGGTTGGGGTGGGAGGCTTGAATTGAGCACAGCCTTGTAGCATCTTAGCCTAGTGTATCTCTTTCTAGCTCCTAGACAGGACTGGCACCCAGCCATATTCCTTTGGACCTGGGCTGGTGGCTGCTGCTGCCACTCCCTTCTGTGCCTGTCCCAGAAGACTTGGCAAGTTAGATGCTCTTGACATCTTCCTACCCACTTGCTTGCAAATCCCTGAGCTGATCCACAGCCAGCTGCCTTTTACCCAGTAGAGCACAAGGAAAGCATTAGGCTTCTGTTGAATTTTTCATGCAAGTTGCAGCCTTCTATCATCCCAAGACCTCTGTCTCACCTTTAGTTTCACACAAATACTACGTTTAAGTGAATAAAAGCTTCTATCTTCTGAAGAGTTCTAAGCACTTTCACTTATCACACTCCCCCAGAAACATGCCCAGAGTAAAATATTTTTGGTTTTGTTTTTAATTTTTTAAAATAGAGATGGGGTCTTACTATGTTGACCAGGCTGGTCTTGAACTCCTGGTCTCAAGTGATCCTCCCACCTCGGCCTCCCAAAGTGCTGGGATTACAGGTGTGAGCCATCACGCCCAGCCATAAAATTTGTTAAAGCCTTACTTTTCAGATGGGGAACTAATGAACAAGTAGATAGGGTTGCCTGCCTGCTACCCCTGCCTCCCCACCCCACACCTGGTTATGAACACCTAGAAGAGACAAGATGAGAATCCAGGACACTTTCTTCTGCATATCAAGTAGCAAGAGACAAGAGGCTATGGAATGTTTATTTGATTGTGCTGGTGATAGAGGGGATTCATTGAGGAGAAGAAAGATGGTAGGGGTAGGAGAAAGATAAAAGCATCTTGATCTCCCACCTTTAATTTGCATAACACTTCAGCTCAAGAAGCTAACATTTGGTAATTTCTGAATAATCACAAGGGCCTATGACAAAGCAATTCTGGAAACAACTGAGCCATGGGCCCCTCTGCTCTTCTCACAAACGCTGTTGATAAAGGCTCTGTTCATTTGCTGAAGGGTGAACTCGTCTGTCTTCAAAGCACCTAACTCCTTGGAGGTGGGCAGAGGCTGAATCCAACTGCCAACTCCCATCTGCACAGCCAAGCTGGCAGCATCACTTCTTTCCCTCCACTCCCAGTCATATGGCCAAACCAGCAGGTTCTTGGAGAATCTGCTTCTGCCCCACATGGTGGGCTCCACCTGGGAGACTTCCCGTCATTGACTCTTTGAAAGAGTCTGTCTGTGGGAAAGAGAGTTGCTGTCACCCATAAGACTTCTGACCCCAGCCATCCAACAAGAGTGTACCTGCTGGGTAGGGCAGACATGTGCTTGCCTGATTTCTAGCTATGGTTCCCTGGAGATAATTAAGTAAAAAAGAAATGCCTTTGGGTTTTGGCCCAGCTCAAAGTAAAATTAGAGAAGGCCTGGAAGGGGAAAGAGAAACTGCAGTTTGGGCAAATCTCTTTCATTTGTAGTTTCTTTCTTCTCTCAGACACCATGGCAGCTTTCTTCCTAAGGGGATTTCCTTGTGGGGAAGACATGAACCCATTGCGTTTGGCTGAGCATCCTGTTTAATGAAAGCAATAAATCATGTCAGTGAGGGAGGTCCAGAGAACTGAGCCAAGGAAGGCGGGACAGGGGTTTCTGCTGGCCTCAGGCTTGGTCCCCTTTATGATCGACAGTACAGTGGGAAAGACAAACATTTCATGGGATGTGCCTGAGAGAGCCCAGAGGGAAGCTCGGGGATGCTTCTAGCTTTCAAACCCAGCTTACTTCTGCCTTGAGCAGGGCTCCAGCTCCTGTGTATGCAGAAGGGCCAGCCTCTTCATCATACAATACAGATTGGTGGCCTGAGAGAGATCCAAGGAAGGTCCCAGATTCTCTCTTGTACTCATTTTTTGTTGCTAATGTAAAGTGCTCCTATTGGAGAAGCACTTTACATTAGCAACATGGTCTTCTCAATATGACTACCTCTAAAGTAGGCTCATTTTATGGGTATTTACCCCTGTTGAAACGTATCCTCAGGAGGAAGAAAGGGACTGATCAGGATAGCTTGCCAACTTCATACTTAAACTGGGCCTAACCCTGCAATCAAGCACCATTGGGAATAAATGATTTTACCATTAAATTCTAACGTGACTAAGACTCTCATCATGCTCTGAGCTTTGGCTTTCCAATCTGTAAAGTGAGGATAATAATGCTTACCTAACGGGGCCACTGCCAGGGTGAAGGGAGATTGCAGATATGAATGCCCTGGGTGACTGTAATGTACAGTGTGGGTGGTGGGGGCTATTCTTGCATACAGCCTGCTGCCTCCCAGGCCTCAGGCTAATCAGGCCTGGCTAGGTTAGATCCATGGGTCTTTCCTGCACTTCCTGTCCCCTCCCACTACACATCCCCATGCCCTTCCCTAGCATCCTTTTATGTGACATTGTGATATCATACTGTTGGCACCATTAAGCCTTAACCTTTCTTTTTAAGAAACAAACAACAGTAATGTGGACTGAGAGATGACAGGCACACAGACCAATCTATGATCTTTATACAAAGAGACACATTAAATAAATACCTATTTACATTGTAGACAAATAATGTAGTCAGTGTACTTAGGAGTAGCTGGGTAAGAATGAGCTTGTCTGTACTTCCTGGCTGATTGAGTGCTCTCAGCAAAGTCCCTACAACATTTTCCAAACAGAGTTAACCTGGGAAAACACCATGTGCTTAGATCCAAATTAGACAAGTGTCTCAAGGAAAAACCGTATCAGCACTTTCTCCCTTGAGGTCCATGTTTTAACAGTGTACAGGGAATATTCAGTAAGTTTAAATGAATTTATTTTTTATGAACCTCTCAATGCAGAGGCTGTGTGCTCCAGAGCAGTGGAAACTAAGCTGGAATATGTGAGATTTATGGAGCAGCTGGGGCTGTTTATAGGACTCTCAAGCTCTGTCTGTATTACTAGCCCACTGATCTGGAAGGGTCACCTCCAGATCTGTCTTTTTCCTGGACTCAATTTTTCTATCTTGCATGATGATAAAACTTTGAGAAAGTGCAATTAATTAATTTATAGTCTGTTTCTCATTCCCTATTAGATGAAATGTTTTAAGAAAAAATATACAGCATAATTGTTTTAAATACACCTAGCACCTGAATTAAAAACACACGTCTTCTGTTACCCAAACCAGTAATCTCTCAACTGTATTCACTTGAGCACTATATCAACATTTTTTTCTGATACCAAAAACTGATCAAATAATTTTTATTAACCTATATAAAGAATTTGACTGCTTATGGTTCAATACATATGATTTAATAAAATAGATTGCATTTTTTAAAATAATGATTTGAGGAAAGGCATATGGAGTTAAGCAGAATATTCACTTTCTTTCCAATTCTACTCAGTATGAAAGAGGTGGCATTTCAACCCATGTCCTTTCTTCAGTTCCCTTCTTTATATGATGGCATTTTGGCAAGAGGATTTCTTTTCTGTGTGGTAGCATTTCTGAAATAATTATATGTGGGTTTGTTGTTTGTTGTTTTTGAAATAGTAGGTTTACAAAAAAAAGACCCCTGTTTCAATTTGTAAAATAATCTACTTCAGCAGAAACCTAGGAAGGTCTTGTCAGTGGTTTTAAACACAAGAGACTTTTAGTACCAGCAATTTTATTCCCAGACTAATTTCAGCGTGGGAAAGAGTTCACCAAAAATAGACGCCAAGGATGAAATCTGTGTAGATAGAAAACTGCTTCTAATAGGTATAAATCCCATTTTAAGCAGACCAAGGTGCGCAAGCCAATTAGAGAAAATGGAACCTGGCAAATGGAGAGAACGTTTCCAGGGTCCCCTGGGAGTAGCGGGTTTTAATCACAGCCTGTATGAGGAACACTTAACTGAGATTTGGGAGATTATTAGAAACTATTGGCACCTTGTCAACTCAGGAGTCAATAAGCCTCTTGCTTTAAACTTTGAACTGTAGTTTTCCACTTTCTTCCTAAGACTATAAAGACAGTTTTGGTGGTTACATGGAGCAACTCTGCTTGCTGAATTCTCACTCCAGAGAGCTCTTTGGATTATAGCAGGAGGCATAATCCAGCAAGCATAACATCCCTCACCTTAATTCTCCTGTTCCTAAGTCTTCTGGTTAGCAAATTGCTCTTCAAAAGAGATGTCTTCACTCTGATACCCTGCACCACCCACCTCTCCTTCTCCAGTGCCCTGGATAAATTCAAAGGGACATTTTAGGAGTGAGGAACACTGGTTGGAGATGCCAGACCCAGACAACTCTCCATTCTCCTGTCTACACTGAAGCACCATGCGGTGGAGGCAGGTACATGGGCTGTGATTTAAATTAAGACTCCATCACTCACCATCTGGGTTAGATGGACAAATGATTTAACCTCTTTGGAGCTAGTTTTTAATCTGTCAATATGCATTCCTTACCACATCATTGCAAGGATTAAATTTAAAAAATAAGGCCAGGTGTGATGGCTCATGCCTGTAATTCCAGCACTTTGGGAGGCCAAGACGACTGGAATACCTGAGGTCAGGAGTACGAGACCAGCCTGGCCGACATGATGAAACCCTGTCTCTACTAATAATACAAAAAATTTAACTGGGCGTGGTGGTGCACGCCTGTAATCCCACTACTTGAGAGGCTGAGACAGGAGAATCACTTGAACCCAGGAGGTGGAGGTTGCAGTGAGCCGAGATAGTGCCATTGCACTCCAGCCTGAGCGACAAGAGCGAAACTCCGTCTCCAATAATAATAATAATAATAATAATAATAATAGCTTCCAGTTATTGAGCACTTGCTATGTGCTAAGCATTATTGTAAGTGCTTTATGAATATTAGCTCATTTAATCCTTACAACAACCTTATGAAGTAGTCACTTTCATCATCTTTGTTTTACTGAAAAGACAACCCAGGCACAGAGAGTAACTTCCCCATGGTCAGAGTTAACAAGTGTCACAGTGAGGCATCACAAACAGTCTGACCTGAGTCCATGATCTTAATATTGAACTGTAATGGATTTGTGGAGGTATCAGGCATTAATAATAATATAGGCCGTTATTATTCAGCATGTTTTCCCCAAGTTGCAAGCTGGTATAAAAGTCTGGGCCTTACTGCCGTTGCTGTCATTGGGATGTTGGGGCCCAACCACCAACCCCTACCATTAACTGGTGCTAGTTACAACTTCCTTCAAGTGCCACATTCTAAATTACATTTCTGGCTCCATTGAGTGTACTTCCTGAAGCCACGTAACAGATTTAGGCACTTGTCACTTGATGTCAGCCAAGCAAGGACTCTAGCTCAGAGACAAACAGGCAAAAAGCCACGCTCTCACCCTGGCCATCTGCAGCTGTTGTCAGTAAAGCCGGTTGCAGAGGATGTGGAAGTCGGCAAATGCGCTTGCATCTAAGGGCTGAACACAAGGCTGTCGGCTGGAAACACAGCCAGTGCTTTCGGGTAATTCCTAACTTCCTATTAGAAATAAACAAAAAGCCCGCCCTGCTGAATTTCCCACTTGCCTTCTCTGCTTGGCAGCCAGTCCCTAATGCCTATCACCCAAGATAGCACAGATATTAGGCCGGGCTGCTGGACTAGAACAAAAAGGATGGGAAAGGCCGCCTCTTCCCTGACCTCTGCTCCGCTGAGCGACTGATCCTGTGGGAATCTAGATGCATCAGGGTTTTGGGGGCTGGAAGGCGCAGGGGCCAGTGTGTGGGGTGAGGGTAGCACTAAGCAGAAGACAAAAGAAGGAAAGAATGTTGAGTGAGCAGAGTGGACAACAAGCTCAAGGACCCCTTCCTGTTAGCGGTCTCCCTGCATCTTGCTGGAAGTTCAGGCCCACCCAGGGCCCACTGAGCAAGTCTGTCTTTTTGTGAGGACACACCCTGACAGGCTGATGGGACAGGGTTGCAGGGAGACTCTGGCTGAGGATCTAGAGGCTGCTGTCTGTGCAATTAAAAGTGGATGGCCCAGCTTGTGGCTGAGGCTGGAAGCCTCTGCCTCCACAGCATGCCCCTTTGACTTTGTGCTGTTAACGCCTGTGTCTGTGGGAAAGAACATCTCTGTGGACATGCTGAGTTTCCTACGCCTGGATGCCACACACACCTAGCCATTGTTGTCGGCATTTGGTGTCACCATGAGCAGCTTTCTGGGTGACAAGATACCTGCCTGAATTGACTTGACTTTTCTCCCCAGATGAAAATGCCTTCCTGTTGTGATTTTGTGCCACCATGTATCAAATTTGGGCTGGTATTTCGGAGGCTCTTTTTCTTTCTTTCTTTCTTTCTTTCTTTTTTTTTTTTTTTTTGAGACGGAGTTTCACTCTGTCACCTAGGCTGGAGTGCAGTGGCATAATCTTGGCTCACTGCACCCTCCGCCTCCCAGGTTCAAGCAATTCTCCTTCCTCAACCTCCCGAGTAGCTGGGATTACAGGCACGAGCCATGATGCCTGGCTAATTTTTTATGTTTTTTGTAGAGACAGGGTTTCACCATGTTGGCCAGGCTAGTCTCGAACTCCTGACCTCAGGTGATCCACCCGCCTCGGGCTCCCAAAGTGCTGGGATTACAGGCGTGAGCCACTGCGCCTGGCCAGCTCTTTTCTTCCATGTACTGTACTCATTTTTTAGGCATATTCCATCCCCTTAGGGCAGGGCTGAGTACATAATTTGTAGGGCCCAGTGCACAATGAACATGCAGGGAGGGCCTCATTCTAAAGTTATTAAGAATTGCAAGATGGCAATCGCAGAGCATTAAACCAGATGTGGGATCCTTGCAGCTCAGGGCCCTGCATGGTTCTAAGAGGCTACATTTCTATAGGCAAGGTTAACTGGGTCAAAGATGACACTCTACATTTTTCGTCATTTTTTATTTTAGAATATTTTAATACCGTATTAAAAGATTAAAACAAAGATTTTAATCACTCATTACTAGTTATTTTTTAAATATAGAGGTCCTTAAATTTGGGAGATACGAACATCTAGGCACCCCTCCTATTAACACTTAACTGATCCTAATCACTACTTAACCCTAATTTTCTCCCATCCTTGAGTAGCACTGCATTTCCCATCTCACAGGCTCCTCTGTGGCTCTGAAATGTCTCGTCTTAACTGGAGTAGGGGTCATCTAAGGATGCGGCAGCTGTCATGTAACCATGCCACCCAGAGAGAACCATTTCTCCGGGGAAGGGAAGTTTATTTCCCAGCTGTACAGCTTGAAACCCAGGGAGCAGAACCTGGGAGATTAACACCTACAGCACAGAGGAAGAAAAACGTTCAGTATTGTCCAGCAAGTCAAGGTGGGAATTCCAGGAGATTAGAGGCAGTGCCCAGTGCCTTTCCACCAGTTGCTTGGGTGGGGTCGGGAAAACATATCCTCAGAGGACAGAGGCCAAGGTTTTGCCCCTCTGCTCTTCCCACGGTTCCTCTTCTCTGGCCCTGGATCTCAGGTTATCCTTTGTTCACCTGAAGGGTCCTAACTAAAGTTGCCAGATTCAGCTAATAATAAATACGAAGTTCAAATTTAACTGGATAGACTGTATTTTATCTGGCACCCCCAATCCTAACCCTGGCACCCCCACCCCACCCTGTCTTGGCTGACTCAGGACTGGCTTCTTCATGACTGTAACTGCTCCCAGACCAGTGCTCTCCCCACCAGCATCTCCCACCAGGCTTCCTTGGACTTAGCTGCTGATCTGCCTTGCCCTGCCCTGCCCAGCCCTCTGATGGGGACTTCACAGACAAGCTGTTAACCACCATGGAAGATGCCAGTGCCAGGCGGAGACTCATCTCCGACCTGCGGTCAGCTCTGCCGGGACCTCTGTGCATTCCTTCCCAGTGCAGCTCATCCTTGGCACTGAGACCCATGGCAGGGGAGGGCGGAGCACAAGCTTAGCTCCATCACCGGCCTGCAGGGTAGGCTCAGAGTGCATTGAGGTGGTAACTGTGGCTTGGGAATGCCTGTTAGACAAGTTATTCTCCTCAATTTCATTTCATTTTAAATTTCCCTTTTTGGAAATGAACATGAAAGTATTGAGTGTCAGGAATGTGCACATTTCTTGATGATTTGTCATTTAATCCTCATAACAATACTATGAGGTGAGTAATATTGTCCCTACTTTGAAGATGAAAAAACTAAGGTTCCACCATCTTACTATTGGTAGATTTCAAAGCTTGAATTAAACTCTGGTCTTCTAAATCTAAGCCCAGGAGCTGGGTGCAGTGGCTCATGCTTGTAACCCCAGCACTTTGAGAGGCCAAGACAGGAGGATCACTTCAAGCCAGGAGTTCAAGATCAGCCAAGGCAGCAAAGCAAGACCCCGTCTCTAAAAAATAAAAATAAAAAAATATGCCTGACATGGTTGTGCTTGCTTATCCTAGCTACTTGTGAGGTTGAGATGGAAGGATCACCTGAGCCCAGGATTTCAAGGTTACAGTGAGCTATGATCGTATCACTGCACTCTAGCCTGGGTGACAGAGCAAGAGCCCATCTTGAAAAAAATTACCCCAAGCCCATGCTTTATTATTGCACAGTTTCATCATTGGCCACCCAAGCAGAAACTTTTGAATAATTAATTATTCATACCTCACTCTTTATCCAATCTGATCCCTGTGTCCTTATGATTTTGCCACTGAAATGCCTCTTGATACCACTGTATTGGCTTCCTACGGTTGCTGTAACAAGTGACCACAAACTGGGTGGCTTGAAACAACATGAATTTGTTCTTACAGTTCAGGAGGCCAAAAGTCCAAAATCAAGATGTCAGCAGGGTTGGTTCCTTCTGGAGACTCCAAGGGGAGAACCGTCCTGTGCCTCTTTCCTTGCTTCCACTGATTGCCAGCATCCTTGACATTCCTTGGCTTGTAGCTGCATCACTCCAGGCTCTGCCTCTGTTGTCACATGGCTTCTTCCCTGTGTGTCTCTCTGTGTCTAGGTACATCTCTCTCTCCTCTCTCTTATATAGGCATCAATTACTAGATTTAGGGCCCTCCCAAATCCACTATGCCCTCATCTTAACTAAATTACACCTTCAACGACCCTATTTCCAAATAGGATCACATTCTGAGGTTCTGGGTGGACAGGACTTCTTGGGGGACACCATTCAACCCAGTAAAACTGCTATCTCTCTACTCCAGACTTTGACCATCACCACTGTTCCACTTTGAGGCTTTCCCCTCTCCAATTCATACATTGCTCAAAAATTTGTTTTCTGAAAAGCAAATCTGACCACAGCACTCCACAACTTAAAAATGGTCACATATCTAAATGGCTTCTAGCAGTGGTTCTCAAACTTGAGTGTGCAAAAGGATCACCTGGAGAGCTTCTTAAAACTCAGGTTAGAGAGCCCTATCCCAGAGCTTCTGACTCAACAGGCCTTGGGAGAAGCTGGAATCTGCATTTCAACATGTGTAAGATGATTCTGATGCAGGTGGACCATAGACTATGCTTTCAGAAAAGTCTGTAGCATAAAATACAAAAGCCTAACAGAACCCAGCACATAGAAAGCACTCAATGAGAGTTAACCATGATGATTTTTTATCTTCATAGTTTTGCTCATTTTGCCTACTTTTCCTGTGAATTTTTTCCCTCCTTTTATCACTTGAAATAATTTCTTTTATCCTTCAAAATCCAGTGAAGAGGCCATCATCTCTGTAAAATCTTCCTGGACCCCCATAGTGCCATATTAGTTACTGTCTTCTTGTCCATTCCCCCATAATTATTGCTGGTGTTCTTTGTTCCATTACCATATCATGCAAAGGAATCACACATATTTCTGTCTACATACATGAACAGTTTGAGGACGTCTACCATTCTGTAGGGCTTAGTAGAGTGTCTGGCATATTTTATAATTAAACTCCTTATTGGCCAGGCACAGTGGCTCATGCCTGTAATCCCAGCACTTTGGGAGGCCTAGGCGGGCAGATCTCCTGAGGTCAGGAGTTTGAGACCAGCCTCTAACATGGTGAAACCCCGTTTCTACTAAAAATACAAAAAATTAGCTGGGCGTGGTGGCATGCGCTTGTAATCCCATCTACTCGGGAGGCCAAGGCAGAAGAATCACTTGAACCCAGGAGGTAGAGGTTGCAGTAAGCCGAGATCGCGCCATTGCACTCCAGCTTGGGCAACAAGAGCAAAACTCCATCTCAAAAACAACAACAAAAAAATAAACTTCTTATCACATCTCTTCATACAATTGAATGTTGAATTTATTGTTTTAAAATGGAATTGCATGATTTTTTTCTTAATTTAATTCAATAATTATACTAGCTCTTCTTTCTTCCTACCATGCTCTCTGTTGTCTGTCTCCCAGATGCTCCAAGTTTCACACTTTGGTCAGTGTGCAGGGACTAGTCTGGCTGGATTGTTTTGCATTCCAAATACCTTATTTAGGAACTAGGGCTTACCACCCACTCATAGATACAACCCTCAATTCTGGTGGCAGGAATGTTCTTTCTCTGCTCTGCCTGCAGAATCCATAGGAAGGCCACCAAATGCTGTGCTTCAGAGTTGTATCTGAGTCTCCTAAGGAAGTTTGGCTCCTACCAGTGGAAGCTAGAAGCTTATTTGGTGGTGCAGGCCATGGAAGCTAGCTGCCTTGGCCCAAAATATCATCTTTTCTCTCTGAGAATAATATCTCAAGACCACTTTATGCAATAAATGGATAAATGAGCTTTTCATGGGCCTGTAAAGATTTTTGAGGTTTGAAAAACTATATGTATTTTTCAAAATAAGGAAAGGAAACTCCAGAATCAAAATTGATAAATTGAATTAAATGTCTACAAAATATAAAATGATTCCAACTAGCCAACTGCATCTGAGCTCAACCCTGATGTGGTCACGTATGTTCTATTTCATGTGGAGCACATTTTAATAATTTTTTTATATGGGATGTGGTCTCCGAAAGCAAAAGTGCCTGATGTTTGGGAAGTTCTCAAAATGATCCCATGTTGTCTGCTATGGCAGAGCTCATGGCTTTGAGTGGAGTCCATGTGAGGGGTGGGGGAGGAGGAGAGGAGGGTCCTTATCTGGACAGTCAGATCCAGAGAATCACATGGAAAGTTATCCCACAATCCAGGCTTTTGGAATGTGGTTCCACATGTGAAAGAGCATTTGTGTAGATGATTGCTACTCAGCTTTTGACACTGAGGTCCGGGCCAATTCTGACCAGGCCAGAGGGGGCACCAGAAGCCCAGATCCACCAAACCCAAAGGGCCTAAAACTCACATTGTTTGCATTTCATCAGCAAATATCTACTGAGCCCTGTTATGTGTCTAGAACTCTGCTAGTGATGGGGAACACTACAGTGAGCCAGATAGGCACCATCCCTGCCTCAAGGAGCTTACAGAGCAGTTAAAAAAACAAACGCCAAGAAGCTAACCACCAATAGAAGAAGGATCACAAAGGGATGTGCAGGTTATCGTGGGTGTCTGGTAGAGAGGTTAACCTAGTCTGGGAGTGAGGGAGGACCACTCAGAGGAACTAACATTTAGTATGATAACTGAAGGGTGAGTAGGAGTCAGCCACAGGAAAGCGTTTCGCACAGAAAGCCCTGTGCTGCCTTAACATGGCATCAGATGCCAGGAATGGACATCCTCTGTGTGTCCGCTATTGTGAAGCCCCTTCTGATTGGCCCAGTAACATCTCTGAATCCCTGCCTTGGCTTCCTGATTTTCCTTGAGTGCTGGAACTACAGCTAGCTTTGCCGATGTTGCTGGGGCCCTCCCCGCCTGGATGTAACGGCCCCTGCACTAGATGGCTTGCCCTGGGTGGCCCGTGCAAAGCTGTACTGCTGCTGCCACCTGTTCCCAAGCACGGCTACTGCCCTGGAACACCACACCCCCTCCCACCCCATCTGACCTCCTCAGCCGTCAGCCCAGATCAGAGCACACTCTTGTGTGTCACCCTCCTTTGGCCTCGGTGACTGCAGGAGCCAGCCACCCACCCTATTGCAGTCCCACCATTTCCTTCCAGCTCAGGCCTCAGGTTCAACCACACTACGTGACAGATCCTACAAGAATGCTGGAGTCATAGAGCAATGTTTCCCAAACTAGGGAATCCAATGCATCCTGAAAATATATCCATGCACTCCAGTTTGAGGAACACTGCATTGAAAGATAATGCAGTCACTTCTTGTTGACATGATTATAAACCAAACACAAATGTGTGCCTTGAAACTTCATGTCAGTACTCTCGCATACTTCACAAATGTTGTGAATATAGATTAGATGAGGCACGTAAGACACCTGGAACTCCATCTGAAGAGGCCATGTAATTACGAATGTGTATTATTATTTGTCTTCATCCTGTCTGCCAGCTGAGAGAGACAGCCAGCCTACATTTGCTCAGCAGCCTGGAACTTTCTCCTCAAAAGACAACCCAGTTATCCCTACAGAAATCAAATAAGGCCAAATATTCCAGAGAAAAGTCACTGGTTTCTACTCAAGAGATTGGATTTTGGTTTTAGGTTCTGCTTTTCAAATTAACTTGTCTACTATGCCTATCTGGCCTAATGCTTAAAAGAAAAAAGAATGTTTGAATAACCTTTATACCAGTCCCCAACAGGCCAAGGGCTCTGAGAAAATGAGAGGATCTGGAGAAGGGTAGACACATGCATGCACACACACACACACACAACCCACGTGCGTACACATGTGGGCACACATATGTTCCAAGAGTGCCCATACAGGTGCATGCATGTGCACACACTCACACGCACATCATCCAGCTGTGCTGAAGTCTCTGGGTAGAGAAAAGGATACTGACCTGTGTTTACACTGTACCTTTCATCTGGGATCCCCAAAGTTCCTGGCAAGGAAGGCAGGCTTTGTCACTCCTCACCACCCCACTGGGAGGCAGCTGCCCCAATCAAGTCCTGGGGGATATCCCACTAGAGCCCTGTGTGTCTCCTCTAAGCTCTCCTTTACCCCCAGCCAAACCCTCCTCCTGAACACCGGCTTCCTGTTCCTGGGCATTTTGTCCTTAATCCCCCTCCACTGTCCTGCCCACTCTCTGTGAGATGGGTGGGGGGGTGGGGGGATGTACAAAAAAATCCAAAATACTAAGTAAGCCAGGGCATCTTTATCTTTCCTGTGGCTCTTCTGGTTTGGTGTGTCTGTACTTCCAGGGAACTTGTCCTCAGGCAGGCCTGAGTAGGAGACAAATCTTCAGCTGCTGGTGGGGAGGGGCTAGAATATTTGGAGTTTTCAGTGCACTTATTCCTCAGGGACTTTTTTTTAAAAAAAACAAAGCAGCTGAGACCCAGAGTCTAGCAAGGATCCATAACCCCAAATCCCCCTCTGGTAGAAGACCTGGTAAAATGCTGCATTGGTCTCAGTTTTGTATTTTGTGTTGCTTTCTTTGCTGGGGGACTCAGATATTAACTCCATTAATAGAGTTTGGATGCAGTGCAAATGCTTCTCCTTCTGCAGTTATTGTTTGTGTTTAGCTGGTCTTTGTCTAGAAATGATCATTGCTGCAGGTGTGGGAGGAAGGGCCACCATTCTGCAGTGCTTAGTCTATATCGAAGGTTTCTGAAATTGCTGCCCTGAGAAGTTAGGCAGGGTGGGGGAAGGAGAGATCTCTTTACTTTCCTGAGGCTGTTTTCTGGAGTTTGGGGTTTTGGAGAAGGCATCAAGGCTGAAGGACAGTGGGATCCCCCCTAGGGGGCCTCAAGGCAACTGCTGAAGTCGTTTTTCTCAGTCCTTTCAAATCAGATCTTCCTTTTCTTTTCTTTTCTTTTTTTTTTCTTTTTTTGAGGCAGGGTCTCGCTCTGTCACCCAAGCTGAAGTTCAGTGGTGTGATCTCAGCTCACTGCAACCTCCGCCTCCCAGGTTCAAGTGATGCTTGTACCTCAGCCTGCTGGGAGTAGCTGGGTTTACAGGCACCCACCACCACTCCCAGCTAATTTTTGTATTTTTTGTAGAGACAGGGTTTTGCCGTGTTGGCCAGGCTGGTCTCAAATTCCTGGCCTCACGTGATGCACCAATCTTGGCCTCCCAAAGTGCTGGGATTACAGGCATGAACCACTGCGCCCGGCCAGATCTCCCATTTCAAACCTTTTTCATTCTCTGTCTCCCTCCACCTCTTGGTGCTGATTTGTCTGTCCTGAGGCTTTGCTGGCTTTACAAAGCATCCTCTGGCACTGGACACGTTGTCTAGGAACAAGTTTCACCCCCAGGGCCCTGTCCTAAACACTAGCCCTGCTAATTTTGGCTCCACACTGTGAAGCCACCCATTCTGTGAACCTCTTTCTATTCCCTAAATATGCCAATTCTCTCTCTTTTTCTTTCTCACTTTCCCTGGAGAGTAGAGTCTTTCCTGAATGTGCAGACGTGGACAGTCAGCTGTCCACGCGGTTTGCTCTTTTTGGTCTTGTTTCCCAGCTTTGCCTGCCAGGCCCACCTCTGAGCCTCACCCACGGGGCCTCTGCCTCTACCAGCTCCAGGGTCAGAGCCCTTGCTGCCTTCCTTCTCTTCGCCCAGAGGTGGTGGGGGCGAGTAAGGAGAAGGCCCCTTGAAATCTGGGAGGATAATATTCCCACTCGCTACTCCCCAGGCACTTGGGGCATTATGCCTGAAGAGGACTGTTTGGGAGATTTTGAACCTCATTTTGGAATTTCTCAGCCATGCACTGTGCCAAAGGGAGAGAAAATTGCTTGGATTCAGGTGGCACTTGAAATATTTTATTTTATTTTATTTTACTTTAACATCTACTATTTATTTATATAAGACAGAGGCTTCCCACTGATGTTTTCATCCCATTTAGAACATGTTTTCATAGCTGGGCCCCTGGCCTTGTACCTTCTTCCTTTCCAGCCTCTCAGATAAAATGGGTTAATCAGAGGGTGGAGCAGGCCCAGCGGCTTTCCCCTGGCATAGAATTGTTGTTGTGCCTCTCCTAGGTTGAAAAAAAGAAAAAACAAACTAGCTTTAGATGAAAAGAAAAGTTGCAAAGATAGTACAGGAAATTCCCATAAACTCCTCACTCAGTTTCCCTGTTGTTAACCTGTTATATTCCCATGGAATGTTTGTCACAATTAAGAAACCAATACTGGTACATTATACTAGTAAGTAAAGTCCACCTTTTATTTGGATTTCACTAGTTTTCTCCCCATGTCCTTCTCTGTTCCGGAATCCCATCCAGGATACCACACTGCACAGAGTCGTCCTTGGCCTCCTCTGGCCTGTTTCTGACTTTCCTTGTTCTGATGACATTGGCAGTTCTGAAGAGTACTTACTGGTCAGATGTTTTGTAGATTTTCCCTTGGTTTGCATTTGCCTGCTGCTTCTCCCATGGCTAGACTAAGGTTACGAACTCTGGGGAGGAAGACCACAGAGGTGCAGTACCTTTCTCATCACAATGTACCAAGGGCACATGCTGTCCACACGTGACTTATTCCTGATGTCCATTCACTGGATCACCTAGCTGAGGAGTGTTTGCCAGGGTTCTCTACTACCAAGTTCTTTCCCCACTTTCCATCCTGTACTCTCTGAAGCAAGCCACACTCAAGGGAGGTCAGGGAAGGAGCTAAGCTCCACCTCCCGGATGAGGGAGTACCGACACATCTTACTTGGAATCTTCTCTAGGGGAGATCCCAGACATGTTTTTTAAGTAACTCAGACATTCCCTCCAGCACTTACTAAAAGGTCAGTGGTGCTGGATGTGTGGATTTTGCCAGGCTAGTGCCACAGACCTCAAGTAGAGCATCTCACGGGGCCATACCCTGGGGGTTTTCAGTTCCTTGGTATGAGGGAAAGCGATTTGGATATGCAGAGTACAGGACGTATGTGTATAAACATGTAACCACTGTGTAAAATCAGAGTCATTAAAAAATGCTTAGCAAGGGTCCACAAATGCACAGCACTCTGCTGGGTGCTGAAGGTGTGGAGTGGCAAATAAGACTCAATCTAGGTCCCAGGCGTGGCGGGCTGGAATGCCATGCAGTTAACCAGATATCTCTGCACACCCACTGTCAGCCCAATTTTGAAGCAGCAATTACAAGCGTGATGAGCAATAAGATGGAAAGTTCCAGGTGCTGTCAGAGAGCTTGGATAAGGGGAGGCAGTGAAGGCCTCTCTGTGGACGTGAAGGATAGGCAGGAGTGAGCCAGGTGTTGGCGGGGGAGGGGCAGGGAGGGCTTCCAAGGAGAAAAGCTCACCAGGCGAGAACAATATGTGTTAAAAACAAACTAGTGTCAAGAGGGACATCTGGAGGAACTGAGAGATGCTTATATGGAAAGAAAACTGCTTCCTGGAAAAAAATCACATGATAATTTAGTCATATGGAATAGTTCTACTTTCTTAAAATAAGCCTGTTCTATACAATTTAAGACATAAAATGCACTAGTGTTTGATAATAGATTTATGCTTTAATATTCTGCTAAATTTATATATAAACATGCATAAGGTTCAAGTGTTTCAGAAATTAAGTGCTAAAACTGAAAATGTGTACTAGAGAGAAGCGTATAGATGACTGGAAGGTTATTTTAGTGCGAGCTGATGTGGCCCCAGTTCTCCATCTCAGGACAGAGTCTCTCATTTCCCCAGATGCTGGAGTGGTGCCTACTGAGGGCTCACAGCCAGGACACCCCAGGCGTTGCCTTCTTCTGAGGGGAGCTGCCCACCCACAGTATACCCCTCCTGATGACTGGCTGATGCAGAGCTATCAAGGCCTGGCTCCCTGGCCTCAATCTCAGACAACTGTGAGAAGCCATCCCAGCATCAGGGCTCCCGGTGGGGTGGGCTAAGGCGTCTGTGACAACTGCACCGCAGTTCAACTTCCCCTCTGCCTAGTGCTACTCCTCTCACAGCATGTCAGATCTGGTTGGTCCCAAACATATGATGGTTCAACTTATGATTTTTAGACTTCTTGACGGTGCAAAAACTATCTACATTCAGTAGAACCTGTAATTCCAGTATCCATACAACTTTTCTGTTTCTCACTTTCAGTGCAGTATTTAATAAACTACATGAGATACTCAACACTTTATTATAAAATAGGCTTTGAACTAGATGATTTTGCCCAACTCTAGGCTAATGTGAGTGTTCTGAGCACAGTTAAGGGAGACAAGGCTAAGCTATGGTGTTCAGTAGGTTAGGTGCATTTTCAGCTTAAGATATTTTCAACTCACAGTAGGTTTATAGGGACATAACCCCATAAATTTAGATCATCTGTATTGTTTTCTAGAGCATTCCCCAATAAACTGCCTACATGAAAATCTCTGCCTCAGAATGTATTTCCTGGGGAATTTGACCCCAGAAAATACAGTGTACAGCAGATAAACCCTGTGTTAGTGTCCTAGTGATACAGAAAGGAAGAGCATGGTCCCTTTAAATGATAGGGAAGTGGGGAAGGGAAGTGCTGGGTAGAGGAGGGTGTGGTCCCTGGCTACGACTCCACCCCCACGGACCTAAGTGAGGACAGGCATTGTTTTTTTCCTGCCCAAATGTTGCATTTCCCAAGACCACCCTGGCCTGCCACGCCCCCATCCTATGCCTATAAAAACCCTGAGACCCTAGCAGGCAGACACACAGATGGCTGGACTTTGAGAGGAGCAGATCGGTGGAGGAAGACACAAGTGGCTCGACGTCAAGAGGACATCCAGGGAAGTATGCTGGCAGAAGAGGACATGACAGATGCCGGCATGCCAGCAGCCCATCGACCAGCACTGGAAGAAGGCAGAGTTTGGCTGGGGCAGTTGGAGGAGAGCCCTGGCAGCTGAGTAGCCTGACTCCATCCCTTTTGGCTTCCCCCATCTGCTGAGAGCTATCTCCACTCAATAAAACCTTGCACTCATTCTCCAAGCCCACGTGTGATCCAATTCTTCTGGTACACCAAGGCAAGAACCCAGGATACAGAAAGCCCTCTGTCCTTGCAACAGGGTAGAGGGTCTAGTTGAACTGGTTAACACAAGCCACCTATAGACAGCAAAACTAAAAGAGCACCCTGTAACACACGCCCACTGGGGCTTCAGGAGCTGTAAACATCAACCCCTCAACACTGCCATGGGGTCGGAGCCCTACGACCTGCCCGTCTGTGTGTTCCCCTAGAGGTTTGAGCAGCGGGGTACTAAGGAAGCGAGCCACTCCCCCTGTCACACACCCTGCGAGGGGGACAAAGGAATTTCCCATTTCACTAGGGCTGCTGTAAAAAATTTATCACAAACTTGATGGCTTAAAACAATAGAAATTTATTCTCTCCCAATTCTGGAGGCCAAAAGCCTCACATCAAAGTGTCAGTGGGGATACACTCCCTCTGGAGGGTCGAGGGGAGAATCCTTCCTTGCCTCTCCCAGCTTCTGGTGGCTCCAGGCGTTCCTTGGTCTATGGCAGCATCACTTCAATCCTGCCTTGGTCTTTGCATGGCTTTCTCCCCTGTGTCTGTTTCTTGCCCCGTCTCTTCTCTTATAAGGACTTGCCATTGGATTTAGGACCCACCCAAATCCAGGATATTCTCATCTTGAAATTCTTAACTTCATTACATCTGCAAAGACTGTTTTTCCAAATAAGATTATAATTACAGGTTTCAAAGTGATGTGTCTTTTGTGGGGGCCATTATTCAACCTGCTACGTACACCAACATATTAAAGTGATTATATCCCAGGGTGGGAATGGGATTTATAGGTAACTTTAATTTTCTTCTTTGTACTATTTTGCTTATTCCAAATTTTGTACAGAAGGCATGTATAACTTCTGTAATGGTAATTTTTTTGAGTTGATGGTTTGACCTAAAGTGTACAGTCTGGATTAAAACGTACCTGCCTCGTGAGTGGAGGGCAAGAGGTAATGGCCACAGATAGGCTGAAGGACTCTCCCATTACAAAACGACTGGATCCCAAATTCTTGAATAACGTCCAATTTTTAATACATTGCCGAGCTTACAAGAAGTATGGTGAATCCCTAGGTTCTCTCCCAGTCTTTTCTGACCCAAATTCAAGAGTTGAAACTAAACCTGGGTAAAGCAGTAAATAACCAAGAGTGAAAGTTGACCTGAGAGTAAGTGCCTATCTAGGAGCTACTCCAGAAGAAAAAGGCTTGGGCTAGAGGTAAGGTAAGGCTGCCACATTAAATCCAGGGACCTCTTAAGGGGCTTATGTGGTTCCAAATTAATGCATCATCTGGATCTAGACAGAAGCAAATGCAAACTCCTTCTGCAGGGAAGCATCCCCACTTTAGGGCCATAGTTCCACAGATTAAGACCATGACAATGCGAGCTTACAATGAAAGATCGCCAAGCGCACAAGGAACAAAGCCACCGTGCACAAGAGTCAATGGAAGGAACAGAAAACAGATTAAAAATTATTAGATAAATAAAAGTTCTGCAAGGATTTCTACAAATCAAAAAGAAAAAGACAACCCAAGAGAAAAGATGAAAGGAGTCATAAAACAGGCATTTCACAAAAGAAAAAACACCAATGTTTGACAAACATGTAGAAAGATGCTCGGCCTCCTTAGTAAAGGAAGTACAGGCTGTTGATGAATACAAAATCAATATACAAAAATTAATTGTAGTCACCACCTGTGGGCAGAAATTTAGTGGTTTGGTTTTTTTAAAAGAGACACTACTGTAAAGCAATAAAAGTAGTGTATTTTGTAGAATCTAAGACACCATCAGTGATACGATGAACCATGACTTTATGCACTCTAAGAAAGGAAAAAGACTGCCAATTATAATTGCAAGATGCCATCAACTATAAGACACAATCCAGATTGTGGGCAAAAGTATGAGAGCTATGTGGAGAAAAGTATAACTTCATTTAAAGGTACTAAAGAAGGCCTAGAAGTCAAGAAGTAATCTGAGTTCATAGACAGGAAAACTCCCTATCACAATGACCTCAGCTTTCCCTAAAATAATTAATTAAAGCAGTTAAGCCAATGCAATTCCCCTCACAATCCCAACAGAATTTTTTTTTTTGAGACATATGACAAGATAATTCCAAATTTAGGTGGGCTGAAAAGTATTAAGAATAGCTAATAGGCCAGGCACGGTGGCTCAGGCCTGTAATCCTGACACTTTGGAAGACCAAGGTGGGAGGATTGCTTGAACCCAGAAGTTGGAGACCGGCCTTGGCAACAAAATGAGACCCTGTCTCTCTCTCAAAAAAGAAAAAAAAAATTATTTAAATTGGCCGGGCATGGTGGTATGCACTTGTGGTCTCAGCTACACAGGAGGCTGAGGTGGGAGAACCGCTGGAGCCTAGGAGGTTAAGGCTGCATTGAGCTGCATTCGCCACTGCACTCCAGCCTGGGCAACTGAGTGAGACACTGCCTCAAAAAAAAAAAAAAAAAAAAAAAAAAAGAGCTAATAACCTCTGAAGAAGAAGAATAAGGAAGAGGGAATTTCTCTACCAGATATTATTGACTTATTATAAAGTGGTGATTAAGATAAAATGTACTGATGCCAGAATGGAAAAACTGGCCAATGGAACGAATAGAGAGCCCAGAAATAGACCTGCCAAATATGGAATCTTGATATAAGACAGAAGTGAAGCTGCAGATTCCTGGAAAAAGAACGGGCTAGTAAATAAGTAATGATAATTGGTGGTTAATATGGCAAAAAATTAGATCCCTACTTCACCTCTACCCAAATATCAACTCTTAGTGGATTAATGATTTCAATGTGAAAGACAAAACTTTAAAGCTTTTAGAGAGAATACTGAAGAATATCTTTATGGCTTCAGAATACAAAAAATTCATTCACCTAGACACAGATAGCATTAATCATAAAAGATTAATAAATTAAGCTACGTTAAAATTCATATACCACAAAGAAATAGAAAAGACAAACCCCGAACTGGGAGATACACAACAGGATCAATATAGGATTTGTTTCCAGAATATGTAAAAGATGTCTACAAATCAGAAAGAAATAGACAAACAACCCAAGAGAAAAGATGAACAAGAGACATAAGCAGGCATTTCACAAAAGAAGAAACACAAATATGTGATAAATATATGGAAAGATGCTTGGCCTCATTAGCAAAGGAAGTACAGGCAGGCTGGGCCATTTCAAGGCCCTCACAGGCCCTACATAATGCTTATTTCTGGAAGCCTAATCTTATAATATTTCACATACCATCATGCATCCACATCCCACATGAAATTTGTTCATTCAGTATATATTTTTGAGTGCCTACTGGTGCCAGGAAATGTTATATGTGCTTGGGATGTATTGCTGAACAAAGGAGACGGGGTCTCTGCCCCTGTGAGCTTACATGTGAGTGGAACATAGACAATGAAGAACTGTGTAGAGGTGTAGTGGGAAGCAACAAGTGCTGTGCGCTATGAAAGACAAAGCAGAGCAGGGTGAGGAGAAGTAGGTGGCAGGGACAGAGGCTCTTGGTGGGTGGGACTTACCCCACGGGTGCTCACAGCATTTCCCTCACTCATCAGTTCCCTTGGACCCTTCCGTCAGACAGTTTCTTCCTGGGGTTTCAGCTAAGAATGGTTTAGAGGGCTAATGCACTCGGGGGTCTTTATGGGTAGGTGGGTGGAAGTGGAGAGAAACCCTTGAGGACACCTCCACCAGCCCCATCCTATTCAGATACCAGTGGCAGGTCAGGGGTAGGAAGGACATTGCATCGGCTTCCCGCCATCTTCTCCAGCACCTCCCTCTCCTGTGGCCCATCCCAGAGAAGGGGCCCACCTCTCCAAGACCCATTAGATGGGACGTTTCCCAGACGAGAGTCCTTGGACACCAGGCTGGGTGGCAGGAGGGGAGC
The DNA here is from genome assembly GCF_009828535.3 of Hylobates moloch. Lineage (NCBI taxonomy): Eukaryota > Metazoa > Chordata > Mammalia > Primates > Hylobatidae > Hylobates > Hylobates moloch. The sequence continues at coordinate 132,882,072 of NW_026652280.1, forward strand.
CAGGTAGCTCAGACTGGACAGCCGGTCATCCCTGTAGACACAGGCTCACAGTGCTGCAGGAAGCAGGCATTTTCTGCAGTGTGATCCTTTGATGCACCCCCTTGCACTAGAAAGAATCTACAGCAGCTTTCTGAACTCTGCAGGCACCACTTACATGTACAAATTTGGTGGCGTCTATTCCTTGGGAGTTATAACAGTCCAACAAACAAGGGCTCCTGTGTGTGAAGGCCCAAAGATAGGGCTGCCCCAGCAGCAGAAACAGACCAGGAAGGCACTGCAGGCCAGTAATGGACACAGCCTTTCAGAATTCCACTCACAATGGGACTGGTGTGATGGTGGCCCTGTCTTTACCAATGTCCCCACCTGAAAGGCTGGACATGGACCCTGAGCCACGAGCTCTGGCATCCTAACTCTGGAGGCCTTGGTTCCCCTCTGTGGGGCTCCCCTCTGTGGCTCCCCTTGTTTTCACTTTGGCTAAGCTGCCCAAGCACAGGCTGCAGCTCAGTGGGATTAGTGCTCAGCCCTCCTTAATCACTTTGTTGCCCCCCAGCCTGCTCATCAAAAGTTCCTCCTGCCCTGGACAGAGGATCAGTTCATTTCTTCCAGGTCTGCAGAGACAAAGGCACTGCTATGTGGTCCCCAGAGGGAGGTGGCCAAGTGGCTTCTCTTTCATAATGGAATTCGACATCTCCCTGTAATTAGAGACCACACAGGATGGGAAAATAAGAGCAGGGTAGCCCTCCTAGCGTGAAAACCCATCCGCCTTTACCAAGAGAACCGCCGAGAGGCCCTGCATTCCAGTCCCAGCTGTTTAAAACTCCTGGCCTCCTTCAGTGGTTATCACAGCCTCTTTTTCCTTTGCCTGCCTCCTAGATCAGATTCAAGGTCCTGTCTCTGAGATAAGGTTCATGTCTCGGGACCATTCAGTCCCCAAGAACAACCTCCCAAGGCTTGTTGTTCCTGAGGCTTCTGTGGCAGAGAAAGACATTTAATAAAGGTGTTGAGGGGGTGGAAATCAAACAAACTAAAACCAAGCGGAAAGTCAGAATCTATCCTTAAAGAGATGTGCTCTTCCCAGGAGACTCTCCCAGGGAACTGGTGGAAAAGACCGGGCCTGAGGACCCTGGAACGAGGAGTCAATGGAGGATGCTGAAGGTTGAGAGGGGCACAGTGCGCAGCTACAGTCATCAGCAAAAGCAGCTTCCATCCTGGTGGGGAGGGAGCAGCCAGACCATTCCAGCACATCGCTCCTTTGAATGCTGGGTGCCCGCACCCAGATGGCCTTTCCGTAAAGGAATGCAAGCCTGTCACCATGCAGGGTATCTGTTTGCCTCCATGCCAACAGGGCAGTTCGGCCAGAGGACACTGGAGTGTGTTTTTCTATTTCGAATCTCCCTGCAAACCACTTTCCTCGATAAGATGTGTACTCCTGCTAGGAGCATCAGGTTTCCAGAAGGACCTTATTCTTGGGGCCAAGTCGGTGTTTCAGGGAAAATTGTTTTTTTCCAGCTACACCTCTGGGACTGCCCCAGGAGCTGGGGTCTATTGGTTCCTTTCTTTCTTCCTTCCAGGCATTTTGAGGTCTTGCCTGAGAGCTTAGAGATCTGCCCAAGCCTCTAATCACGGCTGCTTCTTTGTTCTTCAGGCAGTGACCTTTACTGACATCATCTCAACCCCCATCTATTTGAATCTCCCATTCTTTTTTCCTCTTTCTGGGTTAGAGTGAAGGATTTTACTCTCAGGGGCCTAATCCTGTCGCTCTTGTGTGACTAATTCCCTCCCCTCCCCCTCGGCCTCTGCAAAGAGGAAGGGGCCTGTTTGCCCCACTAGAGGGTCTGCGGCCCTTGTCGGCAATCAAAGCACAAACATATTCCTCCGGGTGATTTCCTGCCCTGAGAGCCCAGCCCGGAACACAAGCCTCCTCTGTTCCCTCACAGCCCACCAGTCCCTGGGACTGGGACTTAGGCGAGAGGATTTATGATATAGAAAGTACTAAGTCACGCTTCCAACCTGGCAACGTCTGGTGTGAAAGCAAGTTGTATTGTTATTCAGACAATGGCTCCCAGGAGGAGAAATAGCATCCTTCAGAGCCCCACAGTCCTCTAGTGGCTGCCTGCGGCTTAGAGTGTGCAGAGGTGACCCAGCGCAGGACGGAGGCCTTAGTATCCCCAAGGCACCCCATGGACCACGGCGGGTCAGCTGTGGCTGCCTGATTTCTGAAGTTAAAAAGCACATAATTATGGTATTGTTTGACTGCCAAGAATTCTGGGTTAATCTCAGTTTTATTTTGACTGTTACCTAAAATAGTAGCCTGTCCCCAAGGACGCAGTAAAGGCCAAGAAGCCAAAAACAGAAAGGCAGGCCTGAGCTCTAGGAGGCCCTCACTCGGGAGTTCTGGAGAGGCTTATGAGTGCGTGGGATCTGGTACCAGGAGCCAGGTCACCCCCAGGCCCTCCGTTCCATAGGCCTGTCCTTAGCCACCGGCCATGGCCGTCCTCCCCCATGGGACCTAGTTGAGGCTGTGGAGAGCTGCAGGATGGCCAGTCCCCACACACCCATTGTCCCCCGATGCACTCAGGACAGTCCCTGAGACAGTGTGGAGGTCTGCTTCTGTGATTTGGGGAGACAATAATAATAGTTGTCATTACTGAGTGCTTGTGATGCACCAGCCACTGATCTAAGTGCTCCTGCATATGGTAATTCCTTTAGTCCTCACAGCCAGTAGGCACTCTGGCAATCTTCTAACCTGGCCAGAGCCACATGGCTAGCAGGCAGTGGAAACAGAATTTGGACCTGAGGAATCCTTGCTCCAGAGGTCACCTCCCCTACTTTGTCACATGGCCTATCAGGAGGTGAGCAGCGGCAGAACTTAAAGGCTCAGAAAGAACAGCTCCCATTGGAATCAGTGAGAGGCATCAGTTCCTAAGTGGAGGCCATGAGAACGGGCTTGGTGAGGGGTCGTTCTCCTTCTTGGAGCACAGATAGAAGATGTGCCTCAAGCATTCTCCATCATACTTAGGTCAGCAAACATTTACCAAGGGTTCCAGTCTGTTCTAGAGGTCTCCTGGCCACTGGGCCCTGGATCTCTAAGAAAAGTTCCATTGCATTCCCAGGAGAATAACAATACAAAGTCATGTGTGCTCTTAGGAATGCTTCCTGCATGCAGTCAGGGAGGGCTTCCCTGGGGAGGGGACATTCGAGTTAGATCCTAAGGGATGCCAGGATTCTTCTGGGTTGACAAGGTGGAGGTGAACTCTTTGGGCAGAGGGGACAACCTGGGCAAACCACTGCTGTATTCCACCAGGCTCAAGATGTTGTTCTTGAGGATTCTGTTCCCAAGGATTCTGAGCCATTGGGCCCTGGGCTCCAGTCTGCAGGGCATGGCAGGAACTGAGTAACTGTCCCCTCCCAGCTACTACTAATCCCCGCCATGCTGACTTCAGAGGAACCTTTCCTACCCTTCCTTCCTGCCCCACCTAGATGCCACCCTTCCAGTCTGAGGCATCCCTGAACTTCTAAAGTGCCCAGAGCTGCCAGTCTAGCTGCTGCCAGTGGCCGCTATTCCAGCGGTGCACCCAGGGTCAGCCTCGCCTCGGCCAGAAGCACCTGCGGAGCTGGCTCAGGCTCGCCCTGCTGCCCAACACCTTGATGCACTCCCAAACCTGCTCCACTCCAGCCACCTCCTGCCCTGCTAACGGCAGGGCAGGCAGACACCATGAGAGCACAGGGCCTGGGGGTTCCGGCAGCTTCTTCATTCTTCTCCCCTCCCCACAAGTGAGAAAAAGATACAAGGAAGGCCAAACAGCCAGGCCCTCAGGCCCAGGGTGTGTAGGGGCGGGTGGGTCTGTGTTCCTCTAGCTCCTCGGAGCATCCTCCTCCTTTCTACCTTTTGTTTGTAGTTGTTCATTTATTTTAACAAAAGTGGTTCTGAGTTTTTATTAGGAAAAAACAAACACACAAGGAACAAAGGCAGTAGGAGTTTTAAGTCTTGGCCTGTGGAGGAGGCAATCGCAGCACCCGAGCATCTACCCAACTTCGGGTCTCCATCAGGCGCTGTGGTCTGGGAAGGCAAGTGGCCATGTAAGGCACCACCGTCCAGGGAGACCAAGGTCTGGAGGCAGAAGCCCCTCTACTGAGTGCTCCTGCAGGCCCCTGTATCAGCAGTGAAGAAGGAGACTCCAAAGTTAGGTCCTGTTGTGCCCAAGAGCACACAGCCAGGAAAGAGTGGCACCAGCCTCCAGAGTCCAGGATCTTTCTTTCTGCAGTATCTCACAATTTCAACTTGCCCTCTTTGTCTGAACACTTTTTTCTTAAAGCCTCCAGAGGAAACCTTCATTCAGAGATGCGATGTGCAGGGGAAGCTGCACGTCCACAGAGCTGAGGCCCCAGGCAACCCAGAGCATCCTAAAACCCTGTGGAACTTCCGGGGAGAAACAGGTGGAAGGAGAGTCCTTCCCAAGGAAGTGAGGCATGGCCAGCTGGCAGCCACCACCTCATTTCTTTGAGAGCTTCAGAAATCCCAGTCCTTTGCTTGACTAGGATTTTTATAAGAAAGACCCACGGGTTTACTCTACAACATACCAGTGCCCAGGAAAATTACATGAGCCCAGAAGTTCAAGGCAATAGTGCACTATGATTATACCTGTGAATATAGCCACTGCACTCCAGCATGGGCAACATAATGAGATTCTGTCTCTAAAATAAAAAATTGTAAAATTCAACTTTGAGCAAATAATAAGGAACATTCAAATCTTCATGCATCAAGGGACCCAATTCCTCTTCCCAGAAGGATCAGAGATTCTCTCTCCATCAGAATTGCCATAAACATGAACATCATGAAACACTTGCTGATTGTCTATGTACAGGTTCAAAGGACTTCTCCACTGCAGTTCAGCATTTATCACCAGTGCTTAGCTCATTAAACTAATTACGTGCCTGCATTTCCACATTGAAAGTTTAAATATAGAGGCTGGGCAGGGTGGCTGACGCCTGTAATCCCAGCACTTTGGGAGGCCGAGGCGGGCAGATCACAAGGTCAGGAGATTGAGACCATCCTGTCTAACATGGTGAAACCCCGTCTCTACTAAAAAATACAAAAAAATTAGCCCGGCGTGGTGGCAGGCGCCTGTAGTCCCAGCTACTTGGGAGGCTGAGGCAGGAGAATGGCGTGAACCCGGGAGGCAGAGGTTGCAGTGAGCCAAGATCATGCCACTGCACTCCAGCCTGGCAACAGAGCGAGACTCCATCTCAAAAAAAAAAAAAAAAAAAATGAAAGTTTAAATATAGAGACTAACTTACTCCTTTTTAATTTCTTCATCAAAGCAAAAGCTGATGCAATAGAGGGCCCTCATACAACATGGAGCATCAACCATTTGCTAATGGCAGGGTCCCAGCTGGACCTTCCAAAGTAGTGGGCTCTGTGAGAACCTGGAGATGAGAGTGGGGTTTATTTGGAGGCTTCCCTTTTTCTCAGAAACGATTTTACAGAGGAAAAAGATAAACTAATAAACCTGCAACTCTATTGGTGGTCTGGGGAGGCAAGTGGCCATGTGAGGCACCATCATCCAGGAATCTATTGACATCTCTTTGAATATACTTCAGCTGGGCGTGGTGGCTCACACTTGTAATCCTAACACTTTGGGAGGCCGAGGCGGGCAGATTGCTTGAGTTCAGTAGTTCAAAACCAGCTTGAGCAACATAGGGAGACGCTGTCTCTACAAAAAAAAAAAAAAAAAAAAAAAAAAATTAGCTGAGTGTGGTGGTGCATGCCTGTAGTCCCAGCTACATGGGAGGCCTTGATGGGAGGATTGCTTGAGCCTGGGAGGTTGAGGCTGCAGTGAACCGAGATCATGCTACCGCACTCCAGCATGGGTAACAGAGCCAAATCCCATCTCAAAACAAAACAAGACAAAACAAAAAATGTACTTCAGATGGTTGTGAAAATTAGACAGCATTTACTTTATGGCCAAGCATCCTAGAGGGGCTTTACATCAGTTCACTTAATCTTCATGACAGCCTTTTGCTGTAGCTATCATCTCCATTTTATAGTTGAGGAAATTGAGGCCCAGAGGTGTGAAGTAGTGCGCGTAAGGCCACAGCTAGGATATGGCAGAGCCAGTAGTTAAGCCTGACCCCAGAATCCCTGCCCTTCTCCCATCATACTGCTGTGTCCTGGCCCAGCGTCGCTCCTCACACTGCAGCCTCCCTCTGCACCACATGCCGGCGCTTTCTCACCCTGCTGCATTAGTACGCATTCTACCTTCATCTTTGGTGTCTAGTGGTTTCAGTCTTTCTAGGGAGCGTCTGATCATATGTATCAAAGTTTAGAAAACGACTTCTATCTTCCTTCGTTTTCTACCTGCCCAAATTCCATTTATTTTACCAGACTCAGGCCAAATGACATGTCCTTTGACATGAAACTTCTCCTCATCCTCTGATTGGAATTCAGCATCTGCTACAAGAATACAGGAGTATGTTTAAATTTATTATTTTATTTTAAGAGCTGTGAACACAGGAAGTTTCCAGAGAAAGTCTTTAGACAGTTGGAAATATTAAATGTGACAAACAGAACCAAGTGACAACCAAGTGAAGTGAACTTCAGGCTTCCCTGTCTTTTTAGAGTAATCTGCGAATGAACAGACAAAAAGTTCAACCCTCTGCCACCATGAATAAAAGAGATTTGCAACTGCTTTGATTTTGTTTTTAACATTAAGCTTAGACCCCTCCAAAAACGCAGGCCATACTCTCAGACTCTTACGCATCTTTTCCACAATGAGCGCCCCAATAACAACCCTGCAAAGGAAACCATCCTGTCACCTGAAGACAAGAATCTGGTTGTGCACAGTTCTCTTATCTCCAATTTTTTTTTTTTTTTTGAGGTGGAGTCTCACTCTGTCCACTCAACTCTGCTGGCTGGAGTGCAGTGGCATGATCTCGGCTCACTGCAACCTCCATCTCCCTGGTTCAAGCAATTCCCCTACCTCAGCTTCCTGAGTAGCTGGGATTACAGGCGCACACCACCACGCCCGGCTAATTTTTTTGTATTTTTAGTAGAGACAGGGTTTCACCATGTTGGCCAGGATGGTCTTGAACTTCTGACCTCAGGCAATCCGCCCGCCTCAACCTCCCAAAGTGCTGGGATTACAGGCGTGAGCCACTGCGCCCAGCCTCTTATCTCCACTTCTTCCATGTAGCCCATGGCCTAAATGCAAAATCAACTAACTTTTGCTGCCTAACAAACTGCCCCCAAATTTAGTTGTTCAAGTCAACAACAATTTATTTAATTCACAATTACAAACTCAGCAAATTTGGCTGGGCTCAGCTGGGCCTCCTTCTGGGCTGGGCTGGGTTCACTCATGTGTCTGTGATCAAGTAGCAGATTGGCCGGGGACTGGTTGATCTGGGAGTACTCAGCTAAGATGACTCATCTCTGCTCCATGAGGTCTCTCGTCCTTCAGCAGCCTAGCCTGGCCTTATTCACATGGCAGCAGCACAGATCTAAGAGTGTAAGTAGATACTGTGCAGTTTCTTGAGTTCTAGCTAAGAACCTCTACAACCTTGTAACCTCTGCGTTCTGTTCATCAAAAGGCCAGCCCACATTCAAGGAGTAGAGAAATTGATTCCACCTGTTGATAGAACTGCAAAGTGTTGTGGCCTCAGTCTGTATCTACTGAGCCCATCTACAGCTTCCCCGCTCGTGCACCTGCGTCTCCCTACCTGAGTGCATGCTCTGCTTCTGAGAGCATGTCCACCTCCTGCATAAAGCAGACTAGAAGATCAGAGTGGTTGCCCTCCAGTCAGCCCTCAACCAATGAGGAGGGGAGCTAATGGACAAATCCCACAAGTTCCTTTCCCTTAGATAATTTCAAGGTGTGTTCTACACAGATTCTCCAAGGTGCTGTGGGAGATTGAACCCAAGTTTCCTATGGCGGTCACCTGCTCATGAGGCACCCTTTCTCGGCATTCCTCTTGGTTGTCTCAACGTCCCCTCTACCTTACCACACTCTGGGGATCAGCTCCCTCAAGTGATCTTGCACTACTTGAAACCAAATCCTTTTAGGGCCTGGTTTTGGGGAAATCTATGCTAAGACAGAGAGATAAGAGTTAGATCACCCTTGATCTCATAGGCCAAGCTAATGAGTTTGAATTTATCTTGTAGGTGATTGAGCTTCAGTGGGTTTTGAGCAGGAGAAATTGGTGTTTTACAAACAATATTAGTGGCAAAGTAGAAACTAATAACACCCAGTTCCGCTGACTTCAGGCCAGTGCTGTGACATCAACTGTATGCTATTGCTATTTTAGGCTTTGGATGTGAGAATATGCAGATCTTCTTTTAAAGTTCATTTATTTTTGAATAAGTAATACACACACGGTGCAAAATTAGAAAAGTGCAAAAGATCTTTTGTTAGAATCATTTTTCAACGCCAAAGGAGCATTTAAATAGCCATTGTGTTTTTAGAGTGTGTTAAGACATAGGGAGCTAGCTCTTGGCTCCTTCTGAGGCCACTCACTCCTGGTGGCATGTTGCACTCTCACTCCTGCAAACCATTCTGGGCCCTTCCAACACCCTGCAGCCCGCAAACCTCTGCTGGAAGGGCAGGAGAGAGATGCTGACATTTGTGGCCCAAAGAAAACTTGGCAGGGTTGGCGGATGCCATCCTTGCTCCCTGTCACCACAAATAATTGCAAGCTGGCTGAGCACTACTCAAATGCATTAAGGTTTGTGGCTTGTTCTGACAGAAATTGAAAAAGGGCAACGTCAAGGCCAAGCCTACAGCTTTTATCTTGGTTAGCTGGGGAGAGGAAGAGATAATGATTCACAACACTCCAGGTCTTCACATTTCTCCTGAAGAGCCACCATCTGTCTATAACGTGAGGGAAGAAGTGCTGTCAGGTTAATTGCCTTGTGTCAGCCAAACCGTCTGCATTTATTTAAATCAAGTCAAGTCCATAAATAGTTTCGAGTGTCTGCTGTGGGCCAGCTCTGAGCTCAGCTCTCTGGGGTACTCAAGTAAGTGTGAGCCACCAGCTGTGGCACCCTAAGAGGCAGGCTGGTGATTTGGCAGTTCTGGTAGCTTAGAACCAGGCATGTTCAGTAAGAATCCCAGCCCCATCATCAATCAGCTGAGAGATCGTGGGCAGCTGAGTTGATCTCTCCAGAACCTCCATTTCCTCACCTTTAAAATGGTCCTGCCTACTGCAAAGGGGTAGGTGAAAATCTCAAAGGCAATGCTTTGTTTCTGTCATCTTTCCTAGGAACTTACAACCTTTCCAGGGAAAAAAGACAATTTTACTTTGTGAAAAGTTAAGAAAACATTTCTAAAAGATAATCAACAGTTCAAAACAAAAAAAGAAACAAGAAAAGAAAGTAGGTAAACACAAGGGGTGATGAACTGCCAGACATCAGTGTTTGCTCTAGAAGTTGAGCCAGGAAGAATAGCAGGGGGGAAGAACAAGGAGGTGTTCCTGGTTTGTAATTTTATTCCATTTTTGCCTAATACAAAATTGCAGTGCCTGGCACATGGTAGGCATGCAATAAATATTGTTGAATGAGTGTTCAAGTAAATAATAAATGAATGAATATTCTGTACAGGTTTTGTCACTGAACCTTAGGAAAAGTACCCAGAGGAGGGTACGCAGAGATAATAAACAGATGGAATGGGAGACTTTTATTTTCAAAAAATGCTTTTCCCGAGAAATCTTTCTGGTCTGTAAAGGCAGGAGTTGAAAATGGATATGACAGAAGCTTACAAAACTGCGAAAGTCGCGGATGAGACTATTATCATCTTTTTAGATTTTTAATTAATTTATAAATCTTCATCAAATATTATGTTGCTAGAAGTAGGTACAGGATAACCTTCAAACTATATGAAGTTTTAGGACATCTGAAAAAAAAAAAAAAGAAAAGTGGTCTTAGTTGTGATTAGTATGTTAAAAGAATTTTTATCCCTTCATACTGGAGGCTGAAAATACAAGTAAAGCCAAGAGGGATTTGATGAATTCATGAAGGCTGATCTCAGGGTAAGTTGCTTCAGATTCCTCAGGGATTTGGAAGCTTATGTTCTGAAGGACTCCCATGTTAGAGACAGACTGCTGGGCTGTGGTGACCCTGGACCTAGCCTAGGAGCACATTTCTGTGGTTTTGTGTCCCTGGGAATATTTAATAAACCCCCACTATGTGCCAGGCAGTGTTCTAGGGGCCAAGAACACAGCAGTCAATAAAATGGTGTCCTAGACCTCCAGGACTGCTAACCTAGAGACAGAAGGAGATATGGGAAGAAATACATTTCAGTGTATTAAGTTCCATAATAAAAGTATGATGGGGCCGGGCGCGGTGGCTCATGCCTGTAATCCCAGCACTTTGGGAAGCCGAGGCGGGTGGATCACAAGGTCAGGAGATGGAGACCATCCTGGCTAACACGGTGAAACCCTGTCTCTACTAAAAATACAAAAAATTAGCCAGATGCGGTTGTGGGCGTCTGTAGTCCCAGCTACTCAGGAGGCTGAAGCAGGAGAATGGCATGAACTCAGGAGGCGGAGCTTGCAGTGAGCTGAGATCGCACCACTGCACTCCAGCCTGGGCGACAGAGCGAGACTCCATCTCAAAAAAAAAAAAGTTGAATCTATAAAAATTGTCTTTCTTATTTTTTAAATGCCTCTCCCCCACCTGCATTTTAGAATTCCCATGTACTCAGAAAATGTTTGTGGAGGGATGGATGAATGAATGAATAAGTAAGTAAAAGAATGAATTTTTGCTTCCAGAAATGGGCATAATTTTCAAATAGAAATGTATTAACATTTGAAGGCTCACTACAGTCAAATTCACTAAGTAACCACTTTTAAGATTGATTTGTGTGAAAGTCCTGGAGGCTACATGGTTTAATAGAAAAAAAAATGGCATTTCAGTTTTTTGAACCATTGTTATGGGTTTTTTAATCTGCATTTCCAGAAATCTTGAAGGGGGAAGCTCTGTGCAATTGCAGCTACAGGCCAAAGGTCATTTTTACTAAATACTGATTTTAGCAGCAAGGAACTCTTACTTCAGTAAGACTTCTCACACTTGCCCTATCCTGAAATGAGCACATTTCACTCTGCATGTTGCTTAGGAAGGCTGCCTCTGTGAAGAGCCTCAACAGAATTCCTAGAGCCTGGCATGCTTGATGACATCACCAGGAATTTGGTGATTGGAAGGCAGAGGTCCAGGAAAGAATCTTGGACCAGGAATCTGGACCTCATTAAATAATTGGTCCTTCCGAGAAGCTTAGTCTTGGGTCCATATTCATGAACAAAGAGTTCTGTGGCTTCCTCAAGCTGCCTTTCTCCCCATCTACCTTTCACTATCTCCTGCCACTTATTCTCCCTCCAATAACAAACTGCACTAAGATAAGACCCTAGAGTGTGCTGTCCAATACAGAAGCCACTACCCGTATCTGGTTATTTAAGTTAATTACAATTAAATAAAATTGAACATGCAGTTTCTCAGTCATACTAGCCACATATCAAATGCACAAAAGCCACATGTCTACTGGCAACCACAGTGGACAGTGCAGAGAACATTCTCAACACTACAGAAAGTTCTACTGAACTGTATTGCCCTAGAGAAAAAGGAAGATGAAAGCTAAGGATGAAGGTGGTAATTTTGAAGAAAAGGCTGATAACATCTAGACCAGCCATGTAGAGATAAGGAACATTCTAGCAGGAAGTTGTCACAGGATGCAAAACTAGTCAACAAGTGAAGGGTGTGAAGGGAGAGAGTACAGCTTTGGGACCAGAACCCAGGTTTAATCCTGATTCTAACCAAGTGTGCAGCCATGAAGAGGTTATGTGAACTCTCGGAGCCTCAATCTTTTCATAAGGGTAATAGTGGTAATAATGGTTCCTATGCCACAGAGCTGATGTGAAAATTAATAAGACAATTAGCGTAAGGTGCTTAGCATGCTGGCTGGCATATGGAAAAAGGTCAAAAATAGTAAGGCAGGGAGGGGTAAGAAAAAAAGAAAGGAGAGAACCTAGTGAGAAGACAGCTGACCTGGAAAGAAGAAATGTCCAGAGGATGTTTACATGGACCTAGACAGTGAGCACCTTTATGATGGCTGGAGAGTACAAATCAGAAGGACAGAGCAACAGAGGCAGCTGGAGCTCTGGAAACCTGAGGAGCACGAGGTGAAGATCCTCTGGATTAGGGGAGCTGTGCCAGGTGGGGCACAATCCCATATGATCCAGTGTTCCTGCCCATGTGTGGCAGCAGGAGTTGTGCCACTCATGGGAGCTTAGCTGTACTCAGGTATATGCCATTGATTGCATTCTTGAGACCAAGGGAAGCATGGGACAGATGTGGCTTTCCTGGGACAGGCTGGGTGAACCAGGGTGGGGGGCAGAGGGGCCAGACAATGATCAAGTTGATACAGGGAATTAAAGGGAAGAGGATGACATTTATTCAGTGCCTGCTACATGTTCAGCACTTCACATATCCAGTTGCACTTCACCCCACAAGAGTAGCCACCTCCAGTTTGTAGGAGAAGAAACTGGGGCTCAGTAGAGTGAAGGAACTTGCCCAAGATCACACAGTCAGTAAACGAAATGAAATTCAGGATCTCAGCCCTGGTCCTCAGGATTGCAAAGCCTGTGCAAATCAGCTGTAGAAGCTCCTAAGCTTTGAGGAAGGAATAGCAATAGAGATGTGCAGACAGGGTTTGAAAAGAGTTGGCATTGCATTTTTTTCATCATCTAGTAGAGGTCTATGCAATGTCCATGTTGTGCAGGTCACAAACATGAATAAGACAGGATTCTTGTCTGTAGGTGCTTCCTTAGCAGTGAGGCAGACAGGCTAAGAATAAGATGAGGACAACTAAGGTAAAATGTTCAAACTCATCCCTGTAAGAAATACTGTACTTATTGAGTCTCTACTGTGTCCCAGGTACTGTGCTAGGCTCTGGGGATACTCTGGTGTGCTGTGTTTACAGAAATGGTTGCACTTTCCCCTTTTCCTATATCCACACCCCTTTGCACTATGACTTTGCAGCTTCTTCCATTAAAGTTGAGTCTATTCTCCACCGATTGAATCCAGGCTAGCCTTGTGACTTGTCTTGGCCAATAGAATGTGGTAGAAGTGACATTGTACCTCTTCCAAATCTTGGCCTTAAGAGGCCTCATACCTATCCATTCTTATTCTTGAAACTCTCTAGCTGCCATGTGGACTCACCCAGGCTAGCTGGCTGAATAATGACAGACACATGGTCCTTTCACTTTCATTGTCCCAGCCAATAGTCAGTCACCTGACAGACATAAGTGAGGCCATTTGGACCCATACCATACAAGTATATCTTAAGGGAAAGGAAGTGGTAATTAAGCCAGCCTCCCACGATGGCCCCAGAGATCACCATTCTGATATTCATACCATGTGTAGTTTCCTCCCACCCTGCATCAAGGGTGGTCTGTGTAACAATGGCACATGGCAGAAGGGATGATGTGTTGCTTCTGATATTAGTTCACAAAAGCCTGCAGCTTCTACTTTGGGTGCCTTCTCTCGCTCTTTCTTATCATTCATTCTGGGAGAAGCCAGCTTCCACATCCTGAGAACACCCAGTCAGCCCATGGGGTCATGTGACCCCTCCATGACCCATGGAGTGGTCATATGGTACGGAACTGAGGTCTCCACCCATAGCCTGAGAGGCACTGAGGTCCACACTAAGTGAGTGTGGCAGGAGATCCTATCGCTCCAGATGACCAAACCCCAGGCTGACAGCCTGAATGTAACCTCTTGAGAAACCCTGAACCAAAACCATCAAGCTAAGCTGCTCCCAGACTCCTGATCCAAAGAATATGTGAGATAACAAATTTTTGTTTTAAGGTACTAGGTTTGGGGGTAATTTGTCATGCCAGAAAAGATAACTGACAAAAAGAGTTAGCTAGCTAAAGCAGGGGGAGGGGATGGAGTGTTCCAGACAGAGGGAATGGCATGATCAAAGGTCCTCAGGTAGGAGGGAATACAGAACCAGAAGAAACTGAAAGAAGACCAATGCAGCAGGAGTTCAGAGAGCGAATGAGGCCGAAAGATTGGTGGGGTCGAGACCTGCCGGGTGTGGCCTGGGGGTCTTCCTAAGAAGTTTGTTTTAGGAGCAACAAGAAACCAAATTATTGAGGGACCAGCATTAGGGGCTCCAAGGAAACCCAGATATCCTGGCTAAGATAAAGTCTCTCCCTGCCAATCCTCCAAATTAGTAACTTTGGGTTTTTAGTTTTCCCTACTCAAAGGTGCCCTTCAAGGTCTCCAAGGGAAGAGGCAAAGGGAGACGTAGCAAACATCCAGCATGGTATGGGTAAGGCTTCTCCAGCTCCAGCCATGCCAGGCAGCCAGGCCCAGCAGAGCTGTGCTTCCCTGGCTGGTCAGGACTGGTCCCTCCAGCAGGGGCAAAGCCAGAAACAAGGGGCACAGGTCCGGGGAGGGAGCCCACCTCTTGGTCAGCCTTTCTTGGTTCCCAGCTTCCCAGCTTCCCACCCCCTATCCACCGGGAGTGAGTTTATACTGTTTTACAAAGACTAGGACACTTGAACCCATATTTCATTCTCTCATGGATTTCGTCCAACTGGCCTAATCTTTTTTCTCTAGTGAAGAAGAATCTAAAGACATGAAACGTTCCCCAAAACAACTTTGCAGAAAAGCAAAATAAAGACAGCATAGAACAGGCCCATTCATTTCATGAATTGATTATAGAAAGATAATTTCTATTTTTTCTTTTAAAAATATATATATTTCGTGTCTCTATTTAAGATAGAGATACGAAAAAATTACATGATGGTCCATCAAGGAGATACATTCCACCATGATTATGTTATAGGAGCAAAGCCCTAGTCCTAATGTAGGACAGCTGAGTTGATCAGATAAAGACTTTTTTTCCCCAATCTAGAATCCCATAGATTGTAAATAGAATTTTTAAAAACTACAACAGTTTTCCATTAAACAGCCTTCCTTTTTCTCTTCCCATCTCTAGTCTAGGAGATATTCCCCTCCCTCCTTCTAACTGTTCCAAGGACAATCAAGGGGGACTGCCTGCTGAGCATTCACCAATGTCAATCCTAATCTAATGCCAGTAAGACATCCTTATACAGGGTCACTCATACTAAGAGAGAAGGCTCTGTGTCCTGGAGCCCCTGGTCAACACCTGTACAGATCAAGGCCCACTTCACTGAAGGGCAAGGGACCAATTTGAAGACAGAGCGTGTTGTCAGAACATCAGTGCTTGCTCAAAACCACTTCCCAGTTGGGCAGATTCATTGGTCTCTCTTTCCCTTGAGTGTGCTTTGAACAGACCGCAGGCTGGCTTGGAGGGACAGGAAGAAGAAGAGATGCAGCTGTAAATCAGTGTCACCTCTCCAACTCAGGGTCAGAGGAGGAGAATGTGCCCACCTCCAGGAAGGCGTGGTGTTATCAGATGTGCCTGAGCAGTCATAAGCATGCTGCTCTGCTGCCCTGCAGCCTGTGGACTCCCCCTCGTTCCTCTCTTCTGCGGCCTGGAAACAGATGCCCTTGGGAGGGGAAAAGCTCTGACTTCATTGGGGCTCCCAGGCCCTCCCTTCTGCAAACAGAACAAAGCCTACTTAGCTTATCGCAGCACTTCTCCTTGTGATTTTTTTTTTAATTGGCCTCTTCACATGTGCAATCGACTCTCCTGATATGAAAGTTGTGAGCCCTGTTTTTGCAAGCCCGAAGCTTAGAAGCTGATCCCCACGAGCATCAACAGAAATCATCTGAATGCTCTAAGTACTGCCAGTGCTTGCTAAAAAATAAAACAGCCTGCCAACCTCCTCCTGCCTGTGTCCTTGGCACAGCCCTGGTGGGGCAAAGGAGCCCCAAGGACCCCATTGTTCTTTGGAAAGAAAGAAGCAACTCCAGCCAATTCAGGTGTTTGGGGGATTATTAAGATGGTCTTTTTTGTAGATATGATGTGGTGGTGAATAGGGTAAGTTATATAGGGGACTCTATGGTGGTGACATTTGAAAAGATTGAAGAGTGAACTGAAACCGGTTTCTGTGAGCCCAAAGTTTTATTCAGCCAGTACAATTCTAGAATTTGCTACTGATATGTTTATTTTCTCCCAAATATCTTCTTGTTTTCTGAGAGTAATGGGACACTGGGGAGAGAACTTACGGACAAAAATATGGGGATGGAAAAGATTATGACAACTTGCAAAGGGTCCACACTGTTGGTTGGATTAGCTATGTGACATGATGAGGGTGAAAGATAGAAAAACAAGCAAAACCAAAAAAGGCCCCTTGGAAACAAAGTTAAGATGGTTTTTGGACTCATCCTACCTCCTGTGGGTTTAGCTTAACATCAGTCCCATCTGCCAGAGGCCGGAGACAAGGTGCTTAGGGGTTTAATTGTTCTGTGAGACCCTGAAGCAGGATGAGAAGTGGCCTGGTGTCAGAGTAGAGCAGTTGGCCCATTACAGAAGGTCATGGTTCAGAAGTTCTCAACTAGTCTTTTCTCTATTCAGGTTCTATATAAGTGAGCAGTAAAAGGATATGGTTATCTCCTTCCTTTATTGTAGCAGTCTGCGAAGTTCCATTTCCTTATTGAAACCTCTGACTCAATGGCTAGCGGAACCCTCCCGCACCCCTCCCCTCCTGTCTATGCTGGCAACTTTTGAGCCACCCCCTTGGCTTACCACCTTGCAAAACCTGCCAGATCCATTGCTTTTACACACTGCTATTTACCTCGTTGTTTATTTTGTGTATGTGGGTCATCTGTTGTTTAGGTTGGATTGAAGTCTGGCTGTGTTGGTGTAGTTAGCTTTTGATTATTTCCAGAAGAAAGATAGTACACCATATCCATATAAGCATTTAATATTACGTTATTTTCTTTTTGATCTAATGTTCAGCTTCAGCCTAGAAAACACCCTGAATGATCCAGGCTTGGGGACCGTCAGAGCTATTATTATTATTTATTGAGACTGAGTCTCACTCTGTCGCCCAGACTGGAGTGCAGTGGTGCGATCTCGGCTCACTGCAACCTCTGCCTCCTGGGTTTAAGCAATTCTCCTGCCTCAGCCTCCCGAATAGCTGGGATTACAGGCACGTGCCACCACGCCTGGCTAATTTCTGTATTTTTAGAGATAAGGTTTCACCATGTTGGCCAGGCTGGTCTTGAACTCCTGACCTCAAGTGATCTTTCCACCTTGGCCTCCCAAAGTGCTGGGATTACAGGCATGAGCCACCATGCCCAGCCTATTATTGCTATTTTAAAGCATAATTATTTAATGTGGATTTTGCATATCTACTGCATTTGATCCCTTTCTGAATAGTTTTCACTGTTTTCTTTAATTACTGTACTTCAAAATACAGAAATTTTGGAAAACAGAGAAACACTCTTTGGTGTATATACTTTTAGTATTTTTTTAAAATGCATATAGACTTATTTTCTGTTTTCAGCAATAATATTATACAGTTTGTTTTAAACTGTATACTTTTTTTTTTTTTTTGAGATGGAGTCTTGCTGTTGTCACCTAGGCTGTAGTGTAAAGGCACGATCTCAGCTCACTGCAAACTCTGCCTCCCGGGTTCAAGCAATTTTCCTTCCTCAGCCTCCCGAGTAGCTGGGATTACAGGCGCCCGCCACCACGCCTGGTTAATTTTTGTATTTTTAGTAGAGATGGGGTTTCGCCATGTTGGCCAGGCTGGTCTCGAACTCCTGACCTCGTGATCCACCCGCCTCCGCATCCCAAAGTACTGGGATTACAGGCGTGAGCCACTGCACCCGGCCTAAACTGTATACTATTAAACTGTATATTGTTTACTTTAGTAATAGATCATGAATGTATTCCCATGCTACTATAGAAATTATAATGGCTATGTAATATTGAATTATACAGATTTATATAAGCAATTCTCCATTATTGGACTTTTATTTATCAAACATTTATATAAGCACTTACTATGTGCCAGGCATAGTTCTAAGCTCCAAATAGATATTAACTCATTTAACTCTCATAATAACTTCATGAGGTAAGTACTATTTACCACCCATTTTGCAGATGAGGAAACTGAGTCACAAGCTAAATAACTTGTCCCAGGGCACACCTCTTTGTAAGTGATGGAGCCAGATTCAAACCCAGACGATCTGGCTCCAAAGTCTGTGCTGTAATCACAGCCCTCTGCTTGCTTCCCTCTACCTCTATTGAAAAGTAAAGACCTTTCTTTCCTGGGAGAATGGCTTATTCTTAATAAGACTTCCCTGGCAAATAAGGGAACTGCTGTCCTGTGAGTCATTGTTATTTATAATTAAATTGTAACCTGCTGAGACAACAGGCAAAGAAACATCTGGGCAGAATGGGCGGTGTGAGCTCTGCAGCCCAGAGAAGGTGACTCCAGGAGGGGCTGTAGACTTGGATCCAACCAGGCTGCGGTCCAGGTTACTCACCCACTGGCAGAACCCAAGTGGCTCTGCCTCCCCTGAAGCTACTATAATTTCCTCACACCCAACTGAGAAGGTCTTTCCTTTGCATTCTACTACAGGAGCTGCTTCATCTGACCCAAGCTGGTCTGGAGAAAGGAGGAAGAGGCAAGGTAGGAAGTGGCCTGGCCCCCTGCTGCTCTGCCCCAGAATGCAGGGCAGAAACTGCAGCTGGAGCTGTGGGGTGGTGTTGATCCAGCCTACAAAGTGACTTCTGGGGCAGTACCTGGAGTGTATGAGAATCCTCTTATTAACCTGCAGAAGCTCCAGGGTAGTTGTTTCTGGGTGACTCTAGGATCCTTATTCAGCCTTGAGATTGGGCTTTGGCTTCAGCCACCTCCTTTGCTATCCTCTCCCTTCCAATAATGACAGTATGATATCATAGCTGACCATAATTGTTCTGTCTGACATTTAATTCGTTCTAACTCATTAAATTCTCACAACAGCGCTATGCGGTAGAATGATGGTTACCATAATTATCCTCGTTTCAGTGGTGAAGAAAGGCAGCCACAGGGAGGCTGAATAACCTGCCGTAAGGTGGGGAGGGTTTCAGGTGCTGGGAGCACCACAGAGTTGTGACCTTGACTTGTATCCCAAACAGACCCTGCGAAGGGAGCAGTGGCTGGAGGGGAAACTGCGGTTGAGCCACCTTGATCCTCTTAACCCTAGTGGGAGGAGAAGTTCTAAACAAACAATTGGCATTTGACAGGGGAGTGTTAGGGCTGGAGGTGGTCGGAAGTTATATTTTATTGAAGCACCCTGGCAGTTGTTTGCAGGGCTGGTAGGGGGTTTATATGACATAACATTCCTGCTCTCTCCCAGGGAGGTCTTCAGTTTTCCTTTATTTCCACATTTACAAGGGAGCCTGGAACACATACGCCCTACATTCAAAGTCAATGTCACAGGGTAAATTGGTCCAGGGAGGCATGATTATTACTGCAGTCCTAAGACCTGCCACTCTAAATGCACGAGATGGAGATGCTTACATACCACCCAGCCCGTGAAGTTCTTTTGCACGCAGAAACCCCACAAGTTGGGTTCCCACCTGGGTCAGGACTCCATCCCCTTCTCCTAAACATGGAAACAACCCCGGGTGGAGCTAGAACCAGCTCAAGTCAGACCTCCCAGTCTAGGAAGATCATTGGTCTAACTTGATAACGATGTATAGAAAAGATGCTTTAAACAGAACTAGGTAAGGCTTGGCAAAAACTGGCTTTCCTGCAGCTAAATGCATGCTGGCATGTACCTATTGAGTTTTGGAGCAACTAACTCTTAGGAATGTGTGTGTACTTTTGTCTTAGGAAAAAGACAAAACCTGCCATAGTCCTTGAAGGTAAGTAAACCATGAAAAATAAAAGTGCAATGTCTGATAGGCTTTTAAAAAGAAGAAGAATTGCTGCTCTCCTAGTTGGAGCCACAGTAATGTTATTACCTCAAATAATGAGGCAGTCCCCTGACTTGGCCTTCTATCATCTATTCTCCCCACCATGAACAGATGGATCACTTAAAAGTACAATAGATCATGTCACACTCCAGCCTAAAAACTTCCAGGGACTTCCTTTCACACCCCGATGGAGTCCACACTCCTCATAGGGCATTCGTAATGCACCCCTGACTCTGGAGATGCGGTGCAGTGTAGTATAATAGCTAAGTGCTCCATGGCTATGGCACCAGCTGGAATCCTAGCTGTGTCCCTCACTAGCTGTGTGACTTTGGCCAAGTATCTCTACTTCTCTGTGTCTGTGTTTTCATTTGTAAAATGAGAATAGCAGTACCCACCTTATAGATGCATGTAATGAGCACCCAACAGCCATCATAGCTGTTTTTATTATTACTTTTGACCTCATTGTCTCTACTTTCCCCACCCCCAGCTCATTACACACCAGTCACACCAGACTTCTTTCTGTTCCTCAAATTTGCCAAACTTATGTCTACATGTGGACTTTTGCCCTAGAGTGAGTGAAACTGCCTACACCCACTCCCACTCAGGCCTGTGAGCTGCTGGTTTCTTCTCATTTTCAGATTCCAAATGAAGGCACCTCCACAAAGAGGCCTTCCCTGACCACCTATTCCAAATCAGCCCCGAGTCTCTCGCTAGCCCTGTGCCACCCTATGGCAATTTCTGTAATGATGGAAATGTCCTATATACCACTAACCACTAGCCACATTGGCTATTCAGCACCTGAAATGTGGCTAGTGTGAATAACTGAATGTTTAATTTCACTTAATTTTAATTCATTTAGACTTAAATGTAAATAACCACATGTGGCTCCTGTATTAGACAGTCTGGCTGTAGCCGTTACCTGACTTGTGCACTTGTCACCCCCTGGACTTGTCTTGCTGATTCATTTGTCTGTTGTTTGTCATTTGTCTGCCTCCCCCAACCAGACAGTAAGGTCAACAGAAGTGGCAGAGGGCCTTATGCACCTTGCTCACCGTTGTGTCCCCCTGTGCCTAGGAGAATATCTGGGTCTTTGTGGGGCTCAATAATATTTGTTGGATAAATAAATGAATGGGCATATAAAAGCACTCTGTAAACCAAATTACATAATATAAATGTAGTATATTATCATTATATATGTATATAATTTGAAAGCCTGCAGGGGTATCTCTCTCTTTTTTTTTTTTTTTTTTTAAGAGATAGGGTTTCGCTCTGTCACAGGCTGGAGTGCAGTGGCACGATTATAGCTCGCTGCAGCCTCAAACTCCTAGGCTCAAGCAATCCGCTGGCCTTAGCCTCCCGAGTAGGTAGGACTACAGGAGTGTACCACGACACCTGCTAATTTTTTTTAATAGAGACAGAGTCTTGCTTTGTTTCCAAGGCTGGTCTTGAACTCCTGCTTCAAGCATCCTTCTGCTTCAGCCTCCCAAAGTACTGGGATTACAGGTGTGAGCCACTGTGCCTGGCTGTGTTTCACTTTTTAAAAATCCCTAATACACACACAGAGCTGATCGTTAAATGTCAATAATTTTTAAAAGTTGTTTTCCTGTTGGGAGTGCATTTTTTATGTCTTCCAATGAGACCCCTCACCACACAGGTAGTATATATGATAAGCAGTCCCTCTGGAAACCTAAGGAGGTTGGCCTGATCACAATTCCAATTCCAGGCAACTTCTGAGCAGCTGTCTTCGAGTTAAGTAAAACACCTGTGAGCTCTTCTGCCTAGCACAGGCCACGGTGGCCAGCCCTGGACCACAGAGGGCAGGCTCCCTTTGCTGGTCCCTGGGCTGTTCATCTGCTGCCCAGAGATCACTGTTCCAGGCTTGATCAGGATCAGGATCAGGTCTGAAGCCTCTGACATGCATGGGCAGCTGCCATTCTACCTCATGAAAACATGAGTTTTCCTAAGGGGATTGCAGTATTCTGGAAATTAAAAACAAGGTGGGAGCAAGTCGTCTCCTTCCTGTGGGAGTAGCTGAAGCTCAGTTCTGAAATACAATGCCTGGCACTCCTGGGAGGGCTGGGACCCGGCCTGTTCCATGCCACTGGGCGGTGTGCAGTTTCCAAAGAGGGCTGGGGCTGTTATCTGACCTCCTGTCTTAATGAAGTGCTTTGGCTTCATGTCTGCCTCTGAGAGAGCTCTGTGACTGGAGCAGCAGAGTCAAATCGAAGACAGGGGACATCCCCCCAACCCCCATCCCCACCCCCACCTGGGCCTGAGCCCAGGAACTCCATGAGCACAGACTCACTGCCGCTTCCATTGCTCAAAGCCAGCTGCAGGGTCTGGGAACCAGGCTCAACTTGCTGTGCCAGGTCGGCCTGGACCTCCCCTGACCTGGGCCTGAGCTGGTAAGTTGGGGGCACAGTCAGGAGACAGTTGGGCTGAGGTTGTTTTTAAGATTCCTCTGTGGTCCACGTGCTTGGATTTCTTGTCAACACTCTCCCTCCTGACCTGCCTAACTTGCCCCTGCCCTCCATGCCTAGGCACACATTTTCTTCCCATAACATCAGACCCGATTCTCAGAATGGGTACAGGGCGTGTTCACGGGGGCACAGCTTCAGGAAGGGGCCTGCTGCAGTGGCGTGCTGTGCTTGGGGGCATGAAGTGTGCAGGGGTAGGCGTGCTGGCCCTGAGACTTTCCCCCGTGAGAATTTAATTGCCACAGCGCCAGTGGGTGGATCGATAGCTTTAGGAAGGTGAGGTTTCTTTTGTGGAGAAAGCACCAGGAACAGTGTGTCCACCCCCAACCCCACCCCAAGCCACAGGCTCCTGGATGGCCTGGGTTCTTCCACGACACTCACTCAGCCCTTCTCTATGTGGTGCCCATGCCTGGAGCACAGCCCAGTCCCACCCTGCCCCTGAGGGTGTCTCACATGTTCTTAAGGCAGGTACCAGGAGGATGACTGGCCACTCAGGGATGCAGGAAATGGCTCTTCTGCATGGCCTGCCTGGTGAGTCACCTGGAGAATGCTGGGCCCAGTTCAGTCCTCCCAGTCCCACAAGGCCTGTAGACACCGAAAATGGAGACAGAATCATCCTTGGAGAGAGGCCCAGGGGCAGGGCTGGGAAGCAGGCAGAGTGGGGACAAAGAGGGCCACCACGTAAAACAGGCCCATGTGGGCCTGCCCGGCCCCTCATCACACACGGTGGTTGGTCTGTGCAGTGTCTCTTTTGTCCCAGTGGCTTCATTTTGTTTCCACTTTTTATAAATGCTTGCTAATTCGGCTTCATCTTTTTCAAAATAATAATATGTCATTGTGAAGAGATGTGCCCTGCCAGGCATCTTTAGGGCTTTTCTCACGGCCCAGCAGACCGATGCACATGAGGGCATCAATGCCCTCCCCCAGCCTGGTGAACCCCGACTTCCATTCCAATGGAAGACACGTGGGGTGGCCGGTCTCTGCCCCTCTCGAAGGCACGTTTTGGGTTGGAAGGAGGTCTTGGGCCCCCTAAGGCAAGCTCAATAAGGGAACCAGTGACAGTGGAGAACTCAGCCACACAGCTCCTTTCAAGGCAAGCGGGGACCTCACGATGACTGCTGTGGTTATTCAGTGCCTGCGTGTGGCAGGCCCTGTGCTCCATGCTCCTTTGACATCATTGGGTCTAATTCTCAAGGGCCAGTCCAAGAGGCAAATATTCTCATTACCCCCATTTTACAGTGGGGAAACAGGAGCAGAGAGGTGAAGGAATTTGCCCAAGGTTACACAGCTTCGAGCAGCAGAGCCACTGCTCAAAACCCAGGTTTGGCTGCCCCCTAAGGCTGTGCTTTTAACACCACACCATCTGCCTCCCACCCGATGAGGTCCGCTGAGGGCGCCCACATCCCTGCCCTGCGCTAGGTCCTGAGGGGACGGCAGACGCCTGTGGGCAGAGCCTACCCTCTGCAGTAGCTCAGAGCAATCTGCTTCCCTCCCCGAAAGGCCTGAGTCAAAACCCTCTCCACTGATGAAATGTTTCTTCCTGTGGAATTCCGCTGAAAGACGGCTCCCGACTGTGTCCATTTGTTCTCCACAGGAGAATCCTGTAGGGGAAAGATTATCAAAATATTTGCCGGCCTTGCAGGGAGTATTCAGAGTCGTTGCCAGAGTGCTACTGGATGTGTGAGGTGCCGCTGTCACTCCTGGCTTCTGTTTGTATCCATCTGCCAAGGAGGGGAGAGGGGCAGAATCTCTGTTTAACCTATAGGGGGAAGCTATAGTTAGCATTCTGTGAGCCCATCGGGATGCTCAGGGACAGTGCAGATGTCTGCCAGTGGCATGTCCAAATAAATAGGCATTTAAGGATTTCCTAGGCCAGGCGCCGTGGCTCATGCCTGTAATCCTAGCACTTTGAAAGGCTGAGGCAGGCAGATCTCTTGAGCTCGGGAGTTTGAGACTATCTACAAAAAATATAAAAATTAGCTAGGTGTAGTGGTGTGCCCCTGTGATCCCAGCTACTCAGGAGGCTGAGGTGGGAGGATGGCTTGAGCTCAGGAGGATGAGGCTGCAGTGAGCCAAGAGTACACCTCTGTACTCCAACGTGGGCAACAGAGCTAGACCCTGTCTCAAAAGAAAAAAAAAGAACTTTCTAGTTTAAAGCATTAGGGGGGATCTAAACTTTGAACTGGGTGAAGTGCAATTGGCATACTCCTGGAGTCTTGGGTGTGCTGAGCCCCCAGGGTGGAGGAAAAAGCCTTGGGTTTTTTAGTCAGAAGATCTGACAACTTGACTAGCTCTGCCCTTGACTGGCCAGGCAAGTCCCTCACCTCCCTGGGCTCATTGCCTTACCTGTAAAGTGGAGTGGGGTAGCCAGGGGAGATGATCTTTGAGAGGCAGGGCAGCATCTGGGAGCCAGGCTGTCCAAGTCCCTTCATAAGAGCTAGCAAATAGCGGGCAACCTCTCTGGGTCTGTTTCCTCATTTGTACTGTGTGTGTATGTGTGTGTGTGTGTGCACCTGTGTGTGTGAAATGGGTCTATATGTAATGTCTCTGGAACAGTGCTTGGCTATTACATAATAAGCACTAAGTAAACTTGGCTATTATTATTTATGGCCCCTCTCCCCTCCCACATAAACTAAACTGTGGGTCTTGGCAATCATTCTCTGAGAGAAAATGCTTTGTTTGAGCAGTGGGTTGAAAAGCTGGCTGGAGGGAAAGAAGATTCTTCCTTGCTGGAGTTTAAAACAAGACATGGGGCCGGGAGGAGGAGAGAATCACTGAGGCCGGTATATGATCAGCTCATGAGTTCTTCTGCCCATCCACCCTGCCCCCCTGCAACAAGGTACAGCTTTAATGCAGTGATTTCACCCCATAGAAATCCTTGAGGTTGGTGTGGGGAGGCAAGGAGTGTAAATGTCCCCAGCGCCCAGCCTCCCTGATAGCATCTTGGAAGCATGAACAGGAAGAAGACTGTAGGGAGATTGGCTTCAAGCACTGAAGCAGAACTCTTCAAACTTTTCCTGTTCTTTTTCACTATTTAGGGTTTCTCTCCCCACAAGGGAAACACTCTGCAGGTGACACAGTGTGAGTTAAGAAAACCCCATGTGTCAGAGCCAGACAGAGGGGAGAATTCAAATTGGATCTCTACAGTTTACTGGCCGACCAGAATTCTCTCTGAGATTCAGTTCCTTCATCTGTAAAATGGAGATAATGATACTTGTTTTACAGGATTGTTGGAGAATTAAGTATGAACATATATGTACAGCAGAAAGCAGGGGTTCAGAAAAGCTAGATCCCCTCCGCTGCATCCCCTCCCTGTCTATGCCTAAGAGGGTGCTCCACTTGCCTGTCCACCTTCTGTACCAAGCCGAAAAAGCAGGAGGCACGATTCCCTTGTGTTGTGTGCTGTTATCTTTCAGAACAAGGCTATAATCTTCCTAGAAGTTCCTGGGCAGGTTAGAACCTGTGGGCTGTCATCAGTAGTGGATGCTGTTAAGGTGAAGCTATAAATAGGAATGAAACAAAAGGAGAAAACTCAACAGCCCCCTTTCACCTGACATTAGGCCACAGACAGATTGGCCACAGACTTAGCTTAGCAGCCAAGGTTGATGCTAAAGGCTGAGCACCACGGCAGTCACAGGGCAGACTAAGGACACCTCTCTTTATCAGGTATCCTCCACCCCACTCAGGAATGGGTTGTTGGAGTTTAGGTGGCCAGGGCCACAGTCATGAATATACTGCCTTCTTTCCTCTGGCCACAGAGGCCTCATGGTTGGGGTAGGCTTGGAGGGAGTGGCATTGTCCTGAAGGGGTTAAAGGAGGAGTAGGGCACAGTCACGGGCCTGGGAAGCATCTCAATGGGCTGAAATTCTAAGCCCCCACCCAGTAAGGTCCTTGGGGATCCCAAAGCCCTTGTCATCTATCGCCAGATCCTGGGTTCCTCTTATGTTCCCCTAAACTTTCTCATGGCTGCTACCAGTGTCTTATCTGTCAAGGTTGTGACAATCCAAAATGATACCTTTTTGCAGATTAGAAATAGGCTCCCCTTTCCCCAGCAAATGCAGTCCTGCGCCAGGACACACAGCTTGTGATACAGGCGCATAGGCTAGATTTCAGCCCGCAGTTGCACCCTTGGCTGAGCTGCCTTGTCCTGCTTCCCATGCTCTGCTTCAGTGGTCAGGACTGGCCATACTGCTTCTGCTGCTGCCTCCTCTGAACTTGCTGCTCCTGCCTCCGCCATAGCCCTTCCTGTGAGCAGAGCTGGCTTTCAGTAGGACACAGAAGGTAGCCTGGATGTGTCAGCTTTTCTAGCCCTCTCTTTGTTTTGCTTTTGTTTTTGTTTTGTTTTGTTTTTGTTTTTGTTTTGAGACAGAGTTTTGCTCTTGTTGCCCAGGCTGGAGTGCAATGGCACGATCTTGGCTCACCACAACCTCCGCCTCCCAGGTTCAAGCGATTCTCCTGCCTTAGCCTCCCAAGTAGCTGAGATTACAGGCATGCGCCACCACGCCTGGCTAATTTTGTATTTTTAGTAGAGACGGGGTTTCTCCATGTTAGTCAGGCTGGTGTCAAACTCCTGACCTCAGGTGATCTGCTGCTTTGGCCTCCCAAAGTGCTGTGATTACAGGCTTGAGCCACCACGCCCAGCCTAGCCCTCTCTTTGAAGGGGCTTGTGATCCATTCCAGGACTGGGTCAGAGGACACTTGAAGGATGCCACGGAGTCCAATTGTATAGTATTCTCTCTGGCATCATTCAGCACTCCAGGCCCAGGTGAAGGTCTCATCTCCTATAGTAGTGAGAATCCCCCACCTATCCAAGGCTGAGGGCAGTGCCCCCAAGACTGTTCAAGAGAGTGCATCCCCAAGTCCTGGGGCCTCTGGCATCAGTCTCGGCCTCTTCACTTTCCTCCCAGCAGGGCATGTAGGCTGTCTTATAAACAGCATCCTGGGTGCCTGCTCTGGCATCTCAGGATGCCTGATGCGGGCAGGTAAGTGGGCTACGCCCTCCCTCCCAGCTGGACTATCCCCTCACAACTGGCCTGGCCCTTAGGGTTTAGGGTAGTCTGAAAACAGAGCATTTTATGATTCCATCTCTCCCCCTTTTAAACTCACATCCACATCCCTGCCATAATATCTAGACCACCTGTTTAGATGTGAATGGTCTCAAGCCAAGTTTCTGGTAGCTTTGCCAATAGCCAGGAGAGGCCACTCCCTTTGAGGGGCAGAGCTCGAGGTGCGCTGTACCTGGGTGGTCCTGCTGCTTCACTGTGAGAGGCTGAGGGAGGAGAGGAGGGCTGGCTTCAGAAACATTTGTGGGTGCACAGAGACGCCAGCTCCCAGTCACTGAGGTAACAATCAGGGCTGGAGGAGGCTGTAACACCTTAAAACAGTCTTCAAACTTTCTCTCCACAGCTAATAGCTGGATTTACCATATAATCTGGTAAATGGAAAGTAACAAGGAACACGCTTGAGAAGTGCCAACCCAGAGCCAAAAAAGAAGTTGCTGGGGACACGATGCCTGGGCAAGGGATGGGAGTTGGTTAGATAGAGAATGAAAGAAACCGTAGGAGCAATGGCTTGGAGGCACCAAATAAAGGGTGAGTTCAGGGAAAGCATCCTGAGGAATTTGAATTTCCACTTACGGGCGGCAAGAAGCTCTTGAAGGGCTTTAAGTGGTGGAGGGATGGATCAAGCTTGCCTTTCAGAAACATCACTCTGGGGCCTGCGTGGAAGACAGACTGGAGAAGGGCAGGACAGGAGGGAGGGGGACCAGCTGGGAAGCAATGGAGAGTCCAGGCGAGAGAGGAAGGGACCCTGGGCCAGAGTGGTGGTGGGGTAAGGAGAGGAGGGCATGACTTTGAGGATTCCTTAGGGATAAAGTCCCCAGGCCTTGGTGAGAGATTGGCTGTGTGTTATTTGTGTGTGGGTAGAAATGGAGAGAGACTGGGACCCAGGGTGGTTCCCAGGGTTCCAGCTTGGGCAATAGCTGGATGGAGATGCCATCCTAATATGTGACAATTCAAGAGAAGAGGGAGCTGGCTGTGGAGTGTGCAAATTTTAAACCATCTGTCCCATAATCAACATTTAGCAAACCATTTGGATGTGAAAACTAAGCTAAAGATGCAGAGCTGGGCACAGTGGCTCATGCCTGTAATTCCAACTACTCGGGAGGCTGAGGCTGCTTGAGCATGGGAGGTCAAGGCTACAATGAGCTTTGATTTCGCCACTGCACTCCAGTCTGGGCAACAAAGCAAGACCCTGTCTCAAGACAAAAAAAAAAAAAAAAAAGAGAAGCAGTAGCATGTTGCATTATACTGTGGAAGTGTGTGTGATAACCAGGCAGAGTAGACCAAGTGCAGGACCTGGATACGCCCATTTTCAAGGTGGTTGGGGAAAGAGGACACACAAAGACAGGCTGGAAACTGTCAGAGAGGTAGCAAAAGAGTCAGGAGAAAACGGTCTCAGAGGTCACAAGAGCTGAAAGATTCACAAAAGAGGAAGCAGTCAACAATGTCAAATATAGCAGAAAAGCCAAGTAACACAAGTTCTGAATCCTGTCCACAGGATCATACACTGAGGAAGTCATTATCAACCTCAGGGAGAGCAATTTCAGAGGAGGGGCTGAGGCAGGCGTGACTGCAGAGAATTACAGAGCCTTTGGTGAAAGGAAGACAGGAGACTGGATAAAGATGGTAGATAGGTGCATAAAATCAAGCAAACTGTTCAGGGCAAGGGAAACTTGAGCAGCTTAATTGGGTGAGCTGGAACAGCCAGCTGAGAGGGAGGCATTAAAGACAGAGAGAAAGAGGGTGATTGATAGAGTGGGATGGGAATGGGATGGATGGCAGCAAGAACATACTGGGTGGGTTTCTACTGAACCACAGGAATGAGACAGTGAAGAGACAGGTGGAGAGGTTGACAGTGATATCAGTTCCATTGTAGGGGGAAAAGGAGTGGGAGTTGGAGCCTGGTGGCCTCATGGGCTCTAATTCTAGATGAAGTTGAGCTTACCCTAGATTTGTGGTGGGGTGGGCCTGCAAGGTTGTGGGGTTTCTCTGAAGATCTCAGAGAAGATGGAATGAATTAATCTGAGTGTTCCTGAGTAAGTACAACAGAAGGATATGGGTCCAGACTGACAACAAACTGGCTCATGTGATTAACCGTGGAGGGGCAGGGAAGGAAGAAGGAAGCCCAGGAGGGGCCCGATAGACCAGAATGATGTCGATGCATGAAAGGATTATGCTCAAGGGCCAGGTGCCAGGGAACAGGAATGTGGGAGGGTGAGGGGAATGTGGGCAGAAAGAGGCTACTGGCCTGAAGATGTCAGGGGAGGAGCAGTCCCAGAGAATAACGAGGCCCAGGTGGGCCAGAGTGTGGGCGGAGGTGGAGCACAGGTGAAGGTGATTGGAGTTGGGAGGTCATTTTACTTTGAGGCTGGAGCATTGGAGGTGCTGTCACAGGACAGGAGTGGGTGGCTTTGAGGACTCCAGCCATTTCCAGGGTGAATTAGGAACAGTGTTTGGTGGATTACAACAGGAGGAGTGTGGTTTGGGATCTCCTAAATGTGTTTTTGATCATAAGGACACATGGGCTCTTGTTAAACATTGGCCTCCAGGTCTCACTTGGATCTCTCCAATTCAGACCTCTGGGACAGGAGCCAGGGGATGTGCATGATTCTGATGATCAGGTGACTTTAATGATCAGGAAAGTTGGAGAAGGTTGATATTAAGAAGGCATAGGCCTCCACGTATGGAGAAGGGGACTGTAGAGAAGAATGGATGAGAGGTTTGGAAAAGAAAGGGGTAGGGAGAAGAAAGAGGAAGGGACCAGGAGAGCCATGGAGAGTGGAGTGGAGAAGAGAATTCATGGCCAGAGGACTCACATTTTGGATGCTGATCAAGAATGATGTGATGTGAAGCACTCTGGGGTCATGACTGGGCCCAGTCACAGTAGCCGGGATCCCACGGTGGCTGGGAGGACGTCAGTCCCTGGAAAGTCGTCTTTTTGTCCCTTGGTGATTCATGCAGGGCATCTCAGGATCCCAGAGCTGGCACCAGATTGACATGGAAGTGGAGTTGCCAGCCAACAGTGTGATGTGATTTCCACGTGCCAGGGGAGCTCCCCACCCTGCGCTCTGTGAGCATCCCTCACCGGAAGTTCCACCAGGAACTGGGCAAGGCTGAAGCAACCAGGTGTGGAGGGAATGACATGGGCTTTAGAATCCTGGTCAGATCTGTATTCTCATCCTCTGATACTTTCTAGACACACAACCTTGGGCAACTTAGCCTCTCTTTGCACCTCAATTTCCTCATCTATAAAATACGGATAATAATACCTGACTCAAAGAGCTGTCGTGAGGATTAAGTGGGCAAAGCACATAGAGTGCCAAGAGTAGGTGCTCAGGGGCTCAAGCAAGAGGCAGAGCCTTGGTGGTGGAGACTACTATCAGCTCCACTCCACACTGAGAGCCCAGAGCAGATGGGAGATGGACAGTGGGAGAGGAGCACAGGAGGTGAGCGTCCCTGGAGCTACTCTTGAGTTTCTGCCCCCTACTAGTCACCAAAATCACAGCAGTCTGTGTTTACAGAGGCATCTTACCTGTCCTCTATTTTTACTGTGTTACCAAGGTGGTAACAGTATAATATTATTTTTGTATAAAGTGTTTTAAAGGACCACCTGATCTGTTGTCCCCAGCATCTTGCACTTTGGGAGACACTATGTGTTCATTATCAATATATTCTGAAATAAGAAACAGAAACCAGAAATTTAATCATCCAGCACCCAGTCCACAAGAAAGGCCAATGACTCACTTCAGAATATGCGAGGATTGTTCACTCATTTCCTTCCATGTGGCGTGTTTGTCACTGCCTGGTCATGCTGTGAGGAAGAGCTGCTCTCACCTTCATGTTCATGAACCTGAGACAGACGAGGTCACATGGAGATCACTCAAGGGGTTCTTTCTTCCTGGAAATGCTGACAACTGAGAAGTTTGCCTCCCACAGCTGTATGAAAGGTTTTGTGAGGAAGAGGTTAGGGCAGCACCGGTTAGCCCCCCAAAGTGCTATTCCCTAAGCCTAGTACAGGAAAAAGAAATTTCCCCTGTACTGGGTGGAAGGATGACTGCTGGCTTGCTCCCTTGCAGGAGGGTTGTTGAGCTGGAGCAGTGCCTCTCACACAGGTCACCGGGAGGCTTGTTAAAATGTGGGTTCTGAGTCAGTGCCTTAGGGTGGGGCTGAGATTCAGCATTTACGACAAACCCCGGGCATTGGAGAGGCAGCTGCTCCACAGCCCCAGGACAGGGCTAGGACACACCTGTGAACCTTCAATGTGGGTTCCTGCCATGGGGAAAATTCAAGTATATGTAGAGGCTTGACTGTGGTTCCTGACCTGCTTGAGACCCCCACACACTCTGACCCTATGTCTGAAACTCTGTTCAAAAGTCCAAATCTCAAATATCTATGGAATGCCTAGCAAGTGCCAGGCACTGGGCTAAGTTTACCTAACCCAGCTTGCTTGCTTAAGACTCACTGTGCCATTCCACACCACGCTCAGGCAATCAACCCCAAACTCTCCCACTCACTCTGAGGCACAAGGGTTCACACTGGGAGGTGAAGTGGGCAGTGGAGTCAGGGAGACCAGTTTAGGGAGCTCCACATCCCAGCTCTGTGAACTTGGCTGGTTACTCTGCCTTTTTGTGCTTCCATTTTCTCGTCTATAAAAAGGGCTTAATAACCCCCACCTCTCTGGGTTGCTGAAAGGATTAACTCAGATGATGCATGCAAAGATCTTAGCCCTGGGCTGGTAAGCATAGCTGTTATGATTCATATTTATGTTGTTTTCCTCCATCAGAACCTTTGGTGCTCTGTCCCTCTTTGCAGACACCTAGGCCAATTCTTGTGTGACTCCTTATACTTGACTGTGTTACTATCTGGAAATTATTCTTACCATTTGGAAACCTCAGTACTGTCAACAGCACCATTAAAAGCAGTTCCAAATGGTTACCACACAAGAGGAGTCAAGAGGAGTGCCCCACAGCAGCTGTGTGTGCACTGGGGAGGGGGGTTCCTGTGAGGAAGGAACCAGAGAGGAAAGAGCCAAACTGACAGCCTCTTGGAGCCCTCCAGCTTGCTGTGCCAGCTGCTCTTGCACTGGATGCCAAGCTCTGCGGCGAGTACTTCATTCCTAATAATGCAGTGTCAGTTATAAATCACTTATTTAAAAATCAAACTGGCCAACCCTAGATTGTCTTTATCATAGCACCACTTTCACTCACTTGCATTCCAAAGGGATTTTAGAAACATTATTTAACTTTTCATCATGGTATTTTTCAACCATATGCAAAAATAGAGAGAATAGTGTAACGAACTCCAGCTTTAAGAGTTGTCCACATTTTAGCAGCAAAAGGTCTCTTGAGTGAAAGAGAATGGTGTGGGATCGTACACCCCTGCCACTCACGTGGGAGTGAATTGTACATATTCATGTCTTATTGGAAAAAAGGCTGAGAACTTTGGGTCTTTCCTGTCCATTTCCGTCTGCATTTTTTTTTCCTGGAGAATGGGGTAATGACCCTTACTTTGCAGGGATTGACTGAGCCTGAAAAATGGGCTGCTGGTCAGAGCCTCACAAATGGACATTCCTTCCTGGGCTCTGCCTGCTCCCTCTGCTCCTGGGTGGAAAATGAGGAAGGAACAGGCACAAGCAGGAGGCTGCTGAGCTGGGAGCAAGGACCAAGGCTCTACTCTGGCCCCACCCGCCACCCACTGGCAACCACCTGCCTGCCGAGGCCACCTGTCTCTTGCAGGGTGGATTGTGTGCTGCTTTGTAGAATGATAACTCCTGTAAAAATAAACACCTTAAACAGCCGAGAGAAAGGGACAGTAATCTGACCCCAGGCTGTGTGTACCCCACAGGGAAGGGTTGTGTCTGTCACACTTGCCCCTGCTTCGATTTAGCTCTAAAGTGCGGGGGAGACCATTTTTCCCACTCAGCAACAGCAGCCTGTGAAGTAATGGGAGGCTGTTCCCCAGTGGGACCATTACCACTGTCATTTCTATAATGCTTTCCTTCTGAGAGGCTGAAGTCACCACTTCCCAACCCTGATAGCCCCACACTGGCTCAGGCAGTGGGTGTTGTGGAAAGAGGATGGGATGTGGAATTAGAATGTCTCACCTTCAGTCCTGGCTCTGCTATGTAATTTGCTTGGTGACCTTGGGCAATCCCTGAGGCTTCATATTCTCCTCCTGAGTATAGTGATATTTTACCCCAGAATGACTCTAAAACTTATATACATATTATTAATCTTATTGGCCTAATTGGACTCGGTTTAGGCAAAACTGTGAAACAGAAGTGTTAATTTAGCATTTTCTACTTTTTCAGTCAGATTCCCCATTTTTCCCAAGTTCCTCCTTTCCACTCACCCTTGAAGCACCCAGTAATGTCAGGCAGCCAGTCAAGAAAATGGCCTAGAAAACTAATATACATTAAAGGGCTAGTAGTTTAATCTTAATAGTCAAAATAGTCTACGTTTATCAAGTGCTCACTAAGTGCCTGGCACTACACATATTTTTTGTAGTTTTCACAACAGCATCATGAGGTATGTAACTATTATCCTCATCTTACATATGAGGAAACTGATGTCGAATTCAGACACTTGCTAGGAATTGCACAGCTAATTTGCAAAATCTGGGATTCAAATGCAGATGTGTCTGATTCTAAAAGCAGTGCTATTTGTTTATTTAGTCTTTTTGAGGCACTGAACCCTAGTGATTAAGAGCACAAAGTCTGAACCAGATGGCCTGGGTTCAGAGCTCAGCTCCTTTACATATTGCTATATGACCTGGGCAAAGACCACGTCCTCATCTGTAAAAGGGGAAAAGAACAGTGCCACCTCATAAGATTATTGTCAAAATCAAATGAGTTAATGTATGTAGGGTTCTTAGAACAGTACCAGGCACATAGTAAGCACTATGTAAATTATAAAACAAAATAAAGGCAAATCAGAAAAAAGTCAGTTTAGAATAACATGAAAGAAAAGGAGCACCCCTTTGTGCTCACCAGTCAACTTCACTTCTTAGTTCGATGGGAGGAAATTCTTCAAGACATTTGTACATAATCCCACACAAATGCACACAATTACAGAAGTCTGTTATTTTCACATGAAAAGGGCAACTTTTATTTTTCACCTAACATTTCACAGCTGTCTATCAGTACCCATGGAATTACCTCATTCTTATCAGCTGCAGAGTGCATGCCAGGTATAGATGTGCTATAATTAAATAATTCCTCTACACATTATCTGTAAATGATGCTGCCATGAGCATTTTAGGATGTTTATCTTAGTATGTACAGGAAAGTGAACCCCTGGAAGGCTGACTTTGCTCTCAGAGACTGAGTTGGTACATCCAAGCAAGTCAGGTTTTTCTGTCAGTCTGGCTCCTTCTGTATAGGGGAGTTGGTGAAGCATAAATGCTTTCTGTTCCCTGCATTTCCCTCAACCATCTGCATTCCTCCTGCGCTAGAACAAGGCGGCACAGCTCATCATCACCACCCACCCCCAACCCCGGGGTAGCCCGAAGCGTCTAAACTGAGCCCTTTCCGGTCATAACTCAAGAAGGCAGTCAGGTGGCCATTGCCACTAGGTTTTACATACATTTGTTTCCTCTCTCTTCATTTCCATAATCAACCTCCCTGCCCCCCTACAACTCCTCCCTCTCCTTTATTTTTACAGGCATCACCAGCATCAACAGTCTGTCCCCAGCACTTTTTTTTTTTTTTTGAGATGTAGTTTTGCTCTTGTTTTCTAGGCTAGAGTGCAATGGTGTGATCTCGGCCCACTGCAACCTCCGTCTCCCAGGTTCAAGTGATTCTCCTGCCTCAGCCTCCTGAGTAGCTGGGACTACAGACACGTGCCACCACACCCGGCTAATTTTTATATATTTTTTTAGTATATGTGCTGCCAAAGTGAGCACTAATTTTTGTATTTTTAGTAGAGGCGGATTTCACCATGTTGGCCAGGCTGTCTCGAACCTCTGACCTCAGGTGATCCACTGGCCTCAACCTCCCAAAGTGCTGGGATTACAGGCATGAACCACCGCGCCCAGCCCCCAGCACTTTTAATCTCTCCCTTCTCTGCATTCCCACAGCACTGGGAGCTCTGCTGCAGCTCATCCTTCTCTCACTCCAGATCCATGCCATGTTCCCTGCTAGGATGCAAGTCCTGGTAATGTGATCACCTTCATACCTCCCAGGGCTAGTGATGTTTCCATATGGTAGATGCTCAATGAATTTTTAAAACTTTGTTTATATTTTTAAAATATGTTTTTGAATTTGTTTTTAAGTAACATTTTACAAGATAAAAATAATATATGCTGGCCAGGCACGGTGGCTCACACTTGTAATCCTAGCACTTTGGGAGGCCGAGGTGGGCAGATCACCTAAAGTCAGGAGTTTGAGAGCAGCCTGGCCAATGTGGTGAAACTCTGTCTCTACTAAAAATACAACAAACAAACAAACAAACAAACAAAAAAAAAAAACCTTAGCCAGGTGTGGTGGCACATGCCTGTAATCCCAGCTACTAGGGAGGCTGAGGCAGGAGAATTGCTTGAACCCAGAAGATGGAGGCTGCAGTGAGCTGTGATGGCTCCACCGCACTCCAGCCTGGCCGACAGAGTGAGACTCTGTCTCAAAAATAAATAAATAAATAATTTAAAAAAATATATACATTCATGCGCTTACTGTAAGGAAAAACTGGAAAGGAAAGCTGTGTAAATAAGGAAATTAAATCATCTGGAATTCCTATCCAGAGACGTTTTGGTGTATTTCTTTGAATTGTTGAATTAAGAAGATAATTAGTGAAAAAAAAGCTAGTAATTAGACTGAAGATGTAAATGGGAAACAGGCTCCAGAGTTTGGTGATAAGAGTAAGTCTTGAAATGGGTGGTTCAAATATAGACAATCAGGTTGAGGTGTGCTTTGCATAGAAAATGAGCCTGTGTTGTCAAGAAGTTCATCTTTTTTTCACTCTGTCACTATTTATTCAATAGTATTTACTGAGGTTTAGTAAGCCATAGTCCTCAGACAATGATTTCTCTGGCCAACATGATAATAAGTATGCAGCTATCTTACAGGCCTTTTGGAAGCTGAGTTGACTTCCCTGCCTAGTAGACTGGACACCAAGTTCATGGCTAGCTCTTCAGGGTCAGGCACCTAGAGGGTAAGGCTTCTGAAAATATTGCAGAATTTTGCCTTTCTGGTCTATATCAGTGTGGCCAGCTCTTTGTATCAGTAGTTATGATATATTAACTTCAGGGAATTCTCTATCTTTCTTTCTGCAATTGGTTCAAGTTCAGCTTTTCTGATTGGTCTTTCTTGGTGATAGCTTAAGCACTTGTTATTCCTTACCTGTTACTGTTACGGATTGGCAAAGCAAGAACTTGTAAGGATTGTTCTTTGTAAAGTGCATTTCATCTAATGCCTACCCCAGCTGCCTGTTGACTAGTGCTGTTATGGGATAGGACTCAACCAATTACTTTGTGGCAGGAAGGGATCAACTCCAGGTTGAGTGCTCCCTGACAAAGCCTTTTGTGCTGCTCAGAAGTTATTGTTATGTTGTCCGTTCATGTGTCTCTTGGGCAAAGGAACCCAGGGTTTCAGTATTTAAAAATTTAAGTGTGGCTGGGCGTGATGGCTCACACCTGTAATCTCAGCACGTTGGGAGGCTGGGGTGGGTGGATCATTTGAGGTCAGGAGTTCAAGACCAGCCTGGCCAACATGGCGAAATCCCGTCTCTACAAAAATACAAAAATTAGCCTGGCATTGTGGCGCACGCCTGTCGTCCCAGCTACGTGGGAGGCTAAGGCGGGAGAATCGTTTGAACCCAGGAGACGGAGTTTGCAATTAGCTGAGATCATGCTACTGCACTCCAGCCTGGGTGACAGAGCGAGACTTCATCTCAAAAAAAATAAATAAATATAAAAATAAAATAAAAGTTTAAATGAAGCCTGGTTGTGGACTTAAAGAAGTTTGAATTCTAAAATTGTTTATAGCATGACCAACATCCAAGGGATTATATTTATTTAGCCTATGGGGAGCTTTATGATGTAATATAAAGGTGAAAAGCCAAAGGAGTTCATTCATTCAATAAGTACTGAGTGCCAGGCCCCAAACTAAGAACAAAACAAAGGAAAAACCAGATATAGATCTTAGAGTCTATGGAGCAACAGGTATTCAACAGCAATAACAGAAATGAATAATTACCGGCTGTGAAAAATTCCAGGAAGGAGAGGGTGCTGTAAGGCACATATAACTGGGGAACCTGACCTATGCTGGGTGTCAGGGAAGGTTTCCTAGGGAATAGAACATCTGGTTATTTAGTTTGTGGTACTTGAGTCTTCTCACCAGTAAAATAGGGATACTACCCTCTTTGACTCACAGAGACACTATAGCAAGAGTGGTCATGGACAAGAATGAGCTTTGAAAAATGCTCAGCGTTTCTAAAACTGAGTTTGTCCCTCCAGCCAAAGGCAGCTGTTCTCTAGCTTTGACATCTGTTGCCAAGCCAGGCAGTTACTCAGGCACTCTGACTGAAGACTTTGATCATTCTCCTCCACTCTGCCAAGCAGCAGGGGTCAGACAGACCTGGGGTTAGCTTTGGTTCTGCCATTTAAATCTCATTTGAACTTGAGTAAGTTTCTTAATTGATAAAGTCACTTCTCTCATTTGTGAAATGGGGCAAGTATTGATTAATGGCTTAAAGCTTGTAAAGCACTTAGCATAGTAGTTGGCATGTAGTTACTTCTAAACCAAGTATAGCTAATGTTATCGTAATTGTTATCATTGCTAATTATTAACTTTTTTTTTTGTAATGGGGGCTCACCGTATTGCCCAGGCTGGAGTGCAGTGGCTATGCACAGGCAATCATAGCACACTACAGCCTCAAGTTCCTGGCTGAAGTGATCCTCTACCTCAGCCTCCCGAGTAGCTGGTACTACAGGCATGCACCACAGTGCCTGCAGCTAATTAATAACTCTTGTCAATTATTTCTTTGTAATAACTTTGGCCTTTTACCTCTATTCCCACCAGCCTAGAGAAAGCCCTTGTCATTTGGCAAGAAGTGATTCCATAGCCTTCCGATCAGTGCCCCCAACTTGGCTCTCACTTCTCTAATTCATTCTACTTGCTTCCTAAAATAACAGTATTTTGCATATGTCACCCCTTTTAATATTATCATTGAAAAAATATTTGAAGCTCATAGCACAAAGAGCTAAACTTCCTAATATGGAAAGAGGTCCTAGATAATTGATAAGAAAAAGACCTACAAATGCGTAGATAAACAGGAATACAAATTCCAAAAAAGAAAAAAAAAAGTCTACTAAACATGAAAAGATAAGTATCCTCACTTATTATAAAACAAATGTAAATTAAAATTACACTAAAATTCATATTTTACTTATCAAGTTGACAAAAATTGAAGGGGTTATTAATAACACCTTCTGGCCAAGCTGTGGGGAAATAGGCATTTTCTTACATTGCTGGGGAGGAGAAATTGGTACAATCCTTATAGAAGGCAATTTGGCATTATTTATCAAAATTACAAATGCATATACCCTTGGACTCAGCAATTTTACCTCTGGAAATTTATTTTACAGAATACTTGCACATTTTATTTATTGCCATATGGTTTGTAATAAGAAAGGATTGGAAACAAGCTAAATGTTTGGTAAATTATGGTTCATCTCTTCAAAGAAATGCTATGCAAAAAAGAATGAAGAGAGAGTCCCTCTGTACTAATAATAGGAAAATCTCCAAGATATATTAAGTGGTTTTTAAAAAGCAAAGTGTAGAACAATGGGTATAGTATGTAACTTTTTGTATAGGGAGAGGGTAATAACACACATGCATGCACACACACACACACACACACACACACATAGAAACTCTGGTAGGCACATACAATATTAATAGTAGCACTTATCTCTAGTGGGAGGGGGTCTGGGCAGATG
Source organism: Hylobates moloch (assembly GCF_009828535.3). Classification (NCBI taxonomy): domain Eukaryota; kingdom Metazoa; phylum Chordata; class Mammalia; order Primates; family Hylobatidae; genus Hylobates; species Hylobates moloch. The sequence continues at coordinate 132,921,378 of NW_026652280.1, forward strand.
GGAGACAGAGGTAAGAGGGGAACTTTTCACTGGATACCTTATTATATAGTTTTAACTTGTGAACCATATTGCAATGGCTCTGTGAATACTACCTAGTCAAAAAATTATATTTAAATTACTCCCACTATTAAACCATTAACATACATTGAGCATCTACCATGTGCCAGGCCCAGGGGATACAAATGTGAATGTGGTTGTGGTTTGATGGAAAGATCCACTGAACTTAAAATACCTGATTCAGGTCGGGCACAGTGGCTCACTCCTGTAATCCCAGCACTTTGGGAGGCTGAGGCAGGTAGATCACTTGACGTCAGGAGTTCAAGACCAGCCTGGCCAACATGGAGAAACCCCGTTTCTACTAAAAATACAAAAATTAGCCGGGCGTACTGGCACATGCATGTAATCCCAGCTACTTGGGAGGCTGAGGCAGGAGGATTGCTTGAACTCAGGAGGCAGAGGTTGCAGTGAGCTGAGATTGTACCACTGCACTCCAGCCTGGGCAAAGAAGTGAGACTCTGTCTCAAAAAAAAAATAACAAAAAACCTGATTCAAATTCGGATTCTGCTTCTCACTAGCTATGCATCTTGGCCCACAGTAGGCATACAACAAGCATTTATTGAATGAATTTATGGTTGGAGTTACTTAACCTTCCTGAGTCTGTTTCCTCCCATGTAAGATGAGGATAGAGATGCCTCCTATCTCACAGGGATATTGTGAAGACAAATGATAGAATGTTTCATCAATTCTAGTGATAATTAATGAAACCTGCTATGTGCTAGGCAGTTTCACATCCATTATTTCCTTGACTTCTCATGGAAACCTGTGAAGTGGGCATATATTCACTTACTCATGAGGAAATGGAGGGACTGAGGGGAAGAATGGCTTGCCCAAGGTTTTCTTCTGGTCTTTCTTTATTGCTACCTCCCCCATGCTCTGCACTAGAAACTTTATAGGTTATGCAGTAGATACTGTATAGTAGGTACTCAGGGAACTTTGAAAATCAAGAAAAACTAATGTTTTTCCACTGTTCTCAGTGACACCTCAGAGCAGCAGAAAATCAGTAAATGAATTTCGGATACTTCAATTTAGAAATACACTAGCTGGTCTGTTTGACATTCACTGCACTAAACACTTGGGGAAAATACAACAAAAATCAAATATTCATGCTTCTAATAAAGTAGGAAGGATAAAGACTAACCCACAAAAACACTCATAAGGGAAAGGTAGAAACTCATTCTAAAGGATGCTTCACTTAGAATCTTGTAGACTTACTAACAACTGTTTCTAAGAGGGATTAAAATGATATACCCAATATGGTACAATTAAAAAAAATTTCTTCGGAGTAAAACATACAAGCAGAGTCGTGCACAAATCAATTGATTTTTATAAACTGAAGGAAAGGTGATTTTTATAAAATGACATGGATTAATAAATAGAATATTACCAGCATGCAGAAGTCACCTCTGTGATCCCTTTCTGTCATAATCCACAGCTCAAGATAACCACTGTCTTCACTTTTAACATCACAGATATGCTTTGACTATTTTTGAAGTTTATGTAAATGGAATTATATAGTATGTACCCATTTGTGGCCAGCTTCTTTCACTCAACATCCTATTTGTAAGATTCACTCATCTTGTTGAGTGTAAATGAGTTCATGCGTTCTTATTGCTATGTTGTATGTTACACAGTTTATCTCTCTTCTGCTGATGGACATTTGGGTTGTTTTCTTTCTGGCCGTAATAAAGAGATACATTATAAACATTTTTCAACATCTTTTGGTAAATATGCGTATACATCTCTGTTGGGTGCATACTTAGGGGTGGAATTGCTGGGTCATAGGATACATGTTAATTTAGCTTTTCTAGATAATGCCAAGCAGGTTTTTAAAGTGGTTGTAAAAAGTTCATTTTGACTGGCAGTATGGTCAGGCCCTTTAATTTTAGTCATTCTGGGTGGTATGAAGTTAGATCACATTGAAATATCAATTTGCATTTTTGGGATGATTAATAAATTGAGAAATTTTCCATATGTTTATTAGATTTTTTGAGAAATGCCTGTTTGTCCTCTCTTGAGGACAGTTGCAATATTCTGCCTGTTTTTTATTGGATTTTCTGCCTTATTCTTGCTGATCCACAGGTGTTCTTTATATATCTATAAACAAACCTTTTTTTGGATGTATGTGTTGCAATTATGTTTTCTCACTCTGTGGTTTGCCTTTTCACTAGTGGTGTCTTTTCATGAACAGAAGCTCTTAATTTTAATCTTGACCAATGATCAGTTTTTTTTCTTTATATTAGTACTACATGTGTTTAAGACATCGTCTTTTTCTACCCCAAGGTAATGAAGATTGTTTTGGACGTTTTCTTTGGATCGTGTTATTGTTTTACTTTTTACCTTTAAAATCCATCTGGAGGCCGGGCGCGGTGGCTCACGCCTGTAATCCCGGCACTTTGGGAGGCCAAGGTGGGTAGATCACCTGAGGTCAGGAGTTCAAGACCAGCCTGACCAACATGGTGAAGCCCCCGACTCTACTAAAAATACAAAAATTAGCCAGGCATAGAGGCGTGCGCCTGTAATCCCAGCTACTTGGGAGGCTGAGGCAGGATAATCGCTTGAACCCGGGAGGCGGAGGTTGCAGTGAGCCAAGATCATGCCGTTGCACAACAGCTTGGGCAACAAGACCGAAACTCCGTCTCAAAAAAAAAAGAAAAAATAAAAATTCCATCTGGAATTGATTAGGGATGGGGGGATTCAGTTGATCCATCATCATTTACTGGAAAGACAGAGCTAATCTGACCCCCAATACAGCACAGCAGCACCTGAAGTAAATCAAGTGACCACATATTGTAAATCTGTTTTTGGACTTTATTCCATTGGTCAGTTTGTCTATCCTTCTACTATTTCTATGACTTTATAATGGATCTTGATATAAGATAATGTTAAGTCTTTTCCAGTGGGCTCCAATTTTTCACCCCACCAAATCATCTAGTGCTGAAGCGCCCGCCAACTCGCACTTTGCTTTCAATACGTCCATGTGAGTGCGATTGATTTGCCTGTTCCCGTGGATGGTTCATTTGTGGTTACCTGGGTCTTTGTCTCATCAAAGCCCTTCACACTGAAAGCCAGCCAGGTGTCTGCAGACGAGCAAAGCAGATCTGCTGGGTAATTAAATAACGCGGAGAACGGGGAGGAGTGGATTCGATGAGGCTGTCTCTGGAGAGAGCTTCAGAAAGGAAGTGATCGAGCTATACTTGAGGACTGGCTCCTTGGGGAGATACGAAGAGAGCCAAACTCTAAAATCCGGGCAGAGGAGGGCCTGGCTAGGTCACCGAATGTAAATGTCTCGGGGGGTTCCGCAAGGCAGCGCGAATCGGCTCGCCGGGGTGGGGCCGCGGAGCGGCAAATCACCAGTTGAGGGCCGGAGTGCGCGCCGCCGGCTCAGAGCTGCGCCTGCTGCTGGCCGGGCAGGGGACGGGGCCGGGGCGGGAGTCGGAGCTGCGGGGCGCACCGGCTAGACGCGCGCGGGCTTCTCGGCGGGCACGCCCCGCGGACCATGAGCGTCCCCAGCTCCGGGAGCAGCCGCGGCGCGGGCGGTGCGAGGCCGGCCGCCCGGCGCGTTTGAGCCCCAGCCGGAGGTCCGGAGGTCCAGAGAGCCGGAGAGCCCGAGCGCCCAGCGCCGCTTCGGGAGGTGAGTCTCCGCCGCGCGCCCAGCGTCCTCGGGGTGCTGTTCCTCCCGGGGCGCCTGGGCCTCCCCCACCCCGGTGAGGACACGCTAGGAAGTTTGTTGGAGAAAGTTAGGCTCTGGGGAAAGTAGAGCCGGCGCTTGTTGGTCCCTACCCACCCCCGCCAGCGGATTCGGCGTTGGGGGCGGGGGTGACTGAAGTGGGGCTGGGGCTTGGGCTCTCCCGGTCCTCCGAGCGCGCTGGGACTCCCCGAGACGTGGGAGCGCTCCACGGCGTGGAGCTCCACGGCGGGGAGCGCTCAGCGATTGGCGGCCAGGCATCTTGCTCGGTGACACTCGAGCGGCATCTTCCCCGGCGCTGGCCTCGCCCGACCCCCTGCCCGTCGGAGCTGCTCTGCCGGCCACCCCGCCCTGTCCCGCCCGGCCCCTCTCCGCAGAAGCCGGCCGGGGTCGGGGAGATGCGAGGGCCCAGAGCGCTCTGCTGGAAGCCCAAGGCTCCGAGGAGGCGAGTTTCTCCGGTAATGTCTTGGGAAGTTTGCAAAGAAAGCGAAGGAGCCTGCCCTGTAACTGTTGACAACATCTCCCTCCCTCTCTCCCTTTGTTGAGAAAGAATGAATAGTTGGTTGTGTCGCTCCCTCTGCGTCGTGGTGGGGAGAGGGGAGGGAAGGCAAAGGAAGGGAGGGACGGTGGGAAGGAGGTTCCGATAGATCGTACAGCCCAACTCTCCTTACCCACTTAGGCCGCTGAGGGCGCCGCCGCTTTAAAACGGTGTAATCAGGTGTAGACACTTGTCGGGGAGGAGGTTGAGCGGACTCCGAAGCATCTGGCAAGGCGGCGTTTTCCGTGGGGCGGCGGGTCGGGTCATGGTTGGGGTTAACTCGCTTGAAGCAAGGTGCAAAGGAGAAAAACCATTTTCCTAACCTCATGTCTGTTTTCGCTTAAAGCTGTTAGCTGAGATGGAAAGTAGAGCCGCGCATTCAGATTCTTTTAAACCTTGACTTTATCTCCCAAGGCTACACAGACCTCCCCAAGGAAAGTACGCTGGCCGAGGGAAGGTCAGTTTGGGAGCTAATAGCCTCCCTTGTGTTGCCTGGGACTGAGTTGAGATCCTGGGGGCTGGGGGAGGCCTCAGTGCTGGGAGTGGGGCCCAGCTCAACACAGGTCCAAGTGGGAAGGGGCTACCCAGGTAACAACGGGGAAGCCCACTTGCAAAGCGCTTGTCCGCGGGCGTGCCAGGGGGTATTGAGGGTAACGTAAAGACCTTGCCAAGCCAGGGGCTCCCACACCACTCCAACTTTCTCTAAACTGCTGCTGAGAAGGCTGACATTTCCAGGATGACTAACCAAGGTCTAAATCTCCTGTTCATATAGACAGAACTGCCTGTCAAACGGATGCTAATCTTAAGAACCTTATCGGGTAAATCCTGTACCGTGTTGCTTTAAATACAATCCATAGAGGAATTATTCATACTTGAATCATTTGACTAGACTTCGTAAGTTTACTTCAAAAATAAAGGGATACTCTTAATTCCTAAACCCAAGCAAAACTTCATTTTAAGTGGATAAGCCAATTGAATATGTGTGGTTGTTTCATCTCCTCCCTCCACCTGACTCTACAGAGAAGATATAAAACTACAGATCCAAGTTGTAAATTCTCTGTCATGGGGCAGCCGAGACGGTTACATTTCCAGTTTAAAATATAATGAAAAGTTCTTAAAGCTCACATCAGATAACCATTATGAGTTAAACTTGAAAATATCCCATTTCAGAAATAAAAGAGTAAAATCCAAACAAGTGGGCTGCTTATCTCTGCCTCAGCTTGCAAGATCATCAGTTTCTTTGAGACATCATTGTAAAGAAGTGAGTTGGGCCTCAGTTCACAAGCATTTCAAAGCCCAGCAACTGACCAGGCCCAGGAAGTTAGCACACGTGGTAGAGTTTGTCAGGCTCGCTCTTGTTCCTGATGTTCACATGAGTCTCAGATTTTCATATCAAGATGCGGAGTCTTTGACTTTTGTGTAACATTTCAAAATCTGGCATTAGACTGAGTCAGGACGTTGTGTTTGTTTTCCTGCACAGTAGAGAGAAGTCAGATGGCCAGAGTCTCACCTGGGCTTTCTTCTAAAGACTGCATGTAGGCTCACTTGGTTTGCCTGTACGTGTGTCTGTGTCTGTGTCCATGTCCTACTTGGCTTGGTGTGTTTGCATCTATTGTTCTAGGTTAAAATGTTTCCCTCCCCATCCTTCCTAGTTGCAGTCTTTTTTTTGTGAACTCTCAGAGTTACTTCCTTTGTGAACCCTCAGTATAACAGAGATACAGTGACTCTTATCTGACAAGACAGATAAGAGCAGCCCCTGTCCTGCTTAGAGGGGACCTGCTATTTACTAAGTGCTTGCAGTATTTCAAGAACTTTGTATACACAATCACTTTTAATTTTTACAACAATCTTATGAAATAGCTGTTAAGTCATTTTTTAAAATGAGAAACCGTCAGAGAGGTTGAGTAACTTGTCCCAGGCCGTACAGCTAGTAAGTCAGTGGCAGAGCAGAGATTTGAACCTGTAGATATCTGCCTCCAAAGCCTAGGTTCTGAGTCATACCATTTTATTTTTAAAAAATCAAGTGGTACATAAGAAGTATATAATGACTACGGACATTGAGACAGAAACATTTCCAAGTGGAGAAAACATGGGAGCCAGAGGCTGGAGACTTGGGTTTAGTCTCCATCAGCTGTCATTCCAACCACTTGTTCCTACGGCAAGACCTTTGCATTTGCCAGATCCCCTGCCTGGAACCCCCTTCAGACCTTTTTTTGACTGGTTCCTTCCCTTCCCTTTTTTCAGGTCTCATGTCATTGTTACCTTTTCAGAGAGGCCTTCCCAGTCCACCCTAATGTAAAGTAGCCCTCCACCCCCAACAGTCATCTTTTGTCAGTTCGTCCTGTTTTATATTCCTTAGCGTGCTTACCACTTGGATGTTACCTCATTTTCTTGTTTGTATAGGTTGGATTCCTCCGTGAGAGCAGGACCTTGTCTAATTTATTATATCCTTAGCCTTGGTATACCATAAGCCCTCAGAGAATATATATCAAATGAACATTTATTTCCCTTATCTAGAAAAATGAACTGGGAATTATCAGTACTTACAGTCATTACTTATTGTCTGCTTCCTCCAGAGTATTATTAGCTTCATGAGGACAGACCACTTCTGTCTTGTTTAATGCTGTCCCCAACACCTAGCACAGTGCCAGCCATAAAGGAGACCCTCCATGAATGTATGCGTTGAAGAATGAATGTTTCTATTGATTGAATGATACCCCTTCATCATCATTGAATTCTGTTTTGCAGGTAAACAATTATGACTCAATTGCTGTGTACCAACAAGACTCACTAATCCAGTGGTTCTCAATCCTGGCTTCACATTGGTCAATACTGGAGACTGATGCTAATGTCCCACCCACAGAGATTCTCATTTCATGTTCTGGGCTGAGGCTTGGGCATCAGGATTTCAAAAGCTTCCCAGAGGATTCTTATGTGTAGCCAGGTTGAGAACCAATGGTTTATGTTTTTATAGTAGAACTCATTACTTGCTTTGGTCCTAATAGGCTTGAAGAAGCCATGGTGAGAGAGAGCAGGGGTGTAATTCATGGGTATTGTATGATTCCTGACAGTTTAAGAGGTACTTTCACAGCTGTTATCACATCTGATAATAACAAGTTAAGAGATCTACTTTCTGGTTTAAATATTGCCTTTATGTTGATGATTCCTAAAAATCTCCATCTGCCCTCACTTCTAATTGTGCATACCAGTATCTAACCTCCTCTTAGACCAAATTGTTTACTGATACCTCCAGTGCTGTGCTTGGTTCCTGCAGGGGTCCCCTTCTGAAACTACTCGGCATGTTACAGCATCGCACCACCTTCTGTGGCTGTAGGCTCCTTCCTTCCAACCAGATGCCTCAAGCTCTGATGTCTCATCACTCTCTCCTTTCTCTCCCTTTACCCAGCTGCTGCCCCAGGTCAGACTTCTTCATTGTTCCTCCATGGGTTTCACCATCAGCCTTAGTAACCTCCCTGCCTCCTTTTTCTCTCCCCTCCAGAACAGCCAGAGTCACCTACTTGGGTACAGACTGGGTTCTGTCCTTCCCTTCCAGATCTTCCCTAGCACTTACAGTCAAGTCCAGACACCTTGGCAGGGCCTTCAATACCCCATGGTCTGGTCCTAACCTAAGTTGCTTCTGGGAAATGCTTCTTGGCTTCACTCGAGCCACAGCACACAACTTGGAGTGTCCTGAGCCTGTGGGGACACTTCCATGCCTTTATGCATCCGCCATTATAGCATCCTCCCGGGAGGCTTTTCCCCACACGTTAACTTTTCAAAATGCTTTGTCTCTATTGTTGCCCTCTCTGAGCCTGCTCAAGTCCTTTTGTCAAAATTAATTGTTCCTTTCAGCATAAGGGTCTCTATGAATTATTCTCTCTTAGAGTTCATAGTCAGGTATTGGGCCTTAGGCATCTTTGTTTCTCCAGGTGTCTTGTATGAAATAGGCACTTAAATGTTTGTTGAATTGAAGGTAAGAAGGGGAAGTATTAGCATCCCTTGTTATTGGAGAATAAATTGAGGTGTTGGTAACTTGAAGGACATTTTAGAACACTTTAGGACAATCTTGAAGTCTAAATAGATCTTGGGGAAGCAGAGAGGAAACAGGCTGCCAAAGGCACTGGTGCTAGGGTGACTTTTGCCCATCATGCTATTGGAAATAGATTTGATCAACAGCGTGGCCCTATGCACATGAAGAAGTTCTGTAGGGTGCTGCAGGCCTCCCCATGAGGTTCTTTGAAATGACCCAGTCCTGTCTGTGAAGAAGGAAGGTGCTGATAGCTTGAACAGGTGAGAAGTCACAACTGTGGTGTGTGTGTGTGTGTGTGTGTGTGTGTGTGTGTGTAGGGTGGAAGAATCCTAGTTGGTTTACGTCACTTGTGTTCAGGCAGTGGGGCTAGGGAGTTTGGTTTCCTTTCTAATAAGGATGGTTAGCATTGAGCAAGTGCTGACAGTGTGCCAGCTACTGGCCAGAGCTGGGAGGGGCTGCACAGGACTCTGTCCTATTGTTCTGCACCCACTGTGAGCAGACCTTCTGTGTGGTCCCAGTTGGACATGGAGCAGGCAAGCCCCAGAATTACTGGATTTGACAATGAACCGAGGACAGAGTTAGGATTGTACACCTTCAGTAAAGATGCGCCTTCCATCTCTCCCCCAGGACTTCTGTACTTCCCTCTATCTCATGTGGAAGCAGTGGAACGTGTGTGTTTTGTTGTACACACACATACAAGCACATGTGTTTTCTTTACACACTCTAATGTCATTGTCTCGGCTCCACTTCTGTCAGCTTGTGGAGGGTTGCATTCTTCTTGGTTGTCTTCAAGCCACGTCCCAAGTCCGCACTTGCTTTGTAGAACTGACTCTGCAGTAGTGCTATTGAGGATTTTCACCCAAAGCTCTTCCCTGAGTAATGCAGTGGAAAGGGTGGTCTGTGAGGAATGAGGGCTGCTGGGCTGGAGAACAGACTAAGGGGCAGCTCTCCTCACCAGCCTGTGGGAAGGGCTGTGTGTTGGGCTTGGCCACCCTGCAGTGCTGTCCAGACCAGAGTCTGATATCATGACTAGTGTAAGACAGATCCTGGAGCCTCTATCTCCAGGGGCCAGCCTTTTTTTTTTTTTTTTTTTTTTTTTTTTTTTTGCCTCCTATTTCTTTTCCTCTGTATATTGGCCTTAAAAATGTATTATGTAATTTGTTTTAGGCCAAAATCATAGTTTGCTTTGGAGCTGGAGGTACTGACTCTGCTCAAGGTAAATGCTTCTACTCATGGTCCTAGCTAGGAGAGAGTGTCGGGACTACTTGCTGCATACAGCCTGATGTGCCATTCTCCTTTCCCTTTCCATGCTTCCTTTGCCCCCCACCCCCACCATTTTTTTTTTCTTTTCTTCTTCCCTTCTCCTGTCTCTTCTTCCCTGACTGTACAGGCACCCATGGGCATTACCCAACCCTGCTGGTGGCAGGCAGATCCTGACCCCTCTGGGGGGGCCATGTATGTGCAGCCCCCACCCCAGTGGCTTTCCTCTGCAGCCGAGCCTGCTGGTGTATGGCAGAATGGCCCACCTCCTGACCCCTGACCCTAGCCCGTGTTCACTAATTAGAGTGCATTGATTTATTTATAAACACTGGGTCTTTGCCAGAAAAATTCTGTCCCGTCGTCCTGGGTAGCACAACTGAGGACTGGTCTGGCACTGAAGACAATTCTAGCAGCTAAAGAATTTCAATAATCCCTGCCTGTTCTTATCATTTACAGGGCAGTGAAAATATGTGAGCTAATTATCTAACAGTTTATAATATTTTCTTTCATACATTTATTACTGCAACTATGGGTCCTCCCTTAATCATCTTTTTTTGCTACTTGTGCATGGCTTATATGCCTCTAACAACTCTGAAAGTGTTTGCCCTCTTGGTTTTGCTGCCAACCCAGGAGAATTCCTATGTAGGATCATTTCAGGAGGAAGATAAGTAAACTTCCCATTCTTATTAGACTCCACTAGTGATGCCATTAAATGTTGATCTGTTAATGGTCTGTGAATATTTCATTTTATGTGGCATATTTCCATTTCCTTTTGTAAGTAGGAAGTCAGTTCTTGTGACTCTCATAGATTTATACCTTCACTCTTTTCTTTCCCCCTTAGAGTTGAGAATTATGGCTGCAGGAAAATTTGCAAGCCTTCCCAGAAACATGCCGGTGAATCACCAGTTCCCCCTGGCCTCATCCATGGACCTTCTGAGCAGCAAGTCCCCTCTCGCTGAGCATCGCCCAGATGCCTATCAAGACGTGTCTATACATGGCACCCTTCCACGGAAGAAAAAAGGTCCTCCTCCCATAAGGTCCTGTGATGACTTCATTCACATGGGCACCCTACCCCACTCCAAATCCCCACGGCAGAACTCATCTGTGACCCAGGATGGCATCCAGGAGAGCCCATGGCAGGACCGGCATGGCGAAACCTTCACCTTCAGGTAACTTCTGTAATTTCACTAGTGAAGATGATTTGTCTTAAACAGCTTTTTAAAAGGTTTTTATGGCCAGGCGTGGTGGCTCACGCCTGTAATCCCAGCACTTTGGGAGGCCGAGATGGGTGGATCACAAGGTTAGGAGTTCGAGACCAGACCAACATGGTGAAACCCTGTCTATACTAAAAATACAAAAATTAGCTGGGCATGGTGGCGTGTGCCTGTAATGCCAGCTACTCAGGAGGCTAAGGCAGGAGAATCACTTGAGCCCGGGAGGTGGAGGTTGCAGTAAGCCGAGATCGCTCCACTGCACTCCAGCCTGGGCAACAGAGTGAGACTCCAAAGTTTTTATCAGGAAAAATGTCAAACATACACAAAGTTGAGCGAATAATTTCAGCCGGCTCCAACCTATCAGCCGGCTCCAACAGTTACCAGCTCAAGGCCAGTCCTGTTTTGTCTGTACTCCCACCTACTTCCCTCCTCTGGTATTATTTTGAAGCAAATCTCAGATTTCATATATTTCATCTGTAAATATTTTGGTATGTTCCTTTCAAAGATAAGGACTCTTATTTTAAAAACTATATAACCACAATGTAAAAAAACTGTAACACCTAAATAAAAATTAACCACTTCTTAACATTATGTAACATTCGAGGGTATTTTAAAATCCAACTTCCTCTCTTAAGTCCCTTAAAAGAAAGCCCAAGTATTTTCTTTTTATCATAGCATCAGATTCCGAACTATGTCCATCCACTTCTATAGAGATGCCAGGATGTCTATAAATTAGACCCCATATCTCCTTATATTTAGTTGTCAGCATGCTGAAATAAAATTTTATATGGATGCACCAGCAGGTCAGCTTCAGAATACTTTAGGAAAGAATTGATTTTTCCCTCTCTGTGACAGAGATCTGGGTAAATGAGCCTTACGGTTGTAAATGCTTTTTCTCTGGGTTTGTAATGGGCCTGGCTGTGATTAGTTTCTGCCTGTTAGAGCTAGTTTGGAAACTGCACTCCTTTTCCTGTTGGGGAAGATCAGCAGCCTGTGATACTGTCTGGTAAAGAATGGTATGGTTTCTTTTGTTATCTCTCTTTTTGTCCAAGCTTGTCGCAAAGCCACTTGGATCCTAGCTCATTTATTTGTTCAATATCTATATATGGAGCACCTATATTAGAGTATGCTGATTTCATAAGCCCCAGGGCTTACAGGAAAATTCTGCTCAGTCCTTCTGATTATCTTAAATGAAGGGCTGGTCCAGCATTGAAAACATTCTAGCAGCCAAATTATTGAGCAATCTGTTCTTGCCCTTTTATAGGGTGGTGGAAATATGTGAACTAACAGGGTAGCGGTGGAGCATCTGAAGCAATGTCTTCCCAGAGTTTACATTCTAGTGAGCGAATTAGGTAGTATGTACAAATAAATAAGACAACTGCAGATTATACCAAATGCTATAGAGGAAATGGAGTGATATGCTGGAGATTTATTGGAGGTGGTACATTTTTGGTAGGATGAACAGGTTTCTGAGATGATATTTAAGCTCAGATTTGTATAATGAGGGAAAGCAACCATGGGCCTTCCAGGCTGTTGCAGGCATAGGGAAGTCAAGTGCAGAGAACTGGAGGTGGGAGCAAGTTTGGCATGTTTGAAAACCCCAAAAGGAACTGGAATGGCCTGTGGCTGGAGTGTAGCACATTGAGAGGAGAACAGTGTTGGTGTTGGTACAAAGCTAGGTGAACAAGAGTTCAGAATTATTCTCAGTTCCATAATTGCAGTAGTACAAGAAGAAAATAAGGCCCAGATAATCTCCATAGAAACCACTAGAGAGCCCTGAACTGCTTCTGTCACCAGATTAGGACATTCCTTGGGGTATCCTGGGGGTTAGAAGGCCCTGGACCCGCTCCACAAAATCTAGGTGGGTGACCTCCCAGCTCAGAAAGTTGGCAGGCAGCCACCGCTGGAATGGGTGAACATGGAGGTGCATACCTGTGCACAGGATTGTTAATATCGCATCATTGGCACTTAAGGGGCAAGAATGCAGGAGGTGAGCAGCAAAGACAGGTAACTTCTGGCCTGCTAAAGATGAGCACAGATGGCAGGCTGCGTGATATGGAGTCAACCAACTGTTGGCTGGCTTACGGTGGACCGCTTTTCATTTATTAACTTAAACTGTCCTGAGCTAGGTGTCTACTGTGTACTAGACACAGACAGTTTATAGACTTACTCCTTGAAGTTCTGAGGCCCTGGCTAGGTGCCAACTCTTACAAAGGGAAACTCCACACTAGGGGGGTGGGTGGGGAGGCGGTAGTAATGGAGTCACCCTTCCTATCTTGGGGAAGTTCTTGGTAAACACCCAAGGTCCAAGCTGTCAAGCTGCCAAGAGTGTAAAGCTTTTTGATGTGAAAACTGACTTGGACAGAGATCGTATTTCTGTAAAAGATCTTATCGGAGGGTGGGCGCAGGTCCTGAGTTTGAAGTCCAGGCTGTGGAAGACTTAACAAGCACTCCTGGTTTAGGGTTTGTTTATGATTGAGAGCTATATTAATCCAAATTCACATCTTTTTTTCTTAACTGAAAAATATCATTGTTAAAGATGAATACAGGAAGTAACAAATGCATATCCCTCAAAAATTGTGCTGAGTGAGAAGGCACATGGTTCTCTGTTAAAGGGTCATAAAGTCCTACCCTGCTCTGTACTACTATTAATATATTTATTTTTCTAACACATGAAAAAAAAATCTGAGGTGTTCCCAATTTTGAGGGGTTCAAAATACCTTATATTCTTTTTTTGTTCGGTATTCTTAAGAAGATTATAAGCTGCCTCAATTCCTTTTTGAAACCAGCAATGATATAAACAAAGTTTTTGCATATGAAAAGCTAGGACCAAGCAGCCTAAATGAGAACCCAAGGCTCTAGAGAAGGAGGTTTTGCCAAAGGTGCCACAGCAAAAATACAGTGAGAGAAATGGAACTTCTCATTCAGCTCTTCCAGTTGAAAGGAGCTGCGAAACACCAACCATTCACTCCAGCTCAGTCACCTCTTTTTTTCTTTTCATAGTGAATTCAGGGGTTAATTTCAGTTGACAGTGACTTGCCCAGATGTCAGCTCTGAAAACATTGCATCTCATCATGTTGGGTATTGGCCTGACGGGTATTGGCATGAAGATAGTGGGCCACCTTGGATGTCTCCTGCCTCCTCTATCTTGCTCAGAGGGAGGCCCTCCAGATAAGCACCTCTTTGTCTTGTGAAGTACTCTGTTGCAAGTTTGCTCTTTTCCAAAAAAATATGTTTAGCTTGTTAATCATTAAAAAGTCACCTTTATAGGCCGGGCTTGGTGGCTCACGCCTGTAATCCCAGCACTTTGGGCAGCTGAGGTGGGCAGATCACGAGGTCAGGAGTTCGAGACCAGCCTGATGGTCTATCATCACCAACATGATGAAACCCCATCTCTACTAAAAATACAAAAAAATTAGCCGGGCATGTTGGCGTATGCTTGTAATCCCAGCTACTTAGGAGGCTGAGGCAAGAGAATCGCTTGAACCTGGGAGGTGGAGGTTGCAGTGAGCTGAGATCACGCCACTGCACTCTGCCTTGGGTGACACAGCGAGACTCCATTTCAAAAAATAATAATAACCTTTATTATAATTGAACATTCATTGAACATACATCCTATCGGAGGCCCAAGACAAAGCAGAGGAAGTCTCCTCTTTGACCTTAAAACTTGCATGATTAAGCTTTCATATCTACATGTGTCATTTCCTCCGTTATTAATTCCTCCATTATTAATTGTCCTAATAATTATAACATTAATAATTATCCTAATATTATTGTTACCTCCTACATTTTATAGTTTTCAGATAGCTTAAAGGATATATTCATAAACTACCTTGTTTGAACATTGTAACCCTGTGTGAGAGACATAGAAGATTTCATTATGAACATTGTTATCACCATCATCAGTATCATCATTTAGAGTTGAGGAAATGGGTTCAGGGATGTTGAGGCACCTAAGATCATACCTTAATGGATGACTGAGCTAGGATTAGAACCCAGAAAGTATTATAGGGCCTTCCCCAGACAGTGTGTTCCATAGCCTCCCAAGAATGTTGGCACCAGCTGTGGGCATCCTCTGAGCTATCTTCTTGCACAGGGGTCAGTACCCTGCTTGTATTCAGTGCTTTGGACACCTACTTTGGGGAGAATGGAGCCTTGCCTACTGAGAGCCAGGCAGAAGGCAGGCCTGGAAGGGGGAGTTGGTCTTCTCTTTTGGTGACTGTATCTCTTGGCTTTGTTGTTGTCTTGGCTGCCCTTGGATGTACTTGTGGTTTTGAAAGGAGGCCAAAGCCAGAAGCCAGGGAGCTCTTAAACCTGCTGCTTGATGTCACAGAAGGAGCCTTTGTTCTGCAAGCAGACCCAGGTTTCTCTGAGAGGTCTGCAGACAGGATTTCCTCTTGACATTCACATTGTTCAGCTGATATCCCCTTGATTCATTTATCTTCAAGGGTGAATTTTTATTATTATTATTTATTTTTATATTTTTCCATAAGTTACTGGAATACAGGTGGTATTTGGTTACATGAGTGAGTTCTTCGGTGGTGATTTGTGAGATTTTGGTGCACCCATCACCCAAGCAGTGTACATTGCACCCTATTTGTAGTCTTTTATCCCTCAATCCCCTCCCATTCTTCCCTCCAAGTCCCCAAAGTCCATTGTATCATTCTTATGCCTTTGCATCTCAGAGCTTAGCTCCTGCATATCAGTGAGAACATATGATGTTTGGTTTTCCATTCCTGAGTCACTTCACTTAGAATAATAGTCTCCAATCTCATCCAGGTCACTGCAAATGCTGTTAATTCATTCTCAAGGATGAATTTGTATTCAAATCTGGAAGCTTCCTTGGGCTGAGAGGGGTCTGGTTCCTGTTGTCGGGATGTCTGTGTTGCTAGGATAGCTGAGGGATCAGTGCTTGGAGACCATTCAGGTCTTTTTCCTGCCTGTGGGTACAAGGAGGCACACATTCCTGGGAACAGCTGTAAGTGCCTAATTCCTTCGGCCTCTTGTGCTGTGGGAGCATGTGGTGGGACAATGTGGTGTTTCATTAGTTTGCATGAGTGGAACTGACTGACTCGTCACAAGTGTTTTAACTGACAGTGGCCAGAAAGGCTGCAGAATTATCCCTAGTTAAAATGAGCAGTACATTTTCCCAGGCAGTAAGTAACCTACCCTGTCACAATGTCAGATCTTCAACGTTGAAGCAAAGATGTAAGGTCCAGAATCTATGCAGCTTTTTCCTCTAAAACATTGATTTAAAGCCCTAACTCTGGGCTGTACCAATGCCCTCATCTGAAAAATGGTTTTAGTTATTCCTCTTCGGAACCATTGGTTTCTGTTGCTACTGCCTTCTCTTTAACAAAGCAAGATGTTCCCTCAGACACTCAAATGCATGAGCCTTTAGCTCAGGGTTAATCAGAAGGATGTACGATGTGAAGGTCCACATGCAAACATCTGCAGTTTATTTATACCCAGGCATGTCTGCTGTCTGCAAATTGGAAGTTTTTTTGTGTACTTTTTGGAGAAAAAAATTGGATTTTGAGTTAAAAAAAATCTTGGGCCGGGTACAGTGGCTCATTGCCTATATTCCCAGCACTTTGGGAGGCCGAGGCAGGTGGATCACCTGAGGTCAGGAGTTCGAGACCAGCCTGACCAACATGGTGAAACCCTGTCTCTACTAATAATACAAAAATTAGTTGGGCGTAGTGGCACATGCCTGTAATCCCAGCCACTGGGGAGGCTGAGGCAGGAGAATCATTTGAACTCGGGAGGCAGAGGTTTTAGTGAGTCGAGATCATACCACTACTCTCCAGCCTAGATGACGAGAGTGGAACTCCGTCTTAAAAAAAAAAAAAAAAAAAAAAAAGGCTTTTACTAGATTAATAGATTCTATTTAATAGAAGGTATACTTAGCATAGTGACAATGGCTTAACAGCCCAAGTTCAAGAATGTTTCTGGAAAGTAATAGTCCATGGGTTGAATTGATGTTTTTATAAGTTTAAAGTTGAGTTTTAGTAACATTTTGAAATACCCCTTGGTGTTTGAATGCAGCTGTTGCGAATGGTTTAGTGCATTCCGAAGAATGGTGAATGTCCCGGTCCCTAGTGGCCTCTGGTGTGCTGAGGACAGGAGCAGCTGGGTCAGAGGTGAGCTCAGCCCCTGCATCTCGCGCTGCTCCTGGGTTGAAGAAGCCCAGAGGGTGGGAAGTGCCTGCAGATCTACCAGCTGTCTGATGGTTGTCCTAAATCCTCTACTGACAAGGATGATTTGAACCTTAATGCCAGGATCTACGCATTCTCAGCTGTTCTGGGGCAAAAAAAAAATTGTTAACAGATTGCAAACCACAACCAAGAAAATGATCAGAGAATTACACAATTCAGTCCTTGTTGAGTGGAGCTGCGTAACATCTCCTCTGGACTGCCCCTCCTCACTCCCACCCCCGGACAGACCTGTTTTAAATCATGTTTTTTTCAGGCCACTAGCGTGCTATTTGGGAAAGGTGAGGTATTTCAGTCTTCTGGGTTTTTCACGCCCCTCAATATATGTTAAAACACCTTGTAAACAGAGGTGCTATGCAGTTATAAATTATTACTCATATTCTTATCACATGTGGATTTGTGAGCCAGCCTAGCCTGGCTAGAATACACAAGCTGGAGAAGTCTTAGTTGTAAGCTAAAGGAGTAGTTGCTGTGGTTGATTGGAAGGAGACTGTCCTCAGGGGGATTGGACTAGGTGGCCAGACCGGCCTGAGCCACATGGCTGATATGCCCTCAGGTCATGCTTCGGAATGGTGTCACTATCCAGTCTGTCCCCAAGAGGCTAGCTGTGGGATTGGATGTAGAATTTCAAGCTCTCTTCTTAGAGGCCCCAAAGACAAGCATATAGGGTCTTGTTTGAAGGATTGTGCTGTTATTTACAAGTTAGAGAGGTCTGAGAAACCTTCCCTAGTTGCCCCAGCTTTTATGCAGTGTGATCTGTCTGTAGGTCCAGTTTGCCTGTGAGTATAATCACTAAAGATAAAATAACTCCTTTTGTGAAGAGGAGAAAAAACACAAGACAGATAATCCAGAGGTTTCAGTTCATATCCTTGTTTTTGCCACTTATTAGATGTGCGAACTCTATAGCAAGTTCTAAACTATAAAGTGGGAGTGTAAATAACCCATCCGAGAAGTGCTATGAAGGTTAGCTGCTCACTAAATATGAAGGCTCCACAGAATGTCAGAGCTCTGACTTTCACACTTGAGCCTGGTACACCCTACTGGGAATCTGCGTTGAGCAGGTCCCATGCCTGCTCCTAGCTCCCACCTGGTCACCAGCAGTTTCTTCTTCTCCTGCTCAGCTCTGCTGGGACACCTGGCTCAAAGCCACTGAGGCCTTTGCTGGGATGTCGACATAGCTGTGGCTATCAAAGAAAGCCACTAGTGACCTTGACGGTGATTCCAGCAGCCTGACCTGGTAGCTTTGTGACCTTGGGTAAGTTATTTTACCCTTCTGAGTCTCCATGACCTCAAAGGGTGACTCTAAGGATCAGATACAATCTCATGTGAGGGTGCCTAACACAGAACCTGGCATGGAGGAGGCTCAGACTGATTGATTTCCTTCCTTCCTTCCTCCTGGAAGGCTAGAGCTGGGAGGTGCCTAATCCTTTGGTGTAACCTGAGATCACGTTTGATGACGGCAGCTTCTGTGGGAGAAAGGTTCTCACGTGTTGATGGAGTCTGGCTGGAGTCCCTCTATCTGAGCCTGCCCTACAGCAATGAGTCTTGGCCAACACCCACAGTTTATAGGTATAACAACCACGCAGTGCACTAAAATATCAGCATACCATTGTACTAATACACAAAACAGAGCCTGTCTTCAGTGAATGGGCCCCAGCCCTTGCCTGATTGTTCTTGTGCTTAATATCAGTGTCTTTGTTGTTTATTCTTCGATGCATATTTATTAGCTTGTTTTATGCCAGGCATTGTGCTAGATGCCAGGTACCTAGTGAAGCACGAAATAGAGGTAGCCCCTGTCCTTAGGGAGTTCTCAGTTTAGGGGGCATTCAGGCAAATGCATCATTAAGTACATAACTACAAAATGAGGAGGTACAAGGAAGATACAACATCAGAGGACCCCAAGTTACTTAGACTGGTGGAGAGAAGGCCTCTCTGGCATGGGAATTTGAAGATTTAATATAAAAAGAGAATATATTTCAGTAATAATTTTTATGTAACTGTGTTGAAATGATAATGTCTTTGAAATAGTAGGTTAAATAAAAGATTAAAATTAACTTCACCTATTTTTTAAATTGACTACCAGAAAATTTAAAATTACCCATGTGGCTCACATTGTGTTTTTATTGGCTAGCACTGGTCTAGATTTGGGTAAGGAGTTCAGATTTTCTCTGTAGGGCAAAAGGAAATCTACCTTTAAAGGATTTTAAGCAAGGGGATGGCACGATCAGTTTTTAGAAGATTGCTTTGTCTCCCTGTGGAGAAGGATTGATGGAGAAGAGGATGAGGAGGGAAGGCAGGAGGTGGTTGTATAAGTACAGGGAGCAGGTGGGGATCTGCACTAGGGTGGTGGTAGAGGAGAGAAGTCTATGGATTCGAGATCTAGTTTGCAGGTACAGTCTGCCATATCTGCTGAGGTTTGGATGTGGTGGGGTGAGGGAGAGGTATAGTCAAGCGTGGCTCAGGCAGCTGGGTATATGGGATAGGGCATTTGCTGAGATAGGGAAGCGTGGGAGAGGACCAAGGCTTTATTTGTTTGGTTGATTGCATTTTCTTAGGGAAGGGGGTTATGGTAGATTGCTGAGAATCAGGACTTCTGTTTGGGGTTTGCTAAGTTTGAGATGCATGCATATCTAGGTGGAGGTATTAAATAGACAGGCCGTTGGGATTATGAGCCTGGAGCTCTGCAAAAAGGGCTGGCCTAAAAGGTATAAGTTAGGAGTCTGCACAGAAATGAAATTAAAGCCATGGAAATGGAGAGATCTAGAGCTCTGGCTCTAATTAAAGCCATCGTCAAAGGAGAGATCTAGAGCTCTGTGTAAAGAGTAAAGGGAAGGGACCCTAAGAATGACCTCAGAGGAATCCCAGCACAGTTTGTTCCAGGGAGTCCGCAGAGGAGGCCGAGTGCAGAGAAATAAGATAGGATATGGATAGGATCTGGATAGGGTTGGTGTTCAAAAGAAGATTTTTTTTTTTAGATGATAGACAAAATTCAATAGGAGACTATCTTGCCATTTAAACTAAAACAAAGCATATTTTATCCACTACTTGATTTTTTAAATAAAGCAGACATGTTTTCAGGGCCACCCTCCCCGGGGTCTGTGTCAGCAGCATGGTGATTATACTCCTGTGGTTTCTTCCCAGTGGTCCTGGACATTCCCCAAGGACCCTGTAGATAGAGGAGGTACATGGACACTGCAGTCCATGGACACTGCGGTCCATGGACACTGCAGTGTCTGCCTTTCCCTGAAGGATGATGGGTGCTTTTTCAAGGTTTACATTGGTGGCCACGTTGAGGATGGGTGTCTGTCCTGGAAGACAGGTCAAGGGGGTATGTTCCTTTATCTGGTAGGCAGAAGCCCTTCCTCTTAGAGGCTTGAGGACATTGTCTCAAAACCATAGCATTTTTATTCTGCCTCTGGATTAGTTAGAAAAAGCCTTTACAAACACACTCTTTCAGAAGCCGGTAGGGAATGGGTGGGGGTGGGGTAGATGGGACTGGTGGGATTGGAGGAAGGGCAGATAGATAGCAGCCAAACAAAGCATCTGCTTTTATCAAAAGTGCTGTGTTTGAGCTTAGACAGCCTGAAGCCTGATGATTCACTGATGCCAGATCCTCTCTGCCTGCCAAGAGACATACTGGCCTTGATACGGTTTTTCTTGTTCTTACCCTATTCAATTTGACTGACTGCTGCCAAGTTAAAATTTCAACAGTGGCTTTTAGCTTCATGCTGTCACTAGAATTCTGCTGAGCCCAGGTTAACCCATGACTGGGTCAAGTTTTTATCAACCAGTACCACTTTGTGTTAGTCTTGGATTCCTATATAGACTGACCAGAGTGTAATATGCAGGATATTTAAATGATGCTGTTTTAACACGATTAGGGAAACTGCCTGAAAAAGGAGTTGAATTGCCATTCTTTTCATGAACACATTCATCAGGCATTGCTATGTTTTCAGATAAGATAGACAGTGACTCATAGAAAAGTAGGAACTGGGCCAGGCGCGGTGGCTCACGCCTGTAATCCCAGCACTTTGGGAGGCCGAGGTGGGCGAATCATCTGAGGTCAGGAGTTCGAGACCAGTCTGACGAACATGGAGAAACCTTGTCTCTACTAAAAATACAAAATTAGCTGGGCGTGGTGGTGTATGTCTGTAATCTCATCTATTCAAGAGGCTGAGGCAGGAGAATCACCTGAACCCAGGAGGCAGAGGTTGCAGTGAGCCGAGATCCTGCCATTGCACTCCAGCCTGGGGCAACAAGAGCAAAACTCTGTCTCAAAGAAAAAAGAAAGGTAGGAACTGGCTGTTGAAATGAAAGAACTAGGCATTTTAGAAGTAATCAGGCCTTAGAATCTCTGACAGCCAGGTAGAGAAATGTGTTCTTGTCTGTAGTCTACCCTGGACTGTAAGAAAAAGGATTCCCAAGGTCGAGGGACATGATAAACACAATCCCATGGCCTCAAGTTTAAAAAGAGAAACACAGTTCAGGACAATTAAAAACAATGCTGTGATCCCAGTTCCAAAGGAGAAAGAAGTACGTGCCCATCCAGATAGCTCTTCTGTTTAAGGATGTGCGTGAAAGACTGACCCCAGTCTGAACCTACTCCTTTAAAGGATTCCCCCAGTGTGGTAATGAGGAGCCAGGGCCACTTTGATGTATTCATTCACAAGTATGTTGAACATTGGTGTGCCAGGCTTTGTGTTAGGTGCTGGAGATTCAAAGACAGAAAGGCCAGGTCTTTGTGCATGCAAGGAGCCCTCAGAGAAAGGATGCCCATTTGAACCACCTCTCCTTAGCAGCACCTGTTCTCCATCTTCTTTGCAACTGACCTAATTTCTCATCCATGGTATAGCCCTTTGTATTGCTCCACTGGTTTGATAAGCAATCCTGCCTTTCCTGACCTCTGACCTTAACATCTTTCCAGTATCATGTTACTTTTTCTCCTTGACTTGCTGACTGCAGGTGGCACTTTCTAGATAACCCTTTCCTTTGGACCTGCCTTCTCTGTGCTGCCACTTCCTCTGTGCTTTCCTGACCTTGGACCCTGAACCAGACCCAGGAAAGGTCGGGTCATGCAACCAAGGTCCATAACAGAGGGTGGCTCTGGGCTGTAAAGAAACAGAGTGCAGAGTGAAAAGAGGATTGTGAAAAATGCGAAGGGTAACAAAAGGGCTTTCAGAAGTT
Source organism: Hylobates moloch (assembly GCF_009828535.3). Taxonomy (NCBI): domain Eukaryota; kingdom Metazoa; phylum Chordata; class Mammalia; order Primates; family Hylobatidae; genus Hylobates; species Hylobates moloch. The sequence goes on from NW_026652280.1 coordinate 132,943,564, forward strand.
ATGTTTGGTACAATAGGACCAAAGAGGGGGTTGTGAGAGAAACCAAACTGCTAAGCTTCTGTTCAGCTTGCATTTTTTTCCATCAAGAAATGACTTCTCTGATTGGAAAGGGTAGGACAAATGTGAAGCAAGAATTGCTGGCCTGGAGTAGATGAGGCCATGACAAGAGACTCTAATGCCACCAGATAAGGTGAAGCCCCAAAGTCCAAGAAGACTGAGGGAGTGTGAGACTGAGATCATCAAATCATGTGATGTTGGAGGAATAATGGAGTAACAAAGAACTACAGGAAGGATGCAGGTGGATACATAGTTTAATTTTTAAAAAAGGATTTAGAGAGAGAACAGCTACAAAATGATAAGCTTGACATCGATCTCAGGAAATATTCTGTTATAAAGTGGATTACCAAGACAATGATTTTTGAATACTTGGTAAAGGAAGCAGTCACTGTTAGTAGCTATCAGGGCTTTGCTAAAAGCCAGTCATACCAGATTAACTTTACTTCCTGGGGTTACTTGGTTGGAAGCTTAGAAGAATGTTGAGAAGGTATGCATGCAAATCATCACTGGTGCTATCCGTGGAGTGAGGGAGATTCAGGCTAGATGATAATACAGGAAGCACGCTGGAGGCTGTGTCCCCTGTTTTCATCAGTTAAAAAAAATCATCTAGACAATAATATTGGCATACAGATCACATATATGAATGACAAATCTAGGGGAATCATTAATATGTCAGAGCAACAGAAATGAGATTTTTTTTTTAAAAAAAGAAATGTTGGTATTTTGAAAGAGCAAACCAAATCTAGTTGAATACAACTTGAGAGGGAGAAAGAAAGACTAGCACAAGAGTCCAAAACCATTCATTACAAGTGAAAGTATGGGGTTTGGCTAAACAGCCACACACGAAAAATATTTCAAGATCTGGAGAACTGCAGCCTCAGAATGAGTCAGCAGCATGCTATGGCTGTTAAAGAAGCTCCTGTGATTTTCAGGAGCATTAACTAAAGTTAATATTCTGACCATCGGAGTTGGTCACACATGGCTGCCCAGATCATACCTGGTGAATTGTTTTTAACTCTAGACATCGGAAATGGAAGGTGAATCCGCCCCTGACTGCAGAGCAGTGAGCTTCTGTTTAGACCTCTCCTGCTTTGAAGCACTTCTATTGCTTTAATCATGAAGTATCCCTAACATTCTTCTGTATTCGTGAAAAGGAATTTCTCGCATCACGTGTTAACCCTGGGTGCAGAATGTAAAATGAGTGTCAGCCTGAATCCTGCTAACTGCTAGTAAAGCATACTTTAACAAATAAGATCAATGGGTATGTTATAAGATGTGGAAGACTGAATCTCTTCTCATTTATTTTGTAAGGGGATGAAACAAAAATATTTAAGCGCACCTCTAGAAGTGTTATAGTTCTCTTTTTAAAGCTACATTGGGGCTGGGTGCAGTGGCTCACGCCTGTAATCCCAACACTTTGGGAGGCCGAGGTGGGTGGATCACCTGAGGTCAGGAGTTCGAGACCAGCCTGACCAACATGGTGAAACCCCGTCTCTACTAAATACAAAAAAATTTAGCCAGGTGTGGTGATGCATGCCTGTAATCCCAGCTACGTGGGAGGCGGAGGCAGAAGAATCTCTGGAGCACAGGAAGCAGAGGTTGCAGTGAGCTGAGATTGCACCATTGTAATCCAGCCTGGGGCAACAGAGCGAAACTTCGTCTCAAAAAAAAAGCTACACTGGGCCGGGTATGGTGGCTCACCCCTGGAATCCCAGCATTTTGAGAGGCCAAGGCTGGCAGATCACTTGAGGTCAGGAGTTTGAGACCAGCCTGGTCAACATGGTGAAACCCACCGCGTCTCTACTAAAAATACAAAAATTTGTAGGCCGGGTGCGGTGGCTTATGCCTGTAATCCCAGCACTTTGGGAGGCTGAGGTGGGTGGATCACCTGAGGTTGGGAGTTCAAGACCAACCTGACCAACATGGAGAAACCACGTCTCTACTAAAAATACAAAATTAGCAGGGCGTGGTGGCGGATGCCTGTAATCCCAGCTACTCGGGAGGCTGAGGCAGGAGAATCGCTTGAACCCGGGAGGCAGAGGTTGTGGTGAGCTGAGATCATGCCATTGCACTCCAGCCTGGGCAACAAGAGCGAAACTCCATCTCAAAAAAAAAAGAAATTAGCCAGGCATGGTGGCAGGTGCCTGTAATCCCAGCTATTTGGGAGGCTGAGGCAGGAGAATCACTTGAACCCGGGAGGTGGAGGTTGTAGTGAGCCAAGATTGTGCCATTGCACTCCAGCCTGGGCAACAAGAGTGAAACTCTGTCTCAAAAAAAAAAAAAAAAAAAAAAAAAAGAAATTATCCAGGCATGGTGGCGGGTGCCTGTAATCTCAGCTACTTGGGAGGCTGAGGCAGGAGAATCACTTGAACCTGGGTGGCAGAGGTTGCAGTAAGCCAAGATCATCCATTGCACTCTGGGCCGGGCAACATTGTGAGACTCCATATCAAACAAACAAACAAATAAATAAGCAAGCTAGCTACATTGCTTTTAAATTTAGCAAAGGCTATATGCACAATATTCCCCTGCCTGCAGTGAGAAAGCAACTCTTTATTGGGACCTTAATATGATTCCCAACGTCAGTAAGTAACCTGTTAATCTAAGCACACACTAGCTGATATTTTTCAAAAATGTCATTTCTGCACTCACCAGGCAAGTCCCATTTTAAGCCTCTTTGTTTTCTCTTTTTCCTGGTAAACAGATAGAAATGGCCCTGTGGTAAACTCTGTCTGTTCTCTTGGTTATCTCCCTGATTAAGTTTCTCCCTGGTATTTTAAACATGTTCAGAGAGATTCATTTTCAACAAGATCAGCCAGCCTCTCACAGTATCACTTTGAAAACATCTGGTCTCAGTGGGGCTGGGGAGCCGGGCGCTGCTCTGGCAGCAGTGATGTTCTGTTGCTGAGGGAGTTCTGTCTGAGGCCATCACAGTTCAGTCGCCGGCCTGTGGCTAAATTATCTCCTTAATGAGGGGGCCTGTCAATCCAAGAACAACATTTCTCTCTTGTTCCCTCTCTCCTTCCAATGTTTTCTTTCCTTAGTGAACTCATAGAGTGTAGTGGGAGGAAGGTCTAGGTCTTCCGTATATTAGAGAACACACACACACACACACACACACACACACACACACACACACACGTTCATTTATTCAAACCAACATACATGCAGCAACTGCACGGGAAGTGCAAAGGTGAATACAGTGTGGTCCCTGTTCTTAGTGAGCTCATAGTCCAGTAAGGGAGATAGACAGGAATACATATGGTATATCAAATTGTAATTGTTTGTCATCACAAAGTTTTATAATTCATAGGAAAGGAGCACTGAGGAGATGTCACTGATTGTATGAGTTGTGTGTGTGGGTGGGGTTGGGAACGTGCGGTCAGAGAAGCCAGGGATGAATGGGAAGAAGATGGGGACTCCAGGCCTATTGATACAGGTAATTCCCAGTAGTTAAATTTGCTGGAGTGTAAGGAGCAAGGTGAGGAGATTAGGCTGGTGAGTTGTGCAAGACCTTAGAACCGTGATTGTCATCTAAAAAATATAAAATGAGAATGCTAGACTGTCCCATGTAATAACCTTATCTAATAGAACATTATTATACTTATATATGTAACCATATATGTAATATATATTACTATTATAGTAGAAGGAATATTGACCAGTAGATGCAAAATCTTCATAGACTTAAAGCCTGTTGCTGGCCAGGCATGGTGGCTCATGCCTATAATCTCAGCGTTTTGGGAGGCTGAGCAGGGAGGATTGCTTGAGCCCAGGGGTTTGAGAATAGCCTGGACAACATAGCAAGACCCCATCCCTACAAAAAAATAAAAAATAAAAAATTAGCCAGGCATGGTGGCGTGCAACTGTAGTCTCAGCTACTCAGGAGGCTGAGTCAGGAGGATTGATTGAGCCCGGGAGGTCGAGGCTGCAGTGAACCAATGTTGCACCACTGCACTCCAGCCTGGGCAACAGCAAGGCCCTGTCTCAACAACAACAAAAAACCTGTTGCTATCTCTCTTTCCCCTATCCCTTCATTCCCTCTTCTCCCCAGCTAAGATTTTGAGATGTTGCTGAAGCTTCATGCTGGAGAACAAGGGGTGAAGCCTCTGGATTCTAAGGCCATATACACATGCAAATGAGCAGAAACCCCCAGGTTGCCTGTGGAGGGCACACTGTCTCCCAGTTGTGTAGTTCACCTTTCCTGATTGTGTGACATACCCTGGTGCATAGGTTGGTTAAATGGTAGACTAGTGGACTCCAAGGCTGAGGTGTTTGTTCCTCATGGGCCCCACTGCTTCTGGTAAACAGAGAGGTTCAGCCTACTGGCTACACTCATCTTAAATCTTGTTGTGTTACATTGTAATTAAGTGTTCTAGGAATGAGTTCATTCAGGATGAATAAACACCAGCAAAGCAAGAACTCCATCCAAGACATGTAAGCCTTCTAGTCCCTGCCCTCAGTAAGTTCTAAATCTAAGGTTTTTGCGTAGCACTTTTATATCCAAGAAACTTGCCCAACTTTCTTTTTTGTTTTTGAGACAGGGTCTCACTCTGTCGCCCAGGCTGGAGTGCAGTGGTGCCATCTCGGCTCACTGCAGCCTCCACCTCCAGGGTTCGAACAATTCTCCCATCTCAGCCTCCGGAGTAGCTGAGAGTATAGGAGTGTGCCACCATGCCCAGCTAATTTTTGTATTTTTTTTTTTTGTAGAGACAGGGTCTCACCATGTTGCCCAGACTGGTCTTGAACTCTGCTCAACTCTCTTAATAGCTCTGCATAGATTCTTTGTGTGTTCTATGCAGACAGTCATCATTTGTGACTCATTACTGTTTTGAATCATTACAACCAGTTTTGTTCTTTCTTTTCCAGTCCTGATACCTTTTATTTCTTTTACTTTATTTAACTGTACTGGCCAAGACCTCCAGGACAGTTTTGAAAAGAAGCAGTAACGGACTGGGCGCGGTGGCTCAAGCCTGTAATCCGAGCACTTTGGGAGGCCGAGGCGGGTGGATCACGAGGTCAGGAGATTGAGACCAGCCTGGCCAACATGGTGAAACCCCGTCTGTACTAAAAATACAAAAATTAGCTGGGTGTGGTGGTGGGCACCTGTAATCCCAGCTACTCGGGAGGCTGAGCCAGGAGAATGGCTTGAACCCGGGAGGCGGAGGTTACAGTGAGCCAAGATCATGCCACTGCACTCTAGCCTGGTGACAGAGGAAGACTCTGTCTAAAAAAAAAAATGAAGAAGCAGTAACAACCGACATCCTGTCTTGTTTCTGATTGATTGATTTTAGTGATGCTTCTAATACTTCACCATCTAGAATGACGCTTGCTGAGGTTTTTGGCAGATACCCTTTTCAGGTTGAAGAAATTCTCTTGTATGTCCAGTTCGTTAAACTTTTTTAATCCCAGAGATTGTGAAAAGGTGAGGATTTTTTTTCTTTTTCTTTTCTTTTTTTTTTTTTTTGTGGACCATACATCAGACTTAAAGGATTCTTATAATGCTTTCTTCATCAATTCAATGTTCAAAATTATTTTTCTCTTTTAATCTGTGAATGTGGTAAATTTTATTAACAGGTTTTCTCATGTTAAACTGTATATGCCTGGAATAAACTTTATTTGATTATGATATATATTTTATACATTCTTGGATTTGGTTTGTCAATACTTTTTTAGGATTTGTTTATACCTACTCATGTGATATTAGCCTATGCTTTTCTTTTACTGACTTTGTCTGTTTTTGGTATCAAAGTTATAATGCCCTCTTTTTCAAGTCTCTGGCAGAGTTCATATAATTTTCAAGTAACAAATAATTCCAAAGTTTGGAAGAATTTGCTATATAGTAAAATTATATAGGCATGATATTTTCTTCATGGGAAGATATTGAACTACTTCTTCAGGTTTTTTTAAATGGTTATAGGACTATTTTGATTTTGTTTCTTTTTTTTTTTTTTTTTTTAGATGAAGTCTTGGTTTTTTTCTCGTTGCCCAGGCTGGAGTTCCATAGCGCGATCTCAGCTCACTGCAACCTCTGCCTCCTGGGTTCAAGCATTTCTCCTACCTCACCCTCCCAAGTAACTGGGATTACAGACACCTGCCACCATGCCCGGCTAATTTTTTTTGTATTTTTAGTAGAGACGGAGTTTCACCACATTGGCTAGGCTGTCTCAGGTGATCCACCCATCTTGGCCTCCCAAGGTGATGAGATTACAGGTGTGAGCCACCCAGCCTGGCAGATTTTCTGCTTCTGAGTCTGTTTTGGTATTATCTCTTCCAGGAACTAATAGAGTGAGAACTATATTACCCTCTTCCCCCCGGGGATTAATCTATTCATGAGAGATCTGCCCCCATGACCCAGACACCTTCCATCAGGCCCCACCCACAACATTGGGGATCAAATTTCAACATGATATTTGAAGGGGACAAACATCCAAACTCTGGCGCTATCCTAAGGGGTGTGAGGTGGTAGTTTGTCTTTTTTAACTCCACAAATTAGACATCTGTCTTGCTTTATATCATCAGTGCTGATTTTGAGTTACCTACCTGTTTACCAGTTTCTTCGTGCATTGCACATTTTTAGATCTTAGGCTTTCCTTTTGGCATCCTTTTTGTTCTTCCTGCAGGGCATTCTCTGTTTTCATTTGTCTAGGAGTCTCTGTATTCACCCTTGTTCTTAATAGTTTTGATAGGCACAAAATTTTAAGTGCCTCACTTTCCCTTTTGGCCGATGGAAATCTGCTATCAGTCTAATTGTTACTGTGCTTTCTTTGCCCTTTGACTGCTTTTGAGATCTTTTCACTGTCTTTGGTGGTCTGTAGTTTTATTGAAATGTGTCTAGGTGAAGATTTACCATTTCTCATCATTATTTAAAATTTGACTATTACTTTTTCCTTTCTCTCAATTTTCTCCTTCTAGAGCTCTGGTTAAATGTACTTGGGGCTTTTCCTTCTCCTTCAGTGTCTCTTTCATACTTTCCATTGCCTTTTCTCTCTGTGCTATGTTCTGTGTGATTACTTTATGTCTTTAATTCATCAGTATTTTCTCCAGTCATATCTAATTTATTATTTAACCTAGCCATTGGGTTTTATATTTTTATTGATTATAGTTTATTTTTATTTTTTTATTTCTAGAAATTATAGTAGGTTGTTGTTATATTTTCCTGTTTATTCTGAGACCACTTATGATTTTATCTTTTTTTAAAAAATGTACCATACATTGTTATTTTATAGCCTGTATCTGATATTCCAATATCTGAAGTCTTTTTTTTTTTTTTTTTTTTGAGACAGTGTCTCACTCTGTCACCCAGGCTAAAGTACAGTGCACAACCATAGCTCACTGCAGTCTCAACCTCCTAGGCTTAAACGATCTTCCTGCTGCAGCCTCCTGAATAGCTAGGACTACAGGCATGTACCACCACACCCAGCTACTTTTTCAATCTTTTGCAGAGACAGGGTCTCGCTATGTTGAGCCTCCAGCCTCAGCCTCTGAAAGTGGTAGGATTACAGATGTGAGCCACTGCACCCGGCCTCTAATATCTAAAGTCTTTGTGGGTCTCAGTCTATTGTTATTTCTGCTGACTTTCACTCTTTGGGGCTTCTTTCCCAGTGTGTATGGTTGTTTCTGAAAGGGAATTTACATTTAACCAAATTTGTGGATAACCTAAGTAGCATTCTGTTGAGCAAGTTTTCATCCAAAAAAGATTTGCATTGTTTCGTTACTAGTGGGCACTGCCAACCCAGACACTTTGATTTCTCTATTTTGGATTTATCTGAAAGCAGGGAATATGAATTTGAATTCCCAACCAACATAAAGACTTGACCCGTGGTTATGGATTCTTAGGATAAAAATTATTGCCATTATTTTTTCCCTTCAGAATTTGTGTAGAGACAACAGGTTTCTTTTTTGGTTCCCTTTGCTAGAGCGTGTTTTGTTTTTAGCCCATTTCTCTCTCCTTTGGGGTGGAGGTAGCCCATTTTCATGGTTCCGCTGTTATGAAGGGCTTCAGGGCCCAGAGTGCATCCTCCCTGCTTTCCCCCTTGCCTTTCTTCTGTCATGTATGTTTTGTGTGGATTTGTTCTGTTTCTGTATCTGTTTTGTATATGCATGTGTATTTCTTGAGAATTTCCCTTTCTTGGACTTCGGCGACGTGTTTGAAAATATGTTTGTAATTTAACTATCATTTAGTTTTCTGAATATCTGGTTTACCATATTGAGCAAATGAAAGTCTCACAGTAAAAATTTCAAATTTTCTGAGGCCTTAATTGGATTGTATTGATATAATACAAGGTTGATTATTTGTGGTTTATTTTGTATTTGGCCATGCTTACCCTTATTTATTAATTGACGACTATGTAACAAGTACTGTTCTAAGGGCTCAGTATACATTGGTGAGTAAGACCGAAGTATCCTCTGCCCTCATGGAGGAGTAGAAAAGACAAACAAGCAATGGTTACCTGCTGGGTGGGGTGACGGAGAAGTGCAAAGTTTATATACAATCGGGCATTCTTAACTAGTGTCTGCACAGCTCCCTTGTTTTGTTGTTCTCTGCTTTTCCTTCATGGGTTAACTATTTTTGTTGGTCTGAAGGGATCCCTTAAATGTTTGTCATGTTTCATTGTACTTTTTGGGAAAGATTTGTGTGTCCATAATTTGAAGGATGTGAAAGACTCTCCTAAAAGAGCTGATTTACTAGTTGAGAGGGAAAGAGAGCTTATTTGCTATTCAGTAGTTGCGTGGCAGCAGTCATATGTGCACTGATAGCCACAGCAATAAGTAGTAATGAAGAGAAGTCTCATTTATTCAGATCCCAGTGGTCTTGAAAGTTAGTATAGTATAGTGCTTGGAGGCAAAGGTATTTGCTAATTCATTGTTAACAAATGGATTGAGTGCCTGCCATGTGCCAGGCACGATCTACTTAGTTCCCTTGGAAAGAATTCTGTGAGTGTCCTTTCCTCTCTCTTCCCTTTCACTCACCAAAGCCAGTCATTTATCAAGATCTATCTATTCTTGGAAAAATTTCTTAAATCTGTACACCATCCCCCCACCTCCCACACTCTAGTTCAAGTCTTGTCATCATCTCTCATCCAGATGATGCCAACGTCCTCTTCTTTGGGCTTTCTGAGTCTATCTTGCCCTCCAGCTAATCGGATTTCCATGCTGTTGCAGGGGAACTTTTCAAAAACACAAATCTCTGGTTATTTTCCAGCTTAAGATCCTTCAATAAATCTCATTGCTATTATGATAAAGTCTAAGCATGTTTGTGTGGCATCCAAGCCCCTTGTGACCTGGCCCTGCCTCCTCTCCAGCCTCAGCTCCCAGCCCCTTACTGTCCCTGCTGCTGCCCCGAACACTGGGCTTAGGTTTATTGTTCTCTTACTCAAGAATCCAGCAAATGCTCACTGGGCAACTGCCATGTGCAAAGCACTGGGGGTACCAAGGTGAGTAAACTGGACAAAGCCCCACCCTTGGAGGGTTGTATTCCAGGGGAAAGATAGACCCTGAGCAAACAGACATTTACTATAATATCAGGTATGATGGAAAAAATAAAGCCAGATTAGCAGATAGAGGGGAGTGGTGGGGCAAATCTAAATAGGCTAGGTAAGGAAGGTCTCTCGGAGGAGGTGGTGTGTGAACAGAGACCTGAATGGTGGGAGGGAGCGAGCCCCTGAGTATCTGGGGATGAATATTCTGGGCAAAAGAGTAGTCAGTACCAAGGCACTGAAGCAGAGGCAGGCTTGGCATGTCTGAGCAACAGGAAGAAAAAGTCAGTATGTGACTGAGATGGAAGAGTGGAATAGACAATGAGCATGTTCATTTTCTTTTGCTGTGTAACAAAAACTTGGCAACTTCATACCCATTCATTACCTCACGGTTTCTGTAGGTCAGAAGTCTGGCTTAGTTCAGCTGAGGTCTCAGGTTCAGGGTGTCCCACTTAGGATGTCAGCTCTGGGGATCTGCTCCCACACTCATTCAGGTTATTGGCAGAATTCAGTTCCTTGCGGTTGTAGGACTGAAGTCTCTGTTTCCTGGCTGTTGGTGGTGAGGGCAGCTCCCATCTCCTGAAGACCACTGGCAGTTCTGTGCCATAGGCCTTCTCCCAGGCCCTCTCATAACACTGCACCAGCAGCAGGATCCCTCACATCAGATCCCCCTCACATCAGATCCCCCTCACATCAGATCCCCTCACACTTTGTGTCAGGCCCACCTGGGTGATCACTGTCTCGTAACATCAACTGACTTCAGCCCTTAATTCCATCTACAAAATCCCTGTGCAGCAGCACTAATCTAAACACCAGACTAATTTTTGACTGAGTAGCTAGGGGATAGGAATTTGGGGGGGCTGTCTTAGGAATTCTGCCTGCCACCATGAAGTTGGACTGGTGGCTGGGGTCACGCCAACCAGGCTCATAGGGCATGGTGAGGACTTGAGGGTTTTGTTCTGATGAGGTGGGAGCAGCCTGAGTAAGGACCATCGTGGCTCTGGGTGGAGAGCAAATTGTGGAGCTGGCGAGACGCAGAAGGTATTGCAGGTGTCCAGCAGGAGATGATGGTGGCCTGCGCTCAGGTGGCATTGACTCCTGAACAGCTTGCCGTCCCCCAAGTGTACCATGTTGCCTTGTGTCCCTATATCTTTGCACATGTTTCTCCTGTTGCCTGGAGCATTTCTCATCACCACCGACACCATGTGGGGCTTCTTCACCGAAACAAGTCCCCACTGAGTGCTCCAAACCTAGCTCAGATGCTGCCTGGAGGCCCCTCCACAGTGTTTCCCACCCCCTGGCACCTTCTCGCCAACCTGAGCTGTGTTGGGTCTGTTAAGCTGTCTTCCGCCCTGTCCTGTAACCTCTCTGGAGTCAGGGGCTTTGTGTTTGGTTCCTGTGTTTCCATTGTCTAGCCTAGTGCATGGCATATTATAGATGCTTGATGATCTATGGGAGATGACTGGGCATGAAGTAGACATGTTACGACTGTTGGAAAGCTCACCCTGTAGAGGGAAAGAGCATATATAAAACAATATACAATACAGTGAACTGGAATACAGACACCATGCCACATGCACAGAGGAGGTGTGCCACCTCTACAGATTGCTAGTGTGCGTGGAGCTTAAAGGGAGCCTTTATCCTACTCAGTCTGCAATAGTTGGCGCTAGCTTTTCACATTCCTCCATTGCATGAAATATTGACAGTATTGCAAAGAATTCCATTTTGTTATATCTAAAAACATTTGTTTGGCAATACTCTTAGCCATTAATTTATTCTATAATTAAAGAAGTAAACAGTCATTCACTTAAAACATTCTATAACTTAAGACTGACAAGTAACCTTCCTTCCCTATCTGTATTTCAACTACTCGGAAAAGAAGGTCTGTACTAGTGAAATTTTGCTTAAGAGTAGGACCTCTTAATTCAAAATGACGAACACTTACAGATAAAGTGTCCTTTTAGAGGGAGGAAATTGTCAATCTGGTTACTAATGAGAAACAAACTAAAATAGTAAGAATATAATTTCTGTGACTCAACTAAACATTTCTAAAGTTTGAACTTTAAAAAATGGGACGCTGGAAAGAATGATTTAACCAGAGTAGACACAGTGATGTTATTTAAAACTTCATAAGCTTAAAAGCAAAATAATGACGGAGTCCAGTTTCACCCTGCTGGCTTCCCTGTTGGCCATTCACAGTGGGGCAGCGTGTCTGCCAGGAGTGGCCGAGGTGCCTGCCAGACCCTCCGTTGCAAGTAGAGGTGCACCCACCATGGAATCACAGGGTGAGGACTCGTAATTGGCATAAGCCAAAAAAAGTTATTAAAAAAAACCTTTTCATTTATATTGCCAAGTTTCTCTGTTTTCTAGTGATCTGTCTTGGAGAATAGAAATCTGTGGCGCAGGAACTGTTTGCTGTACAGTCTTGTGTAAATAATTGGATATTCTATTTCCAATTAGAGGCTCGGCCTATAGGGCCAACTGTGATGTTTTCTAGCTCCCTGGAAAGGGTGTCTGGGTGTGGAGAATATCTTCTTTCTGGTTAGCAGCGATTGGGTGGCTGGCTGGGAAAGAAGGAGACACAGCATTTCTGCATTTAAATATAATTTTAATTTGGTTCAGATTTTTTAAAGCTTTTGGATTTGCAATGCATTAACTTGGTTTTATGATACTGTCCTTATATTCCTTCCCTTGCTTCTCTAAATAGGGTGAGGAGAATAAGCAGATCCAGGACCCCTTGGAGCCCTGAAACTAGAATCTGAGAACACTTGAACTCCTGTTTGCTCTCAGAACCGAGTGAACAAGGCTCCCGGAGCAGGCCTTGCCGGGTTCACCTGGGGGCAGCGCTAAGAGGGAACTTTAGTCTTATCCTTTTCTCTGCTCTGAAGGCGTTTTAGATGAAGAAAAGCAGAATAATTTCATGGAAAGTGCCAAATACCCCCTCAGAAGTTCTCTGGGTAGTTTGCCTGACTTTTTTTGGCCTCGCTGCCAGAGAGCACCGCTGGTTTGTCTGTGTGTGGCCGCGTGGGCTAATATGTTGACATGGGGGACCTGGTGCGGATGCTTCCATAGGCCTGATGAGATCAGTGCTGACACAGGCTTGGGAGGCATCCTAAATGTGATGCCACTTCTCTTGGCTTCCCTTTTATAAAAGGGGGCGGGGAAGGAGGTCTAGGGTAGGGGTAAGGCCAGAGTGGGAGAGTTACCTGGCAACTTCTCTGTGCCTTTTTGTAGCCTCAGTGTTGAATGGTCAACAGCACATCTAATCGACTTCTTTAACCATTACTCCTGAGAGCCTCTAACTTGCTGGCACTGTACCAGGACATACAGTCTAATGTAGTCCACATCTGATTCAAATGTCAGACTCCTCTTCCTAGCTGAGTCTCCTCTGTTTCGTGGTCTGTAAGTTGAGGATAGTACCACTTTCTTCACAGGATTATAAAAATTAAATCTTCTAATTTATGTAAATCACTAGCACAAAGTAAATGCTCAATAAATGTTTTCTTGTTTCCTAAGACAAATACAGTCTCTGCTCTCACATGCTAGCTTTTTCCAACAGTCTGGACAGAGGGCCATCCAGCTTCCCATCTGCCAGATGACCGTGGACCTTCACACCCGTCTTGCAAGGCAGTTCATCCCATTTTCAGATGGTGTAGTTGTTGGAAAGTACTTCCTTAAGTGAGGTGAAAATCTTGCTCCCCGTAGGTCCCTCTAGCTGCGCCTAAACGGAATATTTGTTCCTTCTTCCATACAGAAGTCCTAAGCTGTTACTGACAAGCAGCCTGTGTCTACCTTCTCCCCAAGCCCACTCTCACCCAGGCTAAATGTTCCTCTTCCTTTTGGTTCTTCCCATGTTATGTGGCTTCAGTACCTTCTCTCTCTACCTGGTTGCTGGTTTTCTGGACCTGTCCTGGGGAGCCAGTGTTCCATTTATTCCTGTTTTATTTACTTTTAGGGTATAAGTGAATATTCCAGATATGCTCTGACAAATGGCTCCTACCTCCTTTCATTCTGGTTTTTAATCTTCTGTCAATGTAGCCTAACATCCCACTGGCATCTTTGATAACTGTATCCTGCTATTTCACAATTAAACTTGGTCAATCAGATTTCACATCCTTCCCATCTTCTACTTGCACAAGTGGAATTTTTAAATTAGAAGTTCAAATTCATTGGGTTAGGTTTTGCCCATCACCTAATTTTTTGGGGGGAGGGGAAGACCTTATTAATGTGATTTAATACACAGGTCACACTTATAACACTTAATATATGCCCACATATTACTTACTAATGCCAGGTGCTGTTTTAAGTATTTTGATAAATTTCACCTTTGCTCTGTCTCCACAACTATCTTATGATACAAGTACTATTATTCCCATTTTATAGATGACAAAACTGAGGCATAGAGAGGTTGTGGTCACATGGTGAACTGTGTTGAGACTCACACAGTAGTAAGTGATAGAGGCAGTATTTGAAACTAGGTAGTCTGGCTTTATAGCCTGTGTTCATTATCACTCAGCTGGAGTGACTGTTACATGAACTAGTGCTTCTGGTTTTCTTTTTTGAGACAGAGTCTCGCTCTGTTGCTCAGGTTGGTGTACAGTGGCATAATTTCGACTCACTGCAACCTCCGCCACCTGGGCTCAAGTCATTCTCCTGCCTCAGGCTTCCAAATAGCCGGGATTACAGGTGCCTGCCACCATGCCCAGCTAATTTTTGTATTTTTAGTAGAGACAAGGTTTCACCATGTTGGCCAGGCTGGTCTCGAACTTGTGACCTCAGGTGATCTGCCTGCCTCGGCCTCCCAAAGTGTTGGGATTACAGATGTGAGCCATCGCACCCTCCTAGGCTGCTGCTTTTTCTTTTTTTCTTGATTAATGAATTTGATCACTGTGCCATCAGAGTTCTCGTTTAAGGGATCATAATAGTGTGAATGGAATGGGGGCTTGGGTGGAACACTTCTGTCCACTTATAAGGACCTTTCTAGATAATCAGTGGTTTGTTGTTGGGCTTTTTTTCTGGTTGCGGGTAGAGTGGGTAGGGTGCTGGCTGTTGAGTTCAAACAAATCTACCTTATGGAATACTAGATACCTTGGGGTCTTATAAATTGTTTGGTCCTAGCAATGTCATGACTTCCTCAACTTCCTTGTTGAGATCCAGATATGATTTAATTACAGCATTCGTTAGATCTGCCGGTCTATTCATCATATCACAAAAGGCAATATAGTCAGATTTGTGACTGTAACTCTTTTTTTTAGGTACTAAACAAGTCATTCTGGTTAAATTTTGCCTAGGACCTGCTGTTTTTACCAGATTTATTTGTAAAACCTTTTTCCTTTTGTCTTTTTTTTTCCAGCTACATGATTTTTATTTTTATTTATTTATTTCCTTTCACCTTTTGAAAGCTGAAACAATCATTTTTCCATTTCTCTGGAGAGGCATATGTGAAAACTCACCACACTTCCTAAGCTAGTTCTCTTTGGCTAAACCTCAGACTCTTGGGAAAGAGGTGGATAACCAGAGTTGGCCAAGCCAGGTGCCGTGTGTGGGTGGTTTCTGGGGCAGCACTGGCTGCAGTTAGCAATGTCCCCACACAAAGATGGGACCACCTCAAGACAAGGTGTCCTGTGCTGTCCCTGTAGCCTTGCTTGTCTGCGCGGACCCAGGCACCCAAGATGTCCCCCAACCCACCCCTGGGTGAACTCCCCTGTGCTCTTGTTTGGCCCTCCACCATACACACTTCTCTTAGCAGAAGAGAAGGAAACCAGGAGTTGCTGAGCAATCTGTGTCTTCCCTTAGCCCAGGGCCCTTTGCTTCCAGCAGTTGGCTCTCCTTGTTCTCAGTCTTCTTATCCTAGTTACTAGAGTTTTCTTATGCTTCTTAATTTTTCCTTTCTGGTTCCTTGAAGCTGGAGCTGGTGTTCAAGAAGAGTTCCCTGCCCTCTAAAGCAGGGAACAGTCAGTGAGAGCAGTCAGTCTCACTGTGGAAGTTAGGTCCAAGCAGGGGGAATGACAGCTAATGACATAGAGCAACCTGCAGGAGTGGTGCAGACCAGGGAGGCTGCAGCCAGGAGCCAGGCTGAGGGAAGGTGCCTCAGTGAGGGCTTCCTGGAGGAGGTTGGACCAAGACTCACTGGCTGGGAGAGGCAGTCTTGGCTGGAGTGATGGCGGGCCTCAGAGAGAAGAGGAAAATGAGGCTCCTCAGGTAACTTGGGGTTTGCAAATAGCTGGTCCTCAGTTTTGCTGTCAGGACACTGAAGTACTGTTATGAATTAGGACGGTTTAATCACAAGTAGGAGGAAATATAAGCAAGCACTGACTGATGATAGTTAATGTTAGAGATTGTAGGAGAGAAAGCTGGGAAGACAAACCTCAAACCTCTTTAGCCAGTTAACGAAAAATTCTCTATTTTATTCTTTCTTTTTCTCAATTATCCTAATCTCTTTCATTTAAGACCTTAGTTTTTAAAGAGTCTCCTTTTGGGTCTCTATTTCAGTCAAACCTGACAGACAGAGTCAAACCTGGGCGACAGAGTGAGACTCTGTCTCAAAAAAAAAAAACAACAACAAAAAAAAAAAAAGATAAAGGATTGTGGAGACCAGGGTTCCTTTGAAGTCTTATAGTGGCTGTCCTTAGAGACGACAAATGACAAATGTTTCCTATTCCAGTCTTTAAAAGGTGCTAGACTTTTAGTTAATTTCTTTAGGATTGGGAGGGCCTGGAAGAAAAAGATCTAGCTATGTTACTAGAGATTCTTTACAGATGCAAATTTTCCCCCACAAAGGACAGCTTTGCAGGGCCATTTCAAGATATGGCAAAGAAACATGTTTTGGGGTAAAATATTTTGACTTTCTTCTTTGTCACATGTTATGCCAGAGTCAGATTGGAAAGTAAGTCACGATATATAGGGTTAAATAAAACCTATCTGATGAGAATTTATGGTTTGTAGGGCATGACTCTCCAGACCTCTTAGATAGGAATTTGGGCAAGATAAAAAAATCTGAGCTTAGTCCTCAGTATGTATCCAAGATATACAACATGATGCTACGGAATACATGTAATATTTAAAAGGTTGCTGTAGTTGAAGCAAATTAACATATTTATCATCTCACATAGTTATCCACTTTTTTGTTTTTGTGGCAAGATCAATTGAAATCTACTCAGCATGAATCCCATATACAGTACGATTGTATTACCTACAGTCCTCATGTTGTCCATTAGAGCTCCAGGCTTGTTCCTCCTATGTATCTGCTGCTTTTTATCCTTTGACCTGCATCTCCCCATTTCCTCTGCCTTCTGCCCCCATCCCCATAACCACTGTTTTATTCTCTCTCTGTATATTTGACTTTTAAAAAAAATTTCTTTTTTTTGGGACAGAGCCTCACTCTGTCACCCAGACTGGAATGCGGTGGCGTGATCTTGGCTCACTGCAGCCTCCGCCTCCTGGGTTCAAGCAATTCAGCTGCCTCAGCCTCCCAAGTAGCTGGGACTACAAGCGCCCACCACCACGCCTGGCTATTGTTTTTTTGGGTTTTTTTTGTTTTGTTTTGTTTTTTTAGTAGAGGCGGGGTTTCACCATTTTGGTCATGCTTGTCTCCAACTCCTGACCTCAAGTGATCCGCCTGCCTCAGCCTCCCAAAATGCTGGGATTACAAGCATGAGCCACCACGCCTGGCCTCTTTTTTTTTTTTTTTTGAGGTGGAGTTTCACTCTTGTTGCCCAGGCCGGAGTGCAATGGTGCGATCTCGGCTCACCGCAACCTCTGCCTCCTAGGTTCAAGCGATTCTCCTGCCTCAGCCTCCCTAGTAGCTGGGATTACAGGCATTCGCCACCACGCCCGGCTAATTTTGTATTTTTAGTAGAGACAGGGTTTCTCCATGCTGGTCAGGTTGGTCTCGAACTCCCCACCTGCCTTGATCCGCCTGCCTTGGCCTCCCAAAGTGCTGGGATTACAGGCATGAGCCACTGCACCTGGCCCATATGGAGGAATAAAAACCCTGGGCCCACAGAACAGTAGGATGAATTGCTGAGGTTTTCACCAGGAGTAGGTGGGTGACAGCCAGCGATGAGAAGAGAAGGCTCCATTCCCTCCATCACCCAGGCACTGGGCAACCTGGGGCAGCCCCTCCACCCACCTAAGCCTCTCTCTTCTTACTGTCAATGTGGGCATGACACAGTTACTGGTGGGGATGTTTTGGGGATTAACCCAGACACCACCAGTGACCGAAAGTGCCACACGTTCCCGTACCCAGTCCTGCCTGCCTCTCACCTCTGCCCTCCCCTGAGCTCTTTGCTTCAGACTTTCACTTTCTATGCTCAAGTAAATCTAGAATTACCACATATAAATACTCTAACATTCTGGGCCTGAATTTGACAGGAAAGCATGTGGGAGCTTCTGGACTGAGGTCATGGTGGTGTCTCCCACCCCACCATACACACCCTTTTGTGAATACTGTCTGGGAGATGGGGCCCAGCTTAGTAACTTAATGAATAGGGTGAAATAATGTTGGACACATTATACTCAATGTAAGAATGCATCGTTCCCAACCATTCTCATATTTATATTTTTCTCTTTTCAGGGATCCACATCTTCTGGACCCAACTGTGGAATATGTGAAGGTAGGAAATCAGAATTAAACATGTAGCCGTGACCCTGGGTAGTAGATTTCCCATTTGGAACACAAAGTTGCTAAATAATGCTGCAGCCTGGTTTGTGTAAAAAGCTGATTAGACTCTCCAAAACAACAGGGAGGAAATTTGACCCCCTTAGGCCTTTGGTAAATTTTGTAGGGGTCTCAGTCATCCTATTACAGGTACCCTTATCTGGCCTTAGAGCCAGATGTGTTTTAAAACTCAGAGGTTTTTTGTTTTTTTTTCCCCAGAAAGGTAATCTGGTACATATAGTAATAGAGACGTTTGGGGTCAGCACTCCGTAATCACACTCCTTATTTTCAGAGTTACATGTAAGAATATTCACACTAAGAGGGATAAATAGATGACAAATGATTTTATGTAGTTCAGGTCACATTTTGCCACCAAATGAGTTTGCTGCCAAGTGAGGTTTTTTTAATATTAGTGTTCAGAGTTTTTTGGATTTTAGAATGTAGATGAGGAATTGTGGATCCGTATTTACCTTCAGTGGAGGACCGAAGGCTCCCCGAGATTTTATGAGCCATCTTTTCCATTCCAACAGCCACCCTCTTGTTCAGGGCTAATCTGGGGCCAAGTAGTAATATTAGGTACTTAGTTACTTTCCAGCGGGACTGGCAGTCAATGCTTCTAAATATTCAACCCTTCTAAATAATGTATTTTTTCTGAGCAGGAAGAAAAGATGCTTTTCACTTCTTCCCTCTGCCTCCTCATTTTCTGGTGTTCCTTTTTGCTTTATTTTCTTTTATTTTTGAAACTGTATTCTGTCACCTCCTACAGAAGAAAGAAGTCTGATTCTCACATTTGGTTTCTTGGATTTACGACAACATACTTATTTTTTGGGAGAAATCGTGGCAAGAGTTAGAGTTTAGAATCAGGAGTCTCATTCCATCTTCACTATCCCAAGGGCAGCATCCTAGTTTCAGAGTATGTAGGCCTATCGCTTTTGTGTGTACCCCTGCCTTCCCCCAGAGTTCTGCCATTTCCTTCCTCTTTAAAAGACCGGAGGATGGACGGAAGAGGAGGAAGCTCCAGTAGAACCACTTGGCCACTTGGGGTGGTCGTAGTGAAGTTTGTTGGAATGGATGTGGATATTCTTTTTTCCCGTCCCTTATACCTGAATGACAACTGAGCTGTGTTTTCATGGGAGAAAATGTGTAATCCTAAACCCGCAGGGCTACCACACCAGAATCTGGCCAGAGCTTGATAAATAGTGTATCTGTGTCCCTCCCAGATGCGTCACATGTTTTGTGCAGGTTGTGCATTGCAAAGTATTAGAGGATGCTATTTGCATAGACTGTGATTTGACTTAACAAAAAATGCACTCTAGAATTCTGCAGTGTGTAACAATAGCCCTTTAAAAATCACTCCATGCCTTGTTTCAGAAATAGGCTATCTCCTACCACGGGCCAGTCTGGCTGTGCTCAGCAAGTATACTCCCTTCTTCTTACTCCAATACCTCAGTCTTTTCTTTTCCAAAAGTCTAAACCCCTTTTAAGATAATTTGGTGGTGCATTCTCAAGCTAAATATAGAGGATTTTGGAGTGGCCTATTTAGGTATTATCCAAGCTGTTGCATCCCATTTATGAATATCAATCATTGTGAGTTGAGTGGTATTGACAAAGAAGAGATATTGGAGTTGTCGGTGGCTTCTGTTTATCTGGGCTCTCTTTGCCTTCTCCTGGCAGTGAGATGTGATGGAACTGCTCTTTGAGGTTCAGAGGGTTCTCCTTTTCAAGAACTTGTTGAGGTATTCCAAAGGGTACCCTTTCCTCCTAACTTGATCTGAATCTAGTCAGAGCCTTATAAATGATGTGTCTGTATCCTTCCTGAATGCATCACTTTTTTCTTTTTCTTTCTCACTTCACCCTTGGTTTAGAGGGAAGGTTTGGGAATGTGTTGGGCCAATGTAGGGTATTTTCATTTGCCTCTATGGACACGAAGGCTCTGAAAGCACGTTCATAGAGGCCTCTGACGTAAAGGTCCAAGGGGACCCAGGGACCCATCTTCTTGGCTTGGGTCTGTTGTAGCACTTCTCACACTTAGTTGCCCTGTGGAGCCGGGTTGGCCAGTGCCAGGAAGGCCTCATAAGTTGATGCCAGCTGGTGCCTCATGGCTAGAGATAAATCAAGGGAGGTGAGAGAGTTGCAGATAAACTGAAGTGCAATTTGACCCCCTTAACTTCTTATCTGCAATCCCCTTGTGCACTTAATGCCTCTTGAGCTTGGAGAAAAGTAGTTCTATGTGAATTATGTTGTGTCATAAAGGCCCCTTCCTGTAGGTTCAGATTCATTGGCTGAAAAAACAAGCATCAAGAAGCCAAATTTTAGAATCCATTTTGACCCCAGAATGGGGGGAGTCTTATCCTATTCCGAGTCTCATCCGGGCAGGGGAAGCACCCAGTTGTGGCCAACAGACAGCCGTCCAAATACTGACAGGAGCTCCAGCCCCGGGTCTCCCTCCCTCCTGTGTCTTTAAATGCTGCTCCCCTGCGGGGCATGGTGGCTCACACCTGTAATCCCAGCACTTTGGGAGGCCGAGGCGGGCGGATCACCCAAGGTCAGGAGTTCGAGACCAGCCTGGCCAACATGGTGAAACCCTGTCTCTACTAAAAATACAAAAATTAGCCTGGTGTGGTGGCGGGCATCTGTAATCCTAGCTACTCGGTAGGCTGAGGCAGGAGAATTGCTTGAACCCGGGAGGCGGAGCTTGCAGTGAGCCTAAGTCGCACCATTGCACTCCAGCCTGGGCGACAAGAGTGAGACTCCGTCTCAAAAAAAAAAAAAAAAAAAAAAAATGCTGCTCCCCTCCCCATCGGAGACTTTCCAACCATCTTCCCTTGGTTGTTTCAGTGCCCAGATAGAAGAGAGAGGTCTGAGACTGCCTCCTGCCTCCTTGGGTCTGGGAGAGACAAGGTACTGAGGCTGACCCTCGTAGCTGGTGGGGCGAGGGGACTGCAGTGTCATGGCAGGAGAGAGCTGGGTGGAGAAAGAATCCAACATTCAGCTCTGGCAGTTTGTATGTGTGTCCTCCTAGCACCATGCACCGTGCACCGTTTGTGTTGCAGTACATTCATGCTGGGTGAAAGGGGACCGGTTTCTCGGTTGCTTAGCTACCGGGTTGTTCATCCCAAGTGGAATGGAGGAAAATATGCATGGCTGGGAAGCCCCAGGGCTGTTTGGCAGCTCTTTTACCTTGTCCAACAGGCTGACCTCCTGCTGGGACTCCTGACAGCACCAAGACCCCAAAGGCTCAATTTGATATTTGGATGTGAGAGGAAAATAAATTGCAGATCCAAAGTAGTCCAGGGATTTGGGGAATCTCATTCCTTACTGTTTCCGTCTCTTTAATTCTGGCACTTAAAGGAGATAATTTTGTTTTTTTCTTTTCTTTTTTTTCCTGTTTTTCCTAACCTTCTCTCCTCACAATTTTTCCCTCCACAGTAGCTCAGAACATGATCATCTTGAGAGTTTGGTTTTAACTTTTGTCTAAGCATGAGGTCCTTTTCTGTGGTCAAACGTAATTGATTCTATTTCACTGCATTGAAAGGAAAGATTTCTTCCAGGTTGGAAAGCCGAACCCTCCAGAGTGGCTCCACCTTCCTCCTGCTGTTTACCATGTAGCTAGTGACTTCGGTTCCTGGCGTACAGCTCTGGAATTTTCCTCTGCGTACCTAGCATACCTTACCTAGATAAAACCAAACTTTTTTTTTAATAGGAGGAAATATCTTTTAGAGCCAATAACCCTAGGCAAAATTATGAAGTAGAATTTTATCTCTATACTGCTCAACCTACTCACAGCCCCATTGCATTTGGCTAGATTTTTACTTCATTAAAACACAATTACACTGTGTCCAGTTTCTTAGATCACTATCAAGTAGTTGCTTAGAACATTTGATAAAATAGTAGTGCTAAAATGTTAATAAATGATAACAGCTCCATGTGTTCCCCTTCCCAGATAGCTGTCCAACAGAGATTCACATCCCCTGAGACCCCCCACCCCAGGGAGGGAGCTGGGTCCACACTCTGGTTCTTCTTGTTTTGTTTTGTTTTGAGACGGAGTCTTGCTCTGTTGCCCAGGCTGGAGTACAGTGGCACAATCTTGGCTCACTGCAACCTCCGCCTCTTGGGTTCAAGCGATTCTCCTGCCTCAGCCTCCCGAGTAGCTGGAACTACAGGCGTCCGCCACCACAGCTGGCTAATTTTTTGTATTTTTAGTAGAGATGGGGTTTCACCGTATTAGCCAGGGTGGTCTCGATCTCCTGACCTCGTGATCCACCCACCTCGGTCTCCCAAAGTGCTGGGATTACAGGCGTGAGCTACCGCGCCCCAGCCCACACTCTTGTTCTAATTAACAATGTGACCCTGGATTTGCCACCTGCTCTGTCTGGGTTCCATTGTCCCCACGATAGAAACCTTGGAGTGGGCTGATGTTCCTTCTAGCTTAAGTTTTTAGGATTCTCCATGCCTAGAATAAGCTGGAGAGGAAAATCTTGTAGCCAGTGGTAAGGAGTTCTTAATTGCGCGATATCCCTGTTGATCCTGAGATTGCCGTATTGATTGAAACAGGATACCATTTCATGTTGTATCTTGGATATGAAGACTAAGGTCATGACGGATCGTAACTGCCACCACCGTGTTCTCAGAAGAGTGGAAGTTACCCCAGCACTCCTGCATTGCTCTGTGATCCATTATGGTTCACTTCTGTAACCCCCTTTGAACCTATGAAGCCTAGGCTCACTTCCACTCTTTATCATTCTCTTCCTTTTATTTTCCCCTGGAACTGCATCTTTAAGCTTCAGAAGTTGCCCCCACAACCTGCACTAAATATAAATGTATATTATCTCCTCTGGGTGCAGTGGCTCACACCTGTAATCCCAGCACTTTGGGAGGCCAAGGTGGGTGGATCACCTGAGGTCAGGAGTTCGAGACCAGCCTGACCAACATGGTGAAGCCCCGACTCTACTAAAAATGCAAAAATTAGCTGGGCATGGTGGCAGGCGCCTCAGGAGGCTGAGGCAGGAGAATCGCTTGAACCTGGGAGGTGGAGGTTGCAGTGAGCCGAGATTGGGCCATTGCACTCTAGCCTGGGCAACAGAGCAAGACTCGTCTCAAAAAAAAAAAAAAAAATTTACATTTTCTGCTTCCCCTTTGTACCTATATTCCTTTTAGCCTCAAGACTAGTGCTCTTTTGTTTGTTTTGTTTTTTGAGACAGGGGCTTACTCTGTTGCCCAGGCTGGAGTGCAGTGGCAGGATCATAGCTCACTGAAGCTTTGAACTCCTCGGCTCAAGCAATCCTTCCACCTCAGCCCCCTCAAGTAACTGGGACCACAGACGACCACCACCATGCTTGACTAATTTTTTTTATTTTTTGTAGAAACAGGGTTTCACTATGTTGCCCAGGCTTGTCTCGAACTCTTGGCCTCAAGTGATACTCCTGCCTCAGCCTCCCAAAGTGCTGGGATCACAGATAGGAGCCACCATGCTGGGCCAAGACTAATTCTTTTTGGCCTCTTCACACACCAGCCCTACAGTTATTTTAGTAAAGAGTTCTTTTCTAGGGATGGTTTAAGCTGTAGTTTTTTAAGGGAGGAAGTGATTGGCTAGGGCAGGGCTGGGTGATTTTTCTTTTAGAAGAAGTGTTTATTATACATTTTCCATTTTAAAATAAATTGTCCTCAAAAAAGTTACATTAGAAAATATGGTGAAGTAGAAAAAAATATTGGAATGCCTGTTTTTTTTTTTTTTTTTTTTTTCAAATTAGCCGTGAATAGGCAAGTGTTTTTCTGTGGCCAGGCTGTAAACAGCACGCTTGCTCGCCTGTGGACAAAGGCCTGCTCTCCAGGCTACCGCAGTGAGGAAGTGTCAAGACGGAATGCAGCCTTTTGTTCCTGGCTAGATTCCTAGTGAACACATGTCCTCTTTCTTTTGTAGTCAGCCTTGGTGGGTTCTTGTTAGACCCACTGTGAGCTGTAATAGAATGACCTACAGTCTCTGAGCTTGTTGCGCAGGTTAGGAGAAGAAAGGACAAGGCTGCAGCTGTTATCCTGAGTGGGGACAGAGCCCTGCAGCTTCTCCCTTCACAGTGCAGATGACCCCAGAGAAACTCAGGAAACTGTCCTTTGTGGGGTCAATGCTCCAAAAATTCTCCTTCCCCAAGGGTCTTCTAGGTCTATAGACGTTACAGGCCATCCAAGGCTCAGATCTCAGCAAGGCCACTTCCTGCAGCCGGCTGGGGATACATTAGGTCACCCAGCATATTTAAAAAGGAGTAATTATGCAAATTCCAGTGCCAAGAATAAGTGCCCTGGCTGCCGGAGTCCTCAGTGGAGAAGGGGTGACGTGACTTCAGCTCCCTTTTTGTGCTCAAGATGGCTGCAGCCATGGTCACAATTAAATAGCTGTCTTTGAGGGAAGCCTTTTCTTCCAGCAGGAAAGCAGGCCAGTCTGCTCTGAATTAGCCAGCTCGCAAAGTCATGAAAGGGACTTACAAAAACAATGGCACACTGTACATTCCATGAGATTTTAACAAGTTATATGAACCAAATAATGGGCCGATTGGCTGGTTCTGCAGGTTTTTGCCTGAGTGTGCACATTGGCAGAGCCAGCGCCATCCCCTGTGGGACCAGAGATCAAACACCGCCAGCAGTGAATGTAAAACAGCCCTGGCCCGCTCTGGGGCCCAAATGCAGAGGTACAAAAGGGAGCTCCCACCCAACTTCTTCCACTCCACCCCAAAAACATTCTCTGCAAATATTCTTGGGAGGTTTGGTGTTACTACAGTTATTAAAAATGCTGAGGTAGGATGTTCCCACATCCTAGGTATGGATGACAGTCTCCCTCATTCAATGGAATCTTATCCTTCAGGTCTATGAAAATGTGGCCATTTATAAAAAGTAAAACCTTATGAAAACACATGTCCATATAAAAGTCTATATGCATGTTTATAGTGACATTATTCGTAATTGACAAAAACAAAAACTGGAGGCAACCCCAAAGTCCTCCAACTGGAAAAAAGTAGTACACCCATATAATGGCATATTATTTAACCTTAAAGAGAAATGGACTTTTATTTACTTATTTTTTTAAGAAACAGGGTCTCACTCTGTTGCCCAGGCTGGAGTTCAGTGGTGTAATCATAGCTCACTGTAACCTCAAACTCCTGGTCTTGAGTGATCTCCCACCTCATTGAGTAGCTAGGACTCCAGGCACTCACTACCACACCCAGCTAACTTGTTTATTTTTTGTAGAGATGGAGTCTCCCTGTGTGCCTGGGCTGAGCTCAAACTCTGGCCTTCCTCCTGCCTTGGCCTCCCAAAGTGCAGGGATTACATGTGTGAGCCACTGCGTCCAGCCTAGGAGTGGACTATTGCTATACGCAGAAACACACATTGTGTTAGTCTGTTTTCATGCTGCTGATAAAGACATACCTGAGACTGGGCAATTTACAAAAGAAAGAGGTTTATTGAACTTACAGTTGCATATGGCTGGGGAGGCCTCACAATCATGGCCGAAGGTGAAAGGCACGTCTCATATGGCAGCAGAGAAGAGAAGAGAGCTTGTGCAGGGAAACTCCCCGCCCCCCCCCTTTTTTTTTTTTTTTTTTGAGACAGAGTCTTACTATGTTGCCCTGGCTGGAGTGCAGTGGCATGATCTCGGCTCATTGCAACCTCCACTTCCTGGGTTCAAGCAATTCTCCTCCCTCAGCTTCCCAAGTAGCTGGGATTATAGGCATGGGCCAACATGCCCAGCTAATTTTTTTGTATTTTTAGTAGAGGTGAGGTTTTGCCATGTTGGCCAGCCTGGTCTCGCACTCTTGACCTCAAATGATCGCCCAACCTCGACCTCCCAAAGTGCTGGGATTATAGGCATGAGCCACTGTGCCCAGCCGAAACTCCCCATTTTAAACATCAGGTCCCATGAGACTTATTCACTATCACAAGAACAGCATGGGAAAGACCTGCCCCCATGATTCAATTACCTCCCACCAGGTCCCTCCCACAACACATGGGAATTCAAGATGAGATTTGGGTGGGGACACAGCCAAACCATATCATGCATGAATCTTGAATACATTACGTTGAGTGAAAGTAGACAGTCTCAAAGGCTACGTACTCTAAAATTACATTTGTATGATATTCTGGAAAAGGCAAAACTTATAGTGACAGAAAACAAATAAATGGTTGAAAAGAGGTTGGGGAAGAGATGAAGTACACCAGGGAGCTTTCGGGGATGATAGAAATAGAAATACTGTGATTGTAGTGGTAGTTACCCAACTGGGGTTGGTTGTCAGTGCTCATGGAATTGTACTAAAAAGGGTGACTTTTGCTGAATGCAAATTATACCCAATAAGCCTGACCTTAAAAAGCAAGCTAGGCCAGGTGTGGTGGCTCACGACTGTAATCCCAGCCCTTTGGGAGGCTGAGGCAGGCGGATCACAAGGTCAGGAGTTCAAGACCAGCTTGGCCAACATGGTGAAGCCCCTGACTACTAAAAAAAGTACATAAATTAGCTGGGCATGGTGGCGTGCGCCTGTAATCCCAGCTACTCGGGAGGCAGAGGCAGGAGAATTGCTTGAACCTGAGAGGCGGAGGTTGCAGTGAGCAAAGATTGCGCCAGTGCACTCCAGACTGGGCGACAGAACGAGACTGTATCAAAACAGACAAAAAAAGGCAAGTTAAAGCCTTGTATTTCAGTCCTTAAGTGCTGCCACCTCAGTAGGAGAAATTTTCCATTTTGAGATGGGCCACACCAGGGAGGCCAGACCCTTGATGAGATGGAAAAAGTGCTGAGCTTGTAGATTTTTGACTGCAGTGGCTCATTCAACAGATATTTTTTAGTATATACCATGTGTTTGTAATTGTTCAGTCAGGTCAGACAAGGTGGGAGGAAAGTGTTACCAGGAGCCTAACCTGAGATAGTCACAGTGGGAATGGAAAGTTAGGCCACATGCTGAAGGGCTTTTAGAGATAGAATTAAGACCCAGTTATTAGGGAAGCTGAGAGATCCTAACAGGATGTAAATGGTGCAGGTGAGAGAGAGAAGCTAGGGGCAGTTCCTGGGACCACACCAGTACCTAGCATTGTGCCAGAAGCCAGTAAATAGGGAGGAAAGGAGACGTCCCTTTGGAAACCTCGTTACCACAGTGACATTAATCTTTGAACATTTGTGGATCTCTTTAGACCAAGGAGTCAGCAAACTGTAGCCTAAGACCAAATCTAGCCCACCACCTGTTTTTGTATGACCACTAAGCTAAAAGTGGATTTTATATTTTAATATGGCTTTTTTATGGCTTCTTTTTTTTTTATATGGAGTTTCGCTCTTGTTGCCCAGGCTGGAGTGCAACCATGCAATCTCGGCTCACTGCAACCTCTGCTTCCCAGGTTCAAGCGATTCTCCTGCCTCAGCCTCCCAAGTAGCTGGGATTATAGGCACCCGCCACCACGCCTGGCTAATTTTTTATATTTTTATTAGAGACGGGGTTTCATCATGTTGGTCAGGCTGGTCTTGAACTCCTGACCTCAGGTGATCCACTGCCTCGGCCTCCCGAAGTGCTAAAATGGCTTCTTAAAAATCAAAAGAAGAGTGGCAAAATTACATAAAGTTCCAGTTTTTATGTTCATCCATAGTTTTATTGGAACACAGCAATGCCCATTCATTTATGTATTGTCTGTGGCTGCTTTTCCTATAATGGTGGGATTGAGTACAGATTCTCCTCCACTTATGATGGGGCTACATCCCAATAAACCCATCATCAATTGAAAATATCGTAAATTGAAAATGCATTTAATACACCTAATCTAGCGAATATTATAGCTTAGCCCACTGAATATTATAGCTTACCCCAGCATCACCTAAGAGTATCATAGTGCATGTTGCTAGGCCGGAAAAGATCACATTTCAAAGGTTGAAGCACAGTTTCTACTGAATATGTATCACTTCAGCACCATCGTAAAGTTGAAAATCAGTGGAACCATTGTTAAGTTAGGGCCTCTGTAGTTGTGACATTATGGCCTCAAAAGCCTAACAGAATCTTTTACAGAGTTTTCTGACCCTTGCTCTAGCTGTTTGCACCTTTACTGTTTCTGTTTTGCCTTCCCGATAATCATAACAGGCTTTCAACAAAAGTGAGTCCTTGGGCAAATTTTCTGATCTTGCACAATCACAAGGATAGTGCTTTTGTCACACTGTGCAGGATTTGGACACATCTCTGCATCTTGTGAGGTGTACCTGTCAGCTCTGAGCAGCATCTCTCTGCTGCCCTGGTCGGTTCTGGCATCTTTAGCCCAGATGGATGAACAGGTGTGTGGGGCAGCATGGGTACTTGAACCCTGACTGCTCCTGCCTGGGGCTTGCGTGGATAACTCCTCAGGCTAGACACTGCTTTGTCCATGCGCCTGAGATGGGTTTTCTTGTGCCTCAAGTCAAAGAGAAGTGACTTCTCAGTGGGCCTCCTGAACTTGATGGTTTGAGGTAAGGTCAAACCCTGGAGCTGCCCTCTGGAGGTGCTGAAAGGAACATGGTCTGGCCAGTGAGAGGAATAAGACCAGATTTACATTCTGTGTGAATTTGTATTCTGTGCTGCAGGCATCAGCCTTGAAGCTGAGGCACCATCCTCCCTAGCTCAAGGAAGGATTCTCCTAAGATCCCAAACTGTAGGGATGACTGAGAGACTCAAAAACTAACAGGCAGGCAAGAATTGAAACTGTGGCTTCTGATGGGACTCAGCTCCATATTGGACTTCGAATCTGGTGTGGCCTGTCGACCTCTAACCTCATCTCCTGCCACCCCAATAGTCACTGTCCTCTGCCACCCTGGCTTTCCCTAGTGTCCCTGGGGCTTTGCCTTCCCATTGGCCTGGAAGGTTCTGAGGCAGAATAGCTGAGAGGTTTGGAGTGAGTGCTAGGACACTGCTGTGGGTTGAATTATGTCCCCCAAAAGCGATATGTTGAAGTCCTAACCCCCAGTACCTGTGAATGGTGACCTTATTGGGAAATAGGGTCATTGCAGATATAATCAAATTAAGATGAGGTCATATTGGACAAGGATGGGCCCTAATCCACTGACTGGTGTCCTTATAAGAAGAAGATTTGGGCCAGACACAGGTGTAAAGAGAGAAGGCCATGTGAGGACAGACAGAGACTGGGGGATGAGTCTGCAAGCCGAGGAGTGCTAGCAACCACCAGAGGTGAGGAAGAGGCAAGGCAGGCCCCTCCCTGCAGCCTTTGGAGCCATTGTGGCCCTCTGAATACTTTATATAGGATTTTTAGCCTCCAGAGCCATGAGACAATAGAAACATTTCTATTTTAAAGTAGCCAAGTTTGTGGTAATTGGTCATGGCAGTCCTGGAAACTAATACAAATCCAGAGCCCTGTTTTAGCCATTTCTTGGTTGTATGGCCTTGGACAAGTCACTGAAGTTCTCTGGAGCTCAATTTCCTTAACAGTAAATGGGAAGATCGGGGGATTAAACAGTGAATACATGTGAAGTTCTTAGTTCTTAGCACAGTGCCCCACATGTAGTTAGCACTCAGTAAATACCAGCTATATGGCTGGTTCATTTGACTCGCATTTCACTGCCTCAGAGCAGCCTTCCCTGACATCCGTACTAAAAGCAGTCCCCAAGTCACTATCTCATTACTCTGTATATTATCCTCATTTGTCCCCAATTTTATTTGTTTATTTTATTTTTTTTGAAACAAGGTCTGGCTTTGTCACCCAGGCTGGAGTGCAGTGGCACAATCTCAGCTCACTGTAATCTCTGCCTCCCAGGCTCAAGCCATCCTCCCACTTCAGCCTCATGAGTAGCTGGGTCTACAGGCATGCACCATCACACCTGGCTGATTTTTGTATTTTTTTTTTTTTTTTTAGAGACCTAGTTTCACCATCATGTTGGCCAGGCTGGTCTCAAACTTGTGAGCTCAAGTGATTCACCTGCCTTGGCCTCCCAAAGTGCTGAGATTACAGGTTTGAGCCACCACACCCGGCCTTATTTGTTTACTTTTAAAAATAAGACTTCTCACTAGCATTTGAGTCCTGAGGACAAAGACCCTTCTTTTGTTGAGTGACTGAGCACACACACCAGATGCACAAGGGCGTTTATTTTAATTTTTAATTTTTGTGAGTACAGAGTAAGTGTATATGAGATATTTTGATACAGGCATACAATGTGTAATAATCACATCAGGGTAAACGGGGCATCCATCACCATTTATCCTTTGAGTTACAATCCAATTATACTCTGTAGTTATTTTAAAATGTACACACACTGGGCACTTAAATTTAGGGAAGGGGGAATGAGATTGTTCTAAAAACTTATATTTCGCAAAGCAGGTAATGCTGATGTCTCTAAAATTTTTCCAGAAATCCTTCAGTGTTTTTATTTCAAAACAGCAAGGAGGTTCCCACACCTAACCTCAGTCTACCTTCTCTTGCCCACCTGGTACAGGATAAAAACTGTGGGGTTGTCACCTTAAACACTCACGTATTTGGGCAGAGATATACACTGTTTTTAAAAGTGTAGTTCTGGCAGCTTCTATGGCTTAGACCTATCTACTCTTTGGGAGATCTTGTTAACTATAGGGTCAGTAACTTCAACACCAAAACGAAGAGGCCTGGATTTCTAGCTTTAGAATCATTTGCTGTTAAGTTCTGCCCTCTAGTGGTCATCACTGTCACAACAGTTCAGCATTTGGCTACAATTCGGTTTCTAAATATTCTAAGAGCTTTAATATTAAATGTAATATCGTGTCAGGACATTGTATTCAACTTCAGAAGGAAGAGCTGTGTTTACAGTACATGAAAAGGCAGATTTAAATTGTCAAGGAATTTTGTTATTAGAATTGTCAATATTCTTGAACGAAGAGCTCTAAAATGCTATGATACTGTATGTAGATTTTGAGATAGGAGGTTTGCATTTGGCCCGAAGTGTTACCTCTGGTAACCAAGAAGTTTCCTGGGAACAACTTGTATTTGAATCGTGATTTGATATCTGTAAAAACGTCTCGGCTTGGCAGGAAGGATACTGGTATTGAGTAAGGCAGAAGACTCCATGCCTGGGAGACAGCGTGTGCCCAGGCTGACTGGAGCAGGAGAGAACAGTGGGATGAGCCTTGGGAGAAGCACTAGGTGCTCCATGTTGCTTGAATGGGAAAAGAGACTCCAAGAAGAAGATCACGTTGTTAAGAAATGAGTTTGGGAGGAATTTTATTTATTGCCAAACTATCTGACTACATATAACTTTGCAACTTGCTTTTTTATTGGACATCATTCCATATTAAACGTATGGGCCTCCCTCCTTCTTTTGAATGGGTACCCAGTATTCCATTGTATGAAATACAGTTATAGTTAACTAGTTCCCTACTGACATTTGGGTTTTGCTAATGTTCTGTTAGAAACAGTTTTGTGGTTAGTACATAGTCATTTAGTAAGTATTTGTAGAGTCTCTTCCCTGTGCTGGTCACTGTTCCAGGGGCTGAGGATACAGCCCTGAACAAAACAATACCCCTGCCCCTGTGGAGTTTTTACTCTGGGGGTGGAGGACTGGGAGACAGTAAGAAAGACAGTCACGTCAATCCTGTTAGCTGACGATGAGTGCTTAGCAGAAAAGATGCATCAGGGAAAGGAGCTATGAAAGTTGGGGTAAGGGGGCATTAAATTTTAGATAGGGTGACCAGGGAAGGCCTCACCAAGAAGGTGACTTTTGGGTGGAAATACAAGTCAACTGTGATGTCTAAGGGGATGAAGAAGGGCAAGGCTTTGAAGCCGGGGCTCGCCTCTTCCATGGAGGAGCGAGGAGGCCAGAGGCTGGAGCTGGTGAAAGCAGCTGGTGTCAGAGTGGCCGAAGGTGATGTGCGAGGGATTGTGTGTCAGAGTAAGGACTTTAATTTTTTCTGGAATGAGATGGGAGGCATCTCAGGTTCACTTTGGCTTCTGTGTTGCTGCTAGACTGCAGGGGACAGGGGCAGAAGCAGGGAGACCAGTGGGGAGGCTACTGTGATTGTCCAGATGAGAGATGATGGTAGTTTGGACCTGTGAGAGCAGGAGAGGTGGTAACTAAGGGGGTTCTAGGAACGTAACATGAAGGCAGAGCCATCAGCACTTCCTGCTGGATTGGACATGAGGTGGGAGAAGAGAGGAGCCACACTTGACACTGGTAGGATGGTGCTGTTGTCAATGGAGGTGGCTTGGTGTGCGTTTGTGTAAGAATTTTCAGAAGATAAAAATCTAGGAGTAGAATGATTCAGTGTCACGTAGTGGGTCAAAATAAAACTTCTTGGCAACTGAAAGATTTTTTTTATTTGTTGTTTCTTACATTTTTCTGAGTTTCTAATTTTTTTCTAATAGTGTTTTTATGATAGTTACTTATAAAAATAAAAACACCCCTGTAATTGTATCCCTGTAATTGTAAAATACTGAAAACTTGTGGCTCAATCAAAATTATGTAAAGCAAGTAACTGAAATATTAGAGCAGAAGTTAATGAAATATTTTAAAATGTTTATTTAACTTATTTTTACTTAATGACCATTTCTTGTAATTCGTTTAAAAATAAGAATAAACCCATTAGGCCGGGCGCGTTAGCTCACGCTTGTAATCCCAGCACTTTGGGAGGCCGAGGCGGGCAGATCACGTGGTCAGGAGATCGAGACCATGGTGAAACCCCGTCTCTACTAAAAAATACAAAAAATTAGCCGGGCATGGTGGCGGGCGCCTGTAGTCCCAGCTACTCGGAGAGGCTGAGGCAGGAGAATGGCGTGAACCCGGGAGGCAGAGCTTGCAGTGAGCCGAGATTGCGCCACTGCACTCCAGCCTGGGCGACAGAGCGAGACTCCGTCTCAAAAAAAAAAAAAAAAAAAAAAAAAGAATAAACCCATTATATACCAGTGAATGTACATTTGTGGTAAGAATGACATTGTTTTACATATTTGCACATCTCTTTAGTGTCTGATAGAACACAACTTGATTCTATTTGCTTCGGTGTTCACTCTGTTGTTTTAAGTTACTTTGATTGAAGTCTCAAATAATGTGGCCCTGCACAGGTATGCAGTTCAGAAAGGGAGGAGTATTTTAATAGCCTCTTCAGATCATTACAGATGTTGGTCTTTGATACTAGACTAGAGCTCAACAAGTTGTAGTTCCTTAAAGGTTAACTGCAATGTGGACTCTGAAATCCTGTCAATGAACTTGTTTTATTTCCTTAAAATTCAATTTGAATGGATCTCTCTTGCAATTTGAATGGATCTTTTACCCATGAGTTTATATCATCATGCATTGGCCATTTGAAAAATATTGGCTTACAAGTTATGCAGATCTTATAAATGTTACATATTTCACTATGTAATATCAAAACTCACATTCATTAATATGACCACCGATCTCATCAGAAAAATCATTAAAGTATTGGAAAGCTGTCAAACTCGTGATGAATACAAGTTTTCCAAAATTCTAATTTTCACTTGAAACCTGGAATTTTATCATTGGCAACAAACACTGTCTGTTGTATTCCTTGAAGCAACAGGCTCACTTTGTTCGTTTTTCAGAAAATGGCTGCCAAATAAATACCCAAGTCTGAATAACCAAGTTTGTCAGACATTCTTTGAAGTAAAAATTGTGCTCTACGAAAAAGCAGCTAGTTGAGCCTACGATTCAATTGCACAGTTGCTTTTCCTTCACACAAACTCTGTGCTTGGAAATGCAGCAGAATTGTCTTCTGTGCATGTCCTGTTGCATTGTACAGAATACTAAAGAGACATGTACTCGAGGGCCCAGATTTAATAAAGTGAGTAATTCTCACTGCTTCATCAAAGACTTCTAGGTGGAACTGGCTGTTTTTCTTCAATTCTTTGAGCCAGTGGGAGTCAAGAGTGCAATGGCCCCTGGTAGAGTTTGGTGCCTCTGCCTTGCTTTGTGCTGAGGCACCAGGAATTCACCCATCATAGCTTTTGCACCACCAGTATAAATGTCAACCCAGTGAAACAGGCAAAAAATGTCTCTGTATTATTATGAAAATAAGTTTGGACCTCTCAGACCCCCAGAAGACCCCCCAGCCTGCAGATCAGCCTGTGGAACACACTTTGAGCACCACTGTACCAGAGGGTCTTTTGCTACTGAAGAGACTAAAAGCTGCAAAAACACTTAAAACACAAATAATCCCCTCTTGTTTATCTAAATCTATATTTATTTCTCTAGCAAAATTTACCTTTAAGCTCAGTTTGCTCAACAGTTGCATTTACATTTAAAGAGACTTGTTTTTAATACAGAAAAGACATCAAATTTTCATTTAAAATTAAGGAAAAAATTGAGAGTAATCCTTGAAGTAAGGGTTCTCAACTGTGGGCCTGTTCCTTGCAGTGAAGTGGATTGTGACACCTCTGGAAATGCTAACTCTATGTAACATAACCAAGTCATGATATACTGTAAAGATCTGGTTGCTCATCATATACTATAAAGTGCTAGGCCAGAAGCAATTGTAACTCTCCTCTCATTGCTTTATATTAAAACTCTGAAAACCCCAAGCTTGGTGAGGCCAAGGCTGGGTTATTGCAAGGTGTTCTGCCTGCATATGCAAGTGCAGTCGAGGGAGAAATTTGTTGCAGGGATCCGTTTACCTGGGGCAGGCTGGAAGTGCGCATTCTCCTGATCCTTAAGCTTTTATTAATTGCTGCAGCCTTGGCTCCTTCTATGCTCCCAGTGTGGATTTGCTGGCAGAGCTCCATCCGTCCTTTATGTGAATGAAGATAAGGATGTGTCAGACCCTGGGAATGAGAACATGCTGTTTGGCCCTTCAAGGCAATTTCCTTTCGAGTCCCAGCCCTCTGCAGATGGCATCTAATTGTTTCTTGAATGACCTCAGTGTCCAGGCTGCAGGAACCTGGTCTGAGAAGCCATTTCACATATTTATTAGCCTGTGGATGAGAACTTACTATATAAAGCCCCCATTCACACTCTCAAAAGAGCTTTTTGTACAGAAGAAATAAGGAAGCTGATGGACTGTTTCCTGTGACCACGAGTCTTCAGCTGAATTCTTGTTTTTACCAGGCCCAGGTGGGTGTATTTTGAAGGGGTCTGTGTGGTCCAGCTGAGTCCATCCCGGTTCAGTGCCCTCCTCTGTGTCTCCTCATGGTCTCTACATGAAAGCCTTGACAGGACAGTCAAGTCCCCTTACCTCCTGGTTTCAGGATTACTTGAACAGAGTACAGGTGGTGTGAGTTGGGAATTACTACATTCTGGAAGCCTCTCCCAGTTTGGAATCCCAGCTAGTTCAAAGTTTGAGACAGTAAAATGACTTTTTTTTTTTTTTTTTTGAGACGGAGTCTCGCTGTGTCACCCAGGCTGGAGTGCAGTGGCGCAATCTTGGCTCACTGCAAGCTCCGCCTCCTGGGTTCACGCCATTCTCCTGCCTCAGTCTCCCGAGTAGCTGGGACTACAGGTGCCCACCACCACGCCTGGCTAATTTTTTTGTATTTTTAGTAGAGATGGGGTTTCACCATGTTAGTGAGGATGGTCTTGATCTCCTGACCTCGTGATCCGCCCTCCTCGGCCTCCCGAAGTGCTGGGATTACAGGCATGAGCCACTGCGCCCGGCTGTAAAATGACTCTTAGGGCCAAAGTGGGAAGCAGCCCTAATTCAGCCAGAGGCTGGCAAGGCTGGCTCACCCGGTGAGGAGCATGACTTCTGGGTGGCCTGTCATCCCTCACGCCTCTGCAGTTCTGAACTATTTTTGGAGAGACAGGGAAGGGCCCCTACCTTCTTGCAAATACCATGAACAACAGCCACGTCTCTAGAAATATGCATGCATACTTACTGCACATCTTAGTTCCAGGTGTTTGTGGACCCCAGGTAGAGAATCCCTGAGCTATCTCCAAATGTTCAGTGGGCCCCTATCATGTTCAGGCATTCCAATGATGACAATAAGACATGGGTCATGAGGCCAACAGACAAGGGCACCGGTCATTTTAATGAGTGCTTCAGTAGTTGAACCCTGGAGGACAGAGTTGGAGCTGGGCTTCTTACTGGGGTAAGTAGAATAATAGCAAGGGGAGAAGGAAACCCCTATGGGCCCACACAGACTGAGAGCAGGGGCTCCCAAACTTCCAGGCCATGTCCACCTAAGGACTGTCTAAGGAGCACATTTGGGAAGATTTGAATGTGATTTGGAGATAATGTAAACGTCCTGTCCTTTGACCTGGAAAGAAGTCATGAGGGTTGCCCTCCCAGGTGACTGTACCGGGAAAAGCTCACCTGGCCTCAGTAAGGGAATGTCTCAGCCAGTACCTCTAAATTGGGTCCTGTGGCCTTCCACATAGCAGAATAGCCTTTTGGAAACATCCTCCAGGAGCTGAGGATGGTGCTGATGCCACATAAGCAGGGCTGAGAATGCAGTTGGTTTGTGCTTTCCCCTGGCTGGGAGGTGCTGGGTGTGGGAGCAGAACTCACCCCTACACCAGTGGCACAGTACATTCCAACAACATGAATCCCTCTCCCTCTTCCTAGAGGCAAATTCTTATATCGTTATCCTTGAAAACTCAAGACAACTTAATTATTTCCATGGAAGTCCCTGGAATAGACTGCAAAACACCATTAATTTCCGTTCATTGCTGACACACGAGTGTGCAACCCTATTATTAATGGGTGTATAATATGCATGTTTTCATGTAACATCAGTTCATGTTGGCTCCTTGTAGTGTTTCTCAGATACAGAGATCACATTTTATACACATAATCTCCAACAGAGCCAGACACGTTATGTTACATCTCCATCTCAAGTTTTAATCTTACACTGATAAGGTGAGCCTGTAAACCCAAATTGATGGTGTGAGCTAGGAAACTTACCTCTGGGAAGGGCAGGGTGGAGTGGCCTGGATTGATGACTACTTCTGGGAAGGAAAACATTTTTAGGACCTTAGTCTCTTGCCTCTGCTTCTCTCAGCACTTTGACCACATGCTCTTCCATCAACTTCTTTATGCAGTGAGGGCCTGGCTGTGGGCTGCTCTAGGTTTATATTCTTAAAGCTTGTGGTCCAAGGGGAAAGGGGATGTCTCTCTCAGCCCAAGTGTGAAAAGTCTCAGGGAAGAACTGTGTTTGGTCTCATGTCATTCACCTGCTTACTCTTGGACCATTCGGTGTTCAGTATTCTGATTGGCTCACACGTCCATTAAAAGGATGAATACACATGCTACTCAGTAAAGCTTTTAAATACAATAGCCACCACCTGCTATCTATACCATTCCCCCCCCTACATTTTTAGGATCAGAAGTATATTCTACTATATTTCTATTATCTCTATTCAGGATACATATATAAAATGTTGAGACATGAATGCTAAGTTTTGTGAAAAAAAAAAAAAAATCTTTTCAAGTCCTATTCCCATCTTTCCCTAGTTTATCTCCCTCCTGGTTTATGTACTGGATACCCATTGCCTCCAAGCTTGCCAGATTCGCTGCTGTTACAGAGAAGTTATGGACAGCGGGTGGGGGTGTCCAGAGGGGCTGTGGATCCCTAGCCCATCTATAGCTTGTCCTTGGACGGATTCCCACATCTTATCACAAGTGACCCAACAGGGAGTCCTGGTGTTCCTGGAGAGTTACCCAGATGGGTTTCTGCTGCTCTCCCTAGTAATTCGCCCTTCTTCCACCCAGCCCTTCCACCCGTTTGGATATACACTGCAAGGCGTACCCAAATCCTGGCAAAGGAATTTATTGTCCCCACCTTGGCACCAGGAAGGGCAAATATTGACCTTCTGGATGTCACTCCTGCAGACAGCATTGTGCTTGGCAGTTGACTACGTTAGGAAGTGAAGAAACTGGCCGGCAGTCAGTGAGGTCCTTCCATGCACAGAACCCTCTGAATTGGCCTCTTCCTGTAGAGGAAGGGGTACTGTTTGTGTTTCCATGTGACAAAGGCGGTCCCTTAGCCCTTCTTGTGCAGCAAGCCTTTGTTGCCTCCTGGTTCTCAGATTCTGACGTCAGCATCCATCTCTCCCAGCCCTGCCCTTTCCTTTCAGCTGTGAGCGGAATAGGACCTCTGATGGACTATTGCAGATGAGATCTGCTGTCTGTGTTGCCAAGAGTATCTGTCCCTCTGTTGAAGGGAGGTCTGCCTTTCAGATTTGCATAAGATAAAGCACTTCTGGTGACCAGGTGTTCTCCATGCTTCCCTCATCACACCAGATAGAGCCAGCCATTCTGATTCATTGTTGTTTTAATAATTAACTTTAAGAGCTGTTTGATCCCACATGTAAAATGCAGATAATAATACTTCTCTCCTAGTGTGAGTATGAAATAGGACACTATGGTAAAAGTTCTCTGTAGAAATGCTGGCTCCTGGCCGGGCATGGTGGCTCACGCCTGTAATCCCAGCACTTTGGGAGGCCTAGGAGGGTGGATCACAAGGTCAGGAGTTCAAGGCCAGCCTGGCCAATATGATGAAACCGTGTCTGTACTAAAAATACAAAAATTAGCCCGTCTCTACTAAAAATACAAAAATTAGCCAGGCATGGTGGCGGGTGCCTATAGCCCCAGCTACTCGGGAGGCTGAGGCAGAGAATCACTTGAACCCAGGAAGTGGAGGTTGCAGTGAGCTGAGATTGTGCCACTGCACTCCAGCCTGGGTGACAGAGTGAGACTCTGTCTCAAAAAAACAAAACAAAACAAAAAAACAATGCAGCTTCTGGGGACCTTTCACACAGGGTGAGTGAGGTGAAACGATGTCTGTGACTGCTGCAGGCTTCTTCAAGGCATCTCTGAAGTCCGTGGTGAGGAGGGGTTGTTGAGAGTCAAACTTGTAGCTCTTCCAATTTTCTGTCTTAAGTATTATATGCAAACAAGGTCCTTCTACCCACTGAGTGAAGGGGTTCCGGTGCTGGTTAAAGCTGCTCCAGCGGCCATAAAGAACTGCAATACTACTTGCCTCAAGGCTATCTATCCCCTCCTCTTACCAGCCACATCCCTGCTACAGCCCGGGTGTGTGCAAGGTGGCCAGCCAGGGTGCTTTATTGGTCCTTACTCACTTCTGTGACCACTAGGGTATTCTCACCTCCCTTCCCACACGCCACTGAAAGTCTTTCTGGATCAGAAGGAATTTTTTGGTCGTGTGACTCTTTGAGATTGGGTAAAAGTCATAACCCCTCTCCTCAATGAGCACAACAGTTTGTATACAGTTTCTAGTGGCCCATGGAAGCCCCAGTCCACCCCTAGGTTCAGAACGCCTCGTCTGGACTGAGTCTCACAGCTACTTTGGCAGGATGCAGAATTATCCAGTACATCACTCAGATGGTAATGCCCATGATCAGCTTATGACCATGAAAAAGGGATATTTTCCCACTGAAATGTTTTGTTTACATGGCTAGAATTTGCTTGACAACAGAAAAGCAGTTGATAAGACCATTTTCTCTCCAGGCTGGAATGGGTGGGGTTACTCCTGACTCCACCTCTCACCTGGTACAGACCCCACCCTCCGCCCCTGGGTTCCTGCCTTCATAGACAGGTGATCCCTTGCAGGCAGATTCTTCCATTCAGCCACTTAGCAGCCTTTCTGGGTGGAGATAGGGATGGGTGGAGATAGGGATGGGTGGCTTTAGAAGAATGCACTGTAACTCTGGCAGATTCCTGCCATTAGGGACTTGAGAGAAGGAGATCTAGGCAGAAGGCAGTATCTGGGAGGACACAGAGAGAAAGTCTAGAGAGGGCAGAGGGGTCACAGCATCTGAGGAGCTATACCAGACACGGTTGTAGTTCTAGAATTGGTTGGTATCAGACAACCCAGTAATACAGGCCAGGGAAGTATGAAGGAGTTAGCATGTGAGAGGTGGTTCTCTGGGGATGCTAAACACATGTGGAAGATCCGTTCCCAGGGCTGAATTGCAGGGCCAGGGCAGGGGGAGGTGGGGCTGGAGGAGTGAGGATCCTGTAGGGCATCCAATCAGGACTGAGGCTGAAGTCCAGTTCCTGCAACAGCTTGGTCCCAAGGCAATGGGAAAGGAGGGGTACCACCCAGGCCCCATAGGCATGAACCCAGGAGTCCCCTGGGTTAGGATCATGTGAGCAGATGCTGTGGATACACCTGCTGCCTGTTAAACAACTCCTAACATGACACTCTGGAGTAGAAAATCCTGAGACATCTGAGCAAGTGTGATTAAAACCATATGTGGTATTTTAATAAGCAGTTTTAGAATTTAATGAGTAACATATATTTTAAGGCTAAAAGCTTTTAGAAGTCTCCTCATTATACCAGCTCCTAAGTATACCAGCTGGGAGCCAGCCAGTGGTCAGTGGCTCATGGCATGGGTGGGTGTCCACTCTCTTCTCGTGGCTACAGGCATGATTCCTGCAGCCCAGCATGTGGGTGGGCGTGTGCCCTGTGAGTACAGTGGGGAAGATGGGGTTTGTTGTCCCTTCCTTCGAAGGGGGAAGGAAGCTCATGTTTGTTGAGTGCCTACTGTGTGTTGGGTGCCAGGCCCTCCGTGTGATATCTCACTTGATACTTACAATAACTTGGTAAGTTTGGGGAGGAAACTAAGCCTCAGAGAAGTTAATTGATTCCCCAAGGTCACCCAGCTAGCTAGTGGTGAGGACCGGAACCCATCCTGGCTCGCTCTCCAGCCTCCTACCTCCAGGGTGTGTTACAGAGCCATTTTGAAGACAAGCAGGTGTCTGTCTCACAGCTCAGTTTTGGAAGATGCCATTTTGCAGAGGTGCTTGTGAGACAGAGAACTGGCGCAGTGGAGATGGGAGACAGGGAGCTGTTCCTGGCTGGTAAGGCCTCCAGAGGGCCTCGCAGATGCCCCTCTGCCCATTTCTGCAGCGCTCTGCATGGGAGAGACCTCTGAAGGGCTTTGTGGTCATTGCCTATTAGTTGCTTCCATAGCTCATGCCTACCAAAAGTGGAAGGAAAGGGAAAGAGAAAAGTGTACAGCAAAGAAAACGCAGGAGCTGAGATGGCGCGAAAAGTAAGTGATCGCTCCAGGTGTAACTGCTTGCATAGTAAGTGCAGAAGAAAAGGAATCTTGGGAAGTAGGTGGTGAATCATCTTGGATGGATAAGACTCCAAGGGGTATATGGATGGGCTTCAGTGGATACAAGAATCCCCTGAAGCAGAGGTGCCCAAGAGGGAGAATGGGTTCTTAGTTTCTGTTTCTGGTTGGGCCAGTAAAGCCCCTTCCTCATCCCTTTTTTCCACTTATCACTAGAGACAGAAACTAAAAACCATGGCTTTGGCCAGGCGCAGTGGCTCACGCCTGTAATCCCAGCACTTTGGGAGGCCGAGGTGGGCAGATACGAGGTCAGGAGATTGAGACCATCCTGGCCAGCATGGTGAAACCACGTCTCTACTAAAATACAAAAAAAAAAAAAAAAAATTGGCGTGGTGGTGTGTGCCTGTAGTCCCAGCTACTTGGGAGGCTGAGGCAGGAGAATTGCTCGAACCTGGGAGGCAGAGGTTGCAGTGAGCCGAGATCGCGCCACTGCACTCCAGCCTGGCGACAGAGCGAGATTCCGTCTCAAATCAAAAAAAAAAAAAAAAAAACCCATGGCTTCAGGCTGCTAAATGCCTAAAACAGAACAAAACGAACAACAACATAATAAGGTGGGTTGGACAAGTTCTAATTGTAAAGCATGGCAAGTATGTGTCTTTTGCTCTAGAAGAGGGCCCATGACTTTCATAGAATCTCAGAGAGGGCCAAGATCATCAGATAGTGAGTCTGCCATTTGAGAGCTTGGGATTATGTCCTGTATGTGTTTTCTTCCTTTTTCTTTTCTTTCTTTTTGCCTTAATGCTAAAAACAGAAAATTGAGCTTGTATAAGATAAGATTTCTGGGGTGACACCAGGAACTAGGTGGTAGTGGTAGAGAGGTGAATGGAGCAGAATTGTGTGTGATAGCGTAAGAAAGCAAAATGGCACAGTGCCTAATTTTGCTTCACATTACTCAGTTATACAATTTTAATAGCTAGTTAGAGAAACAGAAATTGGTAAGGGAAGACAGAAGGCCCAGCAGAGAGAAATCTGCTGTGAAGACTGTACTTAGTCTCTTTGTTTGTGTGCTGGGCAGATCAATACTGCTTCCGGATAGAGACCATTTAACAGCCATACTCTTTCATCCCCTTGAGGAATCTGGGGAAACTGTTAGACCAGGATATGTACAGCACACACTCCTAAATGCACCCTCTGTGTTCACCAGGGCAGGCGAACGTCTTGTCCACAGCAATACACAAAGGGGGCCAGAGGGCGTAGGCATTGTTTCCTGCCCTCCTCCTACTGAGTCTTGTTTGCATTCCCTTTTGGAGCAAGAAATCAATCAGATTTGCATATAAGGAAATATGTAGAACTGTCTTTGGCAGCTTCCGTAGCTACTGAGCCTGGCTGGAAGAGGAGCTGACCTGTTGCACAAAGTCCTCTCCCCTGTCCTCCCTGGTTTCCCAGCTCTCCTCCCTCAGGCCCTCTGGCTCTTTGTGGGAAGGTGTGTGAGCTCCTGGCTTATTTGTTCAGAATCAGGCAGAGATAGGGTGGGTGCTGGGCAAGTCTTGAGAAGCAAGGCTGCAGATGAACTTGCTCCCTTATCTGCCTGGGGCTTCGCAGGCACCTGCCACACTGCTCTCTACGGAGCCTCACCATGACACCAGGCTGGTGCTGAGTGGGGCAAGGTCCAGGCTAATCATTGCCTACCTCCCAGGGCACCAGGAAAGATGCAGCTGGTTCCATCAGCCTCATGCCCTAGTTCATTAAAGCTGTCTTTGTTCACCGAGAGCCAGATCACTGGGGTTTAGGGGAAGCAAAAAGCCAGAAAGCACTGATCTTTAGGGGAGAGGGAGTAGGATAAAGGGTCTTAGTAGTTGCCACAAGATGTTTTGAGCTGTTCTGATCACAATGACTGGTGTTCACCCCTGACTGATGTCCCTTTGGGCAGGAACGAGCCAGGCTTTGAAGCCTGGGGTGAGTCACTGTCCTCTAGCCATGGGCAGAGTCACTGTCCATGGGGCCGCTTGACAAAGTCCAAGAGTGCCTCAGTGTAAGGCTTGATGCCCTGATTCTGGGCTGCTTTGGGAAGGGTTTGGGGCTATGGGCAGTATTGTGTTCCAGATGTGCTGAAACAGTGAAAAGCAGGTACCTAGCAGGCATATCTTTCTCCTGCCATCTCCCTCCATGCCCTGTTGGAGAGAGGCCCTACCTCACCGGGAGCCTGATCTTCTAGCGGGGGCCGTGGTGCTTTGGGAAAAGGACTCTGCACTCACTCTCTTGGCCCTTCTCAGCCGGGGGGCTGCTGCCAACAGGAAGCATGTGTCTGCTGAATATGGCTGGCAGGCAGCTCCTGTTTCCATGGTTACTAAATAGGGCAGGTTAGTATTAGGGCTGCCCAAGGGAAAACTGGCATTGAGGGCGGTGCTTATGCAGGGGTCTTCCTCCGG
Organism: Hylobates moloch; assembly: GCF_009828535.3. Lineage (NCBI taxonomy): Eukaryota > Metazoa > Chordata > Mammalia > Primates > Hylobatidae > Hylobates > Hylobates moloch. Next base: position 132,987,142 of record NW_026652280.1, read on the forward strand.
CCTGCTTTAACCCTCTTTTTGAATTAAAGGGTGGGCAACATTTGACCTGAGGTAATGGAGGTTTCCTTCAAGGACCCACCTGGCTTCCCAGCCATGGCTTTAATCACAAGTGTTTCCCTCGGTGCAAAGGAGCGAGCCTTCCAGGCGGCCAGAGAAGGGCGGTGGAGTTCACCCTGTAGGACCTTTTCCAGAGCTCGGAGCTGCCTGACTGGGTCCCTCCCTTCCTCAGTCCCTGGGAGTTCCTTAGAAATGCCCTCCCCTATCCCGAAAGGGGCATGGTGTTTAGAAAGCCCTGCATCCAAATTTGATGAGTCCCAAATCCCATGCACCAGATCATCAGAAAGTGGCCCACTGCCCCAGGTCACAGCCCTTTCACGGGGCTGTGTGAGTAACAGGTTTAATTGTAAGACATTAAAAAATCTATTTGTGTTTCTATGTGATCAGATACCAGGTTCTGCAGTCTGAGGTTGGCGTCCCTAGCCCTTTGTTCTCTGCTGAGTGGTACACAGGTCTGGTCCTCTATTTCTTTGTAACTAGAATAATCATTGTGGGGAGAATGGGAGGAATTGATCAGTGTAAATAGGCAACGTTTAAAAGCTTAACAAGTCAGTGAAGGGCACTTTGAGAATGCATGCAATTATCATCTTTAGTTACAAAAACAACACTTTATTTTAGTCTCTCTCCTTGACCGTTTCAGGAGAAAATTGATTAAAACCTTTGAGTGCTACCTCAGAAATTATTTTTGGTGTGAAATAAAAATAAAAGATGCTTAGGAAACGGTTACCTAATAAGATTAGTCATTATTTAATCCCGGTGGAACAAAGTCTTTGGGTACTTTGGAGATATTCTTAGAATAAACAGAGAAATCCTCGGGTAACAAGAGCTATGATACCACAGTGACCTAAGTGTCTTTGGTTTTGTTTTTACCCTGGCTGTGGAGCACTTTATTCGTAATTCTATGTGATTTACACGTCTGAGTTATTTGCATATTACTTTCAGGAATGCATTTCATTCACGATTTCTGGGGGAAGGGTGTCTGGGCTTCGGAGTCTCTTGGCTGACTAATCTCACGAATTTCTGTGCAGGATTTCAGGCACTGCCCCCCTCCCTTTTCTCAGGCCTGGGATGGTGCCTGTCTAGCCTCTTGGGGAGGTTTTTAGCTTGAAGGAATTGTTATTTGCTCTCCAAGGAGAATACCAGGTGAAAATGGCCCATTCTGTGGTGGCTAATGGCCTGATTGATGAGTCATGCTCACAGAACTGCTGGGGCCTGGGCCTGGCTGCTCACACGGACTTACCCTTTGCACCCCATCTAACGGAAATGAGGGCAAGCCAGAAAACGCTTCCTCGCAGATGCAGTACTGTCCCCTCAGAGAACCCTTCTGAGTTCTGCCACCTTGGTGCTTCCTTCTAGGTTCTCTGGTGGACTTTCTGTGGCCCGGGAGTCCTCAAGACTGTAGACCAGACCTCCAGAGTCAGAGAGGAGAATGAGTGAGGGAGGAAAGCAGAAAGGAAGTCATCGCCCACACCCGCTGTGGCAATAGAGCCTCACTTAGCAGCTCCGTCCCCATGTTGACAGGCCCTTGCCCTTGCCCTTGCGTGGGTGTGAGACTGCGGCTCTCCATACCTGCTCACTGGGCCCAGAACAATTTCCTATTTTTGTGGGCAGACTTGACCTAGTCCAAAGGCCAAGGTCTCCTGGGGATTTGACGCTAATCCCGTTGGATATTTCTCATACCTCCCTCATGCCTCATCTGGTATTGTTCCTTTCTGGACTGAATAGATCTTGTTTCTTCCTCATTACAAGTTTCTGCCTGTGTGAAGTTTTAGAAAGCTTCAGGACACATTCCATATTTGAGGTCGAAGCCACAAAAAGTTAATATTTGGAGCGGTAGGATAGGAGAGGAAGAGCTACAGGCAGAAACCTGGATTTTATTAAAAAAAAAAAAAAAAAAAAAGACTCGTTGAGCATCTGCTATAACTGGAATGAAAGGAAAAGCAGTTAGTTTTCCCTAAAGGTGTTATGTGGCTCTTGGTAGCGGTAGAGGACTCAGATCGCAGGGAATCCAGGAGGGCCTTGCTTGGCTGCGTTGGATGCGAGGTTTGTGTGCAGGATCTAGGTTACGCAAAGTGGGTAATCAGAGTGGCGGTGAGTAATTAAAGTGAAGGATTTAAAGGAGGGTGTAGGACAAACAGTTGAGTCAGAAGTGGGTACACAGTCCCCATCCTCCCAACAGGTTGCACAGCCAGGTGGGAGGGCATAGGGCGCTCAGGGTGTTTGCTGACAGACTTGCTAATTAAACACCAAAAGGCAATATTGCTTTGCCAGTAGTGATGGCTGTGCCAATGTTATCAGCTGCAAACTGGCTGCCAGGAGCATCTTAATTAAAAATAAACAGCTCTGGAGGTGGGCTTGGGAGAGTGAGGACAGGGATCCTGCCTGGGTTACTTAGTACATCTGGGATTGTTCCTAGGGAAAGTCACTTTTAGGCCACCTCCTTTCCTCAAAGGAGCCTCTGTTCATAACAAGGTGATGTGAAGGTACAACTTACCCTGCTTCCTTAACCCTCTGGGTGCTGGAGTGACAAGCAAACAGAACCACTAGGAGCAAGTTGCATGGTATAGTTCAGCCCCAGAAGGAAATGCTGGGTCGGGGGAGAGGAGCTGCTAATGATTTCTGCCTGGTCTCTAAATTGAGGGGACAGCTAAAGCCCAAGGCCTCTTCTAAGAGGGGTTAGAATTTCATCAGAAAGCAAGTCTGGTCACATGAGAATTTCTGGCACTGTGTGCATGGCAGGCTGGACACCAGCCTGCGAGAATTGAGCGAGTGGATCGTATTGGCTTCAGCAGAGGGGAAAAGTCCCAGACTAGCCTGGGAGAAGGAGCCGACTCACTCCCCCGGCTGCCGACTTCCCTGACTTCTGGGCAGAAGCAGCACAGCTGCTATGGTGGGCTAGGGCTTTAATGTCCGAAGCCCCCTTTCTTTTAACCCTAAAGAAAGTGTGTGGTCCCCGGGACTGAAGACCGAAAGATGCCTAAGGAATGCAATGCTTTCCACACCCTCTCAGCAGCTCTGTGCTGCTTCTATCACCGCAAGTCTTTCATTGGAGTCAAGGTAGGTTTGGTTTGGAAATAAAGCACATCTATCAGTTTTTTGGGGGACCCTGAAAGCATTAGTTTCCTAAAGGGCAATAGATAAAAGTTTGCAGCTTGCTGATTGTAAAAACAGAGGTGCTTGCTTTGACTGATGGGTCTTCAAGAGCCCCTAGTGGTGTACCTCCCCTAGAAGCAGAGCCCAGTGGCACAGAACGGGGCTCCTTGTCTGTTTTGGGCTGAAGCTGTTTTTCAGGACACTTTCAGTTCTCTGTAGGCTGAAATTTTATACTAAAGTAGCTCAGTAAGACAGAGCTATTTTTCTTCTTTCTCTCTTTGTCTCTCTTCCTTCATTTCTAACGAACACAAGGTGGCTGAGCCCTTTTCTCTGTTTATCCTGCTGGTCCATTACGTATCAATAATGTACATAATGTACAGAAGCCACACAATATTTCCTTTCAAATTGCAGCCAGGTTTCAAAACATCTCAGGGTTCAGAACTGTTGTTGTCTTTACTGCTCACATTTTAACATTTGTTATAAGACACCGGTGCCAAGAGCTTTGTATAATATATCAATACACTATTTTGATGAAAATATTCAGAGAACCTCCTTTGGCTAATTCAAGATGAGGCCTGTGTTCTATTTGCCTGCCTGTGACGCACTAGGAATTAAGATTAATATAGGCTTTCGTGGATCTTGGGGTTTGTCTGCCTTGGAAAAAGCCTGTCGGCCCCAGCCTGACTGCGGACCTCGTTTATTCCTGGGAAATTGGACTCTGAAAGCTCTCAAGGAATCCTTCCTACCCTGAAGCAGAGCTCCCTCTCCTGTGGGACTGGCTCATTGATTACCTCTGAAAAGGCTGCAGCAGGGTTATGATGTTCTGCTTCTTTCTTCTCAATACGCTTTTAAAAAAATCAGGAAAACTACCTGCTGGTGGGAGAAAACCTTTCTGTTTAAAAATATACAGAGTGGGAAAAGGGTGAGCTTCCACTGATCTTGCTCCCTGGTAGGAGTGTTCATTTTTGTCCCTTTGTCAAGAAATTTGACAGAGGATGAGTAATTAATCATTGGTTAGAAGCATTCCCTTCCTGACTTGAGCCCCTTTCTGTCTTGGAGCCCAGTGAAGTGATGCGAGGTCCATGTGGTTTCTGGCCTAAATATGGATCGTTCAAGTGTGGGGCAGATGAAGTCATGCCATTAACAGTATTTTAAAGCTTCCAAGATAGACTGGGAGGTCCCAAAGGGTATGGTGCACTTTGGGGATTGGCCGTGGGTTTCACTCTAATAGAAGTCCTTCCACAAGCCAACTTCTGCTAATTCAGTAAAGCGCAACTCAGCATTGGGTATATGAGGGAGTCAGCCTATAAATATCTGAGTCTGAGGGATGAGTTTCTGTTTGGGTACCTGTTTGTCTGCAGTTACGGCCCCAAGGCTACATAATATATACAAAAGGCCACTTAATACATGGGGTAGTCGGGTCCAGCTGTCCTTCAGCTTGTCCACTCTCTATCTCTCCACTGTGGCCACTCTCAGTGGTTGACTATTGGTAGAAACACCCTTCTTTCCACCTGGACTTCCTACTGTATTCCCAGTTTGTTGAAGTCTTCATAGCACAGAGGGAAGGCCTGAGCTGCTCACTCACTGGAAACTGTAGCCCTCGGTCCCAACTTAGGGTTCACCAACTCCATCCTCAAGATGAGTCTCCCTGTTTTGTTTTGCTTAGCTAGTTACTTGGGAAAGAAATCTGCTTGTACCTAATCCCCCATCCTGCCAGTGGTGCCCCAGTTGATAATGCCGAGTCGCTTTATTGACTCCCACTTTAATTAGGGGTTCCAGATCTTGCTGCTCATAATTAGTTTCCGTTGCAATTAGAGTTTCAAATTAAATTGGGATTGATTGCCTGATAGCAAAGAGGAAATAAAGCTCCAATTCTTGACCATGTATACTGCTTCTCTTGGCATGAATTTCTCATACCAAAAATAACACTGCGGTAGCCATGGTAACTTTCCATTTGGTCTAATCCATATCATCTCTGGAGAAAGTACGATGGTATTAATAGTGTTTGCTGTATGGGAAGAAAACTAAAAATACAGAGGCTCCCTCCTTACATAGGAGAATGATTATACAGGTGTTTTCAGAGAGTAAGGTCTTATTTGCAGAGTTCTTACAGAATTTAGGATGTATTTAGAGGCCTCATACGGACTTGTGTATAAAGACCTTGGAAAGGAATTAAATGGGAGGCCAAAAATGGAGAGAAGGATCAGGGGTGTGCTGGCCCTCATAGAGTTGGGGCCAAATACAAGATGTTCCAGCCATGTTGAGGGTCATGACTTTAATATCGCGAAGGGGTTCACAGTAGACAGCCATTACATAAAAGACTACTGGATCTTTTTTCTGGGGGAAAAAAGATGAAAGTCTGTTTTGTTTAAGCCCAGTGGAAAGAAGATTGCAATGGAGATATTCCAGATCATAACATTAACAGACATATTCAAGTTCTAAAGTCCATGGGTGTTGAATGTAGCCCCTTCCATGCATAAGCCCTCTGTTAGGTGGGGAGGGATTTGTGGGAGGTATGGGGCAATAAATGAGAATTGAGGCATGGTTCCTGCCTTCAAAGACTTACCACAAGAATATTATTACGTCATAATATCACTTCATTACATTTGCAAAAGACTTTCAAATATATGAGTTCTTTCACATCTTGTCTCATTGGAGTCTCAAAACAAGCTCTATATGCTATGAAGACTTCAATAACTTTGTCTCACTGGAGTCTGAAAATAAGCTGTGTGAGGTGAGCAGGGCAATAATTTACCCTCTCCGCAGAGGAGACACCGAGGCTCAGAGAAACAGCCTGCCCAGAATCATTTCGTGGGGAACCAGGAATAGAAATCAGATTTTCTGGGCTGAAGCCTAGTGCTCTTTCTTTTTTTTTTTTTTTTGAGATGGAGTTGCCCAGGCTGGAGTGCAATGGCATGATCTCAGCTCACTGCAACCTCCGCCTTCTCCTGTCTCAGCCTCCCAAGTAGCTGGGATTACAAGCACCCACCACCACGCCTGGCTAATTTTTGGTATTTTTAGTAGAGACAGGATTTCACCATGTTGGCCATGCTGGTCTTGAACTCCTGACCTTAGGTGATCTGCCCGCCTCAGCCTCCCAAAGTGCTGGGATTACAGGTGTGAGCCACCACACCTGGCCGCTAGCGTTCTTTCTACTGTACTATATTAAGACAATTGACACCTAAAACAAGATGATATTGTGTATGTTAATATTTATTTTGCAGTACAGTTGGGAGAGAACAGTGTGAGCCTTAGTTTTTAGGAAAGCTTCAGGGAAGATGTGGGACTGTTTTTGGTTTTGTTGTTGTTGTTTGTTTTTAAGAACAGGTAACCCCTTTTAAATTTTTCTCCTTTTTTTTAATAACTGGGGATTTGGATGGACAAAGAAAAGAATGGCATAGGGAAGGCATTTCAGCCTGGGGGAGCAGCAGACCCAGTAGCTCAGAGATAGAAAAGCCACTGGCATTTGCAGGAGTGCAGAAGGCCAGACTCGCTCAGAGCAGAAGGTTCACTGGGCAGGTTAGTGTGTGACATGGTCAGAGAAGTCACAGAGGATCTAGGAATAATCCCAGCAGCCAGCCCTCCCGTGCCAGGGGTTAATAAGTACTTGAGGCACATTTCCCCATTGGCTTTCATCCCATTGCATCCTTAGTTCAGCTCAGCAGTCACCGGTTGTGGTACCTTGGATATGTCGGTGCTGGGGACCCAGTGGGAGTTGTTGGTCCAGTGGGGATCTCTGCTGTAATACCATGCCTGGTGGGCATTCTGCAGACATTTAACTCTGGTTGAAGGAAACGATCGGTTATCACTGATTTGGTGTTGCTCTCTTTAGAGGGTGCTGTGGCTCCCTGGAGGCACATGCCTGGCATAGATGGGGCTGGAGTGGGGAGGATCAGGGATGGCCTCCTTCAGGGAGGCAGAGCCTCTGCTGAGTCTGGTGAATTAGTCGAAGTTATCCAGAGAAGGAGGAGAATTGGCCTTCTTCATAGAGAGAGGAGCACGCACAAAGTGTAGAGACGTGGAGTACCCCTGTGTGGGCAGGCAGGGAGGCATCAGCCTGGAAGGGGAGCGCAGGGAGTGGCCGCTGGCAGGCCCGCCCCCAGGTCCCTGGTGAGCTAGAGGAGGAACTTGGTACAATGGATCACGTTTCTGGGGCTAGCACTGGAAACAAACCCCTACCTCTTCTGGCCCCTTGTGTCTCTGACTGTTAGTAACTTATTTATTTAGATATTTTTGTGGGCAGGGGACAAAGGAGCTGAAACTTTTCACTTTATCAGTGTTTGGGCTTGAGGAAGGGTGGGGGTGCCTGTGTCAGAGGAACCTAAGAGACGGGAATTACCTTGCAAGGGCAGAAAAGCCACCTTTCTGAAAGAGCACAGATAGAGAGGTCGGGGTGTGGTGCCTGTGGATAGATGGAATCAGTAAGTCTCAGCTAACCAGGCCTTAAGTCCAGTGGCCATGGTCTTGTCAATGAGCAGCCACAGAAGGCAGGGATGTTAGGCATGTGCTTTCCTAGACTTCTATCCGACTGTCTTTGCAGCCAGGAAGTGCTATGTAGTATTGTTTCTTTTTTGTTTTCCTTTAAAGTCATTTCCCCTGCCCTGAATAAAATATCTGGAGCCTCTTGGAATCCATGGTACAGCCTGAGGAGTCACATCTGCCCATCGTAGAGCGCTGGGCCCCTGGAACTTGGTTTCATGTGAAACTGTCTTTCTGTGGCAGTGCATATGTGTGGTGGAGCAGAGGCCCTGCTCATCTTCCCTGTGGCTGGTCATTTGGTCTGTCTGCTACGGTGACAGCTTAGGGACTGGTGACACATCCCAGCACTGACAATGGCCTGAGTTGCCTTTGTCAGTGGGGCAGATGCAGCATCAGCACGAGCTGCGCAAGGTGGAAGGAGCCTCGCAGGAAATGTCTTTCCAAGTAACTCAGCCCCTCCTCGTGGTGGCTGCTAGTTGCTCACTTATCTCTCCAGCTCTCCAAAAAGAAAGGACAGTGTAGCTTTTTGAAAGAGGCTTAAATGCATTCCATTGGCATCTGGTTGGGTGGGATCTGGTTTCAATATCAGGAGAAAGACATGCTTGACAGAGGCTGTGTCCCAGGACCTGGTTCCCTAGCAGACCCTGGAGCTGGGATCCTGGCCAAGAACTTGTTTTTGTTGGAGAGACCTAAGTGGGAAGCAGAGACGGGATTGGGATCTTGGGAAAATTCTGTTAGTGGATTCAGCACCTCCAGGACTGCAGAGGGATGGGCCATGCTAAACACTGGGGAGGACGCTGGAGGCTTGGTGTGCTCCGACCACAAAGGTCTCTCCGCACAGCCTGCGCGACAGGTCAGCAGTGCACAGGGGACCCAGGCCTGTTGCCGGGTTTAAAGATGTTGTCAATGATAGCTTGGGGGTCTTTTAGCTCATGGGTATCTTGGGTATCCCCAGGAATAGCAGAGACTCAGCCTGTCCTGGTTGGGAAGGAAAGGAGAGCCTCAGGAGGTTGGACACCATCTCTGGCCTCAGCTGTATTTCCAGTGTGTGTCCACAGTGCCAGGAGCTACTGTTGAAATCTGGCTCTGGCCATGAGAATGTTATGGCCTATTTTTCTTTCTAGCTCATGGAAGTGCTGTGTTTCATGTCTTTTAGGTCTTGTGGAGAAGAACTCTCCCCAGTGTCTACTCTAGATATGTGTGTGCTTTTACAAAAATAGTTATGTACAAAGGACTGATTAGTAAAATCTGGATTCTCAGTAAGATGGGATTTGAGGAACTATCCATCCAGCCTCTGACTCAGAAGCCATTGATTCATCGCCCTTCCCCAGCCTACCCCTAGCATGTGCACTGAGGGCCTACTAGGAGGGGGAAGACAGAGGTGAACATTCCGCCCAAAGGAGCTCTGCTGTGTCTGGTGGGCGGATGGAGATACAAGCAGCTTACGCTGTGCTTTGTGGTGGGTGCAAAGGCAGGAAGGATGCACAGCCTATTGTGAGATCCAGGAAGAGGTCTTTAACCCAGCCCTGGATCGGGGGACTTCCTGAAGGAGAGAAGTCATAGGGACAAAAGGCACAGGAGAGGAAAAGAGCTTCCTGTATGGGAGCTTCAGGCTGAAGCTGAGGAGTGGAAGGAGATGAGCCCATAGAGGTGGTTGGGGAACAGAGCATGCTGGGCCTTTTTTTTTTTTTTAAAGGGCAGTGGGGACCCAGCAAGTGGCTTGGATGCGGAGTGAGTGAGAGCTTGGGGGTTGGACTCTATGTGTGGGATGAGTTTGAGGAGCAGCAGCAGCATCCCCCTAACTCATGCCTGTGTCCTCCCTGGGCCCCTGAAGCCTCCCATCTGTCCTGCTTGTCCTAGCTCAGCTCACCCTAATTTTCCTCCCTCCACCTTCTCTTCAGGCCTTGTCCTTCTAACACTCACAACGAGATCATGTTTCCTCTTAGCTTAGAAACATGCTGTGGTCTTTCCCATGTTAAAAACCCTCCTCATTTCCATGCTGTCGTTCCTGGTCCCCATCTTCCCCTACCCCGAAGCTGGTTAACACAGTCTTTTTAAAATTATTGATCCGGGGGTGCATGCACAGGTTTGTACATGGATATATTGCATAGTGGTGGGATTTGAGCTTCCAGTGTACTCACTACCCAAATAATGAACGTTGTACCAATGGGTAATTTGTCAGCTCCTCACTCCCTATCCCTCCTCCCCTCTTTTGGAGTCCCCAGTGTCTATTATGTCCCTCTGTATATCATACATGCATAAACTCTCACTTATAAGTTAACACAGTCTTTACTCCCTCCCTTTCCATCAGCCACTCAGCCCCCTTTATGCCACCAGTGACCTGCACATTGCCAAGTACAGCGGATGCTGTCCAATTCTGATATGATTGGAACTCTCTGCAGCACTTGACAATGTTGACCATTTCTTCCTGAAATCTGCTCTCTCAACCTCCAGGACACTGCATTCTGTCTGTTCTCCTGTGTCCTTCCTGTCCAGTCCTACTGTCTTCCTAGGTTTCTCTTTCTAGTCTGCCTCTGAAAAGCCTCCCCCAGCCCTCTTCTCATGCTGTATCCCATCTCTTTGGTGAAAGCTGGGATAGAATACCCCTCTATACTGAGGACTCCCAAGCCGTAGTTCTCCAGATAGGCTCTCCAGTCAACCTATGTCCATAGCACCTGGACCCCATGGCCCGGTAAGTGACTCCATCCAGACGGCCCAGCAGACCTTAGTTCTACATCTTCTTCCACAAACCCACTATGCCCTCGTGCGTTTTTACTGGATGTTGGTGGCTCAGTCATCTTTCTGGAATGCCCATGCCCCTTCCTCCTATTCATTTTCCACATGTAATTAATGAGTAAGTCTTCATGATATTACCTTCTAAACACCACTCTCACCTGTCTCTTCCTTTCTGTCCCTACCACCACCCTGTCTTCTTGTGAGGCGTAAACATTCTTGCTCACTGTTTAGCCCACAGGAATGCTGTATGAACTCATGAGATCTGAGTTGTATTGGGTTGAGTATCTTGTGTCTTTAAGTCCAGTTTCTCGTTCTCTGTTTCTTTGCATGACATGTAGGATGTTTGTTGTTTGCATTTTTTAAAATGCTTGTTAAATGAGATATGTGGGTATCTAGTGCTTTGAGCTCCTCTAGAAGGAATATACCTTTAAAGTGACCTGTGAGTTGTATATTAAAAGTGGTGCAGTTGATGTCTGGCCAAAACCCATCTTGTGATGAATCATTTTGTTTTACTGCAAGCCTGCTGCGTACTCAGCACTGACATATGATGCACTTCATCCCAGAGCAGAGTTCTAAGAGGGTTGTTAGTCATGGTACTATTTTGGAGAGAGAGAATTTGAAAGTCATTTGTTCTACACCCCACGCTGGAAGGCTGTCTGAATCTTTGGCTTTTCCTCCGTGTGTTTGGCATATCTTGTTTTTCCTTCCAATTACATCTTTGGGTGTCTTTCAACTACAGTGCATTTTGTTGATTCAGTACTCTCCTTTTCCTAATTCATCTCATTCATTCAAGGTGAATTAAGAAATGAGAGTGTTTGAATTAAGTTGATTTTGATTTGCTGACATTCTTATTGAAGAGCAAATAGGACATCTGATTTGATTAATAGCTGTGTTCCAGTTCATTCATAATTTGCATTAAGATGTTGAATTAACAAGATTGAATTACCAGTGGTGAGGATTTCTGGCTTGGATCTTCTAGCATTTTGAACTCTGATCAGCTGGTTTTCAAACTCTTTTATTAGGATCTGCCTTAGCCAGGGCAGTCTCTGTTCTTTTCATTCTTTGAAGATGTTAACAAAGCACTACTATTACTGACTGTAATCTTGCTGCGGAACTCAGCGATTAATATTTCACTTGCATTGTTTCATTTAACCCAAGTGCCAGCCCTGTGAAAGCGAGAGAAGTATTATTCAAAGTCGCTCGAGGACATGGTTAAAGGGAGCAAAGTGGTTTAGATGGGGTTTTCATAGGTTGGACTGGTGTTTAGCTTTTATCAAAGCCCTTCATTTCTCTGGTGCAATAATGATTAAGTGCACCCAGTGACCTTTGGCCCTCCTCTTAAGTGTGGCACATCCGACTTCTCACTAGGAGGAATGAGAATGCAGGCCTGCGTCGTGGGGTGATTTGGATGTCTGGTCCTCTGTGGGCTGCTCCAGGAAGTCATCATCTAAATTTGATCTAGACTGAAGGTACCCACCAGGGCTTTCAGCAGAGCAAGATGTTAACAAATGGCCTATTGGAAATCTCATCGTGTTTCGGTTTATCTATTAACGAAAAGGTGAGACCCCCTTGGAGCTGAGCTTTGAGTGAGGCTATAGGTAAATGATGCTTATCAAGGGGTAAGAAACATGATGGGCAAACTCACTGGGGTCAAGAAGGGGTGGAGGGAAACATTACACTGCAGTCAGTACACTGAGCAGTTTCACCAGTGTGTGGGTGATCTTAGTGAAGAAAAGAAGCCACATTTGTTGGCATTGTACGTGCTACATTCTGTCAAGCTTAGAATTCTACCCGAAGTTTTCAGACCAAAATCAGTGAGAAATAATTTTCAGTTCCTTGGTGTTCTATCAAAATAAGACTGAGCTTCAAAAGCAACAGCTTCATGATCTGGCAGGATGGGAATGTGTGCAAGAGACCTTGCCCAGAGAATGACTGTGGATCAAAGGTAACAGGGGTTTAACATCAAAGGAGGCATGGGCACCTATCACAATGATTCTAATATAATTAGTTTGGCATGTAGGATTAAGTTACTGCTGCCTGCTTACAGAGTGCTCTGCTCTAAGACTTCAGTCTGCACAAATTAAAATTAAATTAGTCTTTTTAGTTTGCACACATGGATAACAGAAATTTAATGGGAATTTCTCAGAACTTTGATAAGCAAGGGGTTCTACAGATATCCTCTTCATATTTACTATTCATGATTTCTGAACCTCTTTTGATAAGAGATTGATTAGGTTTGATAATGAATAAAAGGAAATCTCTTAGATTTGGGGTCTCTAGGGGTTTTGATGGTATTTTCTTGTCTGCACTAGGGTCTGATTGCCCTTGTATCCTCACTCATCTGTGAAAAGGAAAATCATATACAGTAGGAAAATGAAGCATCTTAATTTAACAGCAAATTGCAAATCAGTTTTTAATGGCACTAAAGCGAGCATTTGGTCTACAGTGTGATAAATGATAGAGATCTAACTATAAAATGGAAAAATGGCATCAAAACCCATCTGCAGAATCTTTGCTGAAAGGGAGATTCTTTCTAGGATTTGGAAGAGATAAATTTGTTTCATCAAGGTGCTTAAACGTTAACATCAAACTAATTGAAGTGTTTCAGAATGCTAAAACTTATTGAAATTTTTATGGAATCTCTGCTGCCAATTTCTTTGTCAGAAGGGGCCAGAAACCCTTACTGACCCCAGATAAGATAGATGTTTATTGCTGCGCATTCTCTTCAAATGCTTTGTCTCCTCAAAAAGGCTGTGACTGCTGCAGGGCATGGAGTCCTCCTTCCATCACAGCTGCGGCTGCCTCAGATCTATCCAGGGAGGCAGAGTAGCACGGCGGGCACGCAGTTAAGTCCTTGGGTTTCATTTAAGGCACAGTGTTCCAGTGACTATCAAACTCTTGATTGAAAATGGAGCCCCTGACTGTTTCTGCAGAACTTTAGCCAACAGGGTGAAGTATGCATGGATTAGGAAGCTGTCTGCAAAGGTTGCTTCACTGAGCTTTAATGAGAGAATTTGAAGGAGCTGGCTCATAGCAAGGGGCCCAGTGAGGCCAGAGGTCCTCATCTGCCAAGAGCCCAACACCTAAAAGGCAGAGAAGTCTCAGCGACACACTCAGGGACCCTCCCTGCTGGCCCATCGAGTGCCTTTGCATGAATTAGAGTAAGACACCCTTTCCTCAGGATACTTTATTGCCATCTGTCAGGCAGCTGTTGTAATCAATATACAGATCCACGACAGCTGTGTACAAGTGGCACCTCCTTAGCTATGGTTCTGGCCACATCCTGGACCACTGGCCAGGCCACCATGTGCCCACTGGGCTGGGTCAGGCAAAGATGCCCAATTGCCCATGTTCACATTTGGTTTTGTTTACCCAATAGGAATATAAAATATGAATTTTTTTCTCTTTGAACTTTTTTATTTGTAAAGTTAATTATTTAAGTAAATGCTTTGGCTTTAATCACAGTTATTAGCATAAGAAACTATTTTTCTAGCCTAGTATCCCAGTGGGAAAAGTAGGATTGGTGAATTCAAACCTTTCTTCATTTATCTTTGGATTATAATAAAATAAAGTATTTTTAGGTAAATCACAAAACCAGCAAGTGTCAGTAAAAGGTGAAACAGAACCAATCTACTAATTATTTCATTACAAGGCTTTAGGATTGCCACAAGTGCCATTCCTGTTCCTTCTGTTCTACTTTAGATGAAAACACCCAAGGGCTTGTACTAGAAGTAACTGGTCTTCAAACTTGTAGAGAACTGGATTTTTATTGTTCAGCTTCGGGCAGGGTTTAGAGTGGTGAAAGTAATTGGGGTTTATTCATTCTTTGGGTTCATGATCAATTTATGCAGGTTTTCAATTGTAAAAATACCAATGGGTCTTTAAAAGTCCTTTATATACTTCAGAATTTGGTTGTAAACTTGGCTTGAAATTCAACACAAGGCAGGGATTCAAAAGGGCTGAGTTTCTGAATTCTCTGAAGAACTTCATTTTGGGGTGGATTTACTTGTAAGACGATGCCAGATGTAGCAGCCTTCTTCAGAGGAAGGGTTCAGACTGCTTTGTGTAGTGGTTTTTGAAAGTGTGCTTTTTGGGGATTCAGTTTCTTTACATGTTTACAACATTATTGGGGGCAGTGATGATGCAGGCCTCAAGTCACCACAGGGATTCCGAGTTCAGTGGATTTGAGATGTGGGTCTGCCTTTTTGGACCCCCAGCTTGGGCCACCTGGTACAGTTCACAGCCCAACCCCCGTGGGGTTTCCCACCCTGAGCTCATTGGAAGACACCAGCCTTGCTTAGAAATTAGACCAATGGCCAGGTGTGGTGGTGCAGGCCTGTAGTCCTGGCTACCTGGGAGGCTGAGGCAGGAGGATCACTTGAGCTATGAATGCGCCACTGCACTCCAGCCTGGGAGACAGAGCAAGACCCTGTCTCAAAAAAAATGAAAAAGAAATTAGACCAATGTTAACATGGAAGATCCAGAACTCCAGTCAGACTTATAATTTTGTTTGTAATCAAAATTTCTGGATAGGATTTCTAGAAAATCCCAACCTGTGGAGTTGTTTCATACAATTTGATAAGAGGCCTGGACTGTTGTGGACTTCTCCCTCGAGCTAATAAACTGTTCCAAAGCTGAAGAAAGGAGGCTTTTGTTTGAGAACGCTGATAGCATTCCGGGTGTTGGAGCCTGACGCTCCCAACTAGGATAGAATAGCGCAGCAGCTTGCTAGCTTGCTCCTTCTCCAGCCTCCTCTCCCTTCTCCTCCCCACCTCCTCTTTTTATGCACACATTCCCTTCCTCTTATTTTTCTTTATTCAACCAAGTTAATTGCCAGGCTTGATCATGGAATAAATGAATGACTAGAAAATCATCTCAGTTTCTAAAATTCAACAAAAAATTTCTCAACAACTAAGTGTCCAAGAAGACAGAATCTACATACAAGGACCTCTTAGCCTTGTGCAAACACAAAACTGTCTTGCACTCGCATGCTGGGCTGTGTCACCTGTGTACTTGTGGATATGTGAGCCACCTGGCACTAATACATATACTTGTTAATAGTGAGATACATGCATACAAAGTGCTTGCCACCAAGTGACAGTATGCCTGCTTACTCACCCTGCATCTATAGAACCATTGAGTCCTACTCAAAACCCCAGGAACTGTTGACTTTGAACTGAAATAAACGAATAAACAAACCTGTGCCTAAGTAGAGATCAGTTTTCCAACTTATAGCTTTTTTATTCCATTAGAACTAAATTATCAAGGGCCAGGTATCTCTAAAACTTCTGACGGATTTTGTAATTTTTTTCTTTACTTGTTTAGTGAAGTAGTTCCATTTTGTTGCTAAAAGCCATCTTTGAAAGAGGGTTCAAATTTCGCATTGTGTCAAGCGAGCATCCATGTGCCAGGTATAGTGCCAGATGCTTTACATGCATCAGGTCCTATAGTCCTGTAAGGTGGGAATTATGATCCCCACTCCCTATGCATACAGAAACAAGCTCAGAAGTATAGAGATGTGCCCAAGGTCACTTGTTCTTGACCAGCCTCCAAGCTCTCTCCTCTCCTCCACACCCAGTGTGACAAGGAACCTGCTAGACAGAGGGCAAGCAAGTGAGCATGGTTCCAGCCAGTCACTGTCCACTGGGCACTCGCTGTGTGCCAGGCACTGGGCCAGGCTCTGAGAGCCAAAGGCAAATAAGGCATGGTCTCTGCTTGGCCTTCAAGGTCCCCGCCTGCCTTGTCCGACTTTCCCCTGGCTGCTCCCCAGTTCCCATCCTGGACTCCTGCCAGGCTGTGCACCTCTACAGATGTGTCACTGTCTGCTGGACCACAAGACAAAGGCATGGAGGCAGGACGTGAGGGATGTTATGTTCAGGGAGCCGTGGAAGGTCCCTGCAATTGGGCCCTGCATCAGAACATGTTGGCAAGTTAGCTTGTGGCCAGGTGGAAAAGGTCATTACCTGCCTTATGAAGGAGGCTTTGGGCTTCATCTGGAGGTCACTGTGAGCCCTTGGGAGCATAAGCAATATTTCCTCAGGCCTTGGCAGCCAACAGCCCCAAATAATGTCCTGAAAACTTTAATGCCTTAACTCTGCTGACTCCTGGAACCCACTTCATAATGGCAGGACCCTTGCCCATCTCCCCTGCCAGTCATGCCTCTGACAATTATTTCTGGGGGCCCACAGGGATGCTTCCTGTTTGCATCCACAGCTCTCTCATGATCTGGGCCTCCTAGCAAATTCAGAGCCGAATCCCAGTGTGTCTGCAAGTTCAGTATATGTCAGGGGCCATGGGTCAGCTCCTTGGGGCAACAGGGAATGGTGCTTAAAGCTCAGGATTCTGGAGGAACAGGGCAGGACTGGGGTCTCTGCCCCCAGGGACCAGGCCCGAACCCTGGCATGAATGAAAACTAAATAGTAGAAGCTCATTGGTTCTGTGTATATGTATGTGTGTGTGGTGGGACGGGAGTTGAAAGAGACTGTGGCTGTCACGTCAGCCTTAGCTGGAGCACCCTTGGACTAAAATCTCTGAACTTAGGGGCAATATGACAAGGTTAGTGGTATTGTAGGTGGCAGGTTGTAGCACTAGAGATGGGAGGTAGGGAAACTGTCAGGAGGCTATTGCAGAAGTTCTAGGAGAAAAGAACAGTAATCTAAACAGTGGGGGTTTGAATGGGGATAGGTAAAAGAATCAGGAATTTCTTAACCAATGAAAGCTGATTCTGAGGGTTTTAGTTCGGGTAATGAGGACAGAAGAGATGCCAGTGGCTGGGGAAAAGGGCGAAGATCAGGCTTTGCAGAGGGGATGAGTTCATTTTATCCATATTGACATCTGAGCTCTAATGCGGATTCCAGTAAATATCCCTACCAGGCACCAACCCTAAGGGCTGGAGATGGAGATCTGGGCATTGTCAGCACATTTCAAAAGACTCTGACCTGTGCCTCCAGCCCTGGCCCCATCCAGCCCATTGCTCTCACTGCAGCCAGATTGATCTCTGTAAAAGTATCTTTTTGTACACCTGTTGCCTTCCTGGGCAAAGATTTTCCGTGACTCTGACTTTCTGGAGTATGAAGGTCTAAACCCTCAGCCACCAATGTTGGGCTGCCCTCAGCCATTCCCTGCGTTTCTGGATCAGGACTGCTTTGGTCACAAGTGACAGGGATTCCACTCATACTAGCCTAGGTCACAAGAGGAGTTTGCCGGCTGATATAATCAGCTGGGGCTTAGGGATGTGCATGCTAGGGGTCACTTTCCATCTCTTGCTCCTCTTCTCTTTGCCTGCCGGTTTGATTCTCTCAGCACTTTGTTCCACCTGGCAGGAAACAAGGGGGTGAGGCAACTTCCATGCTTCAAGTCTCATGATGTTTTCACTGGAGTGGGATAGAGTATCTTCTTCACTCAGTTCCATCTAGAAAAATCCCAGGAAGAACTCTGATTGGACCAACTTGGTACAGGCGCCCTTCCTGGGCCAACTAGCCACGGTCAGGAAGGTAGGGTCAGAACCACATGCTTGGAGTGAAGATGTGGCTCTCCTAGGGGGTGGCAGGGTTGCTGGATGTATATAAAATGCATAACATACCATTGTTGTGCCTTCGCATGCTTTAGCCCTCTCCTAGCCAGAACCTTCCAGCCAAGGCCAGCTCTTTTTGGCTTCAAAAGACAAAAGGAAATGTCCCTTAGCTCAAATGTCCCAAATACTCTTCCTATCCCTGTCCTTAAGTTTTATCTTCACGGTCCAACCCTGATTCTCCAGACTTCTGTCCTCCTCCCATCTCCATGAAGCTGTTTCCAGGACACTCCTGGTCACAGTGACTTTTCTCATTTTTCCACAGGGAAAAGCAAAGGACAAAGAGGTGGGGTAACTTGCCCCGGCTGCCAAGCTGGGAGGGACAGGGAGCAGATGGCAGGACAAGCAGTATGTTTCTAGAGCTTGGGGTGTGTTAAACTGTTGTGTGTCGTCTTCCAAGGAGACTGTGCCTTCCTTGAGGGCAGGGACCAGCGCATCCATCCCCCACCGGCAGCCAGATAGATGCTGGCAACTGTTTGGTCATGACAATGGATGGCCATGGCCTCCGCAGCCTCTTTCCACCCTCGGTTCCTAGGTCTGGGGATAGAGTCTTTCCTGCCGATTTGCACAATTTAAAATCCTGTGGGAACTAGGAAGCCTTTCTTACAGGCAGGGATAGAGCAAAATAATTATTAATTATAACGCAGATGCCACCTTTTTGAAATTCTGCTGTCTCCTACATGCGAATGAGTGTCCCCAGCCTCCTCTGGGGGTTTCTGACAGATCGCCCAAGTGCACTCCTCCCCCTCCCATCTTCAGAACTCAAATCTCCTGTGCCTCCAGGGTCCATTGTTTTGCCTGATTTGAAATGCAGGCTCTGATGCTCACGCAGGAGACCCCGAGCTCCATTCCTCCCGTGCCAGAATGGCTTTTCTTCTTGGAGAGCTGCTGAAATGTGGGTTTCTGCATCAATCGAGGTTCCCAGCACGTCCGCGGACCTGGCTCTGTGCCTCCAGAATGTGTTTTCCAATCATCTCCTGGGCCCTGGCTATTCCAGCCTGTCAAGACTGGACTTGCCGGGGCCATGTGGGGCTGCAGAGATGTGCTTTCCAGATTTGCAGTGATATTTATGATTTCTTGGAGCCAGCCCCAGCAAGCTAGGACCAGCCTCCTCCGTGTAACCAAGCAGAGGTGCTGGGCCAGGCGGGCAGTGAGTGAGGATTGAAGAAACCTGTGGCAGGCAGCCTCCAGGCACTCGGCAGGCTCCAGGCTGCTTTCCTTAACTGCTTCCCTCCCAGACATCTGCCTCCCTCAGCCTCCTGCATCAGACCTTGAACATGAAGTCTGCTTAGTTTATAGAAACAGATGAGTAGCATCCTGATATGAGTCTGTTATGACAACTAACAGTGCTTGACTACACGCCAGGGATGCTCTTAGTGCTTTCCAGATGTTGACCCATTTAATCCTTATTAACACCTCATGACATATTATCATGCCCATTTTGTAGACAAGGAGCCTGAGGCTCTACAGAGTTAATGTCACCTGCCTGAGGCCACACAGCAGGTGCGTGGCACAGTGGCCTGTGGATTGAGGTGGCTCTTAAACACCTTGCTGTAACACTTTTTGATATCAGGGCTATTAAAATGCTGGGGATAGGAAAGATGTAGCTAGACTCAGATTTTCATGAAAAGCATCAATTATAGTAACATTAATTTTCTAACTATCCTGCAATTTGGTTGGACAAGAGGGGGCCTCATCCACCCCCTACATTTGCCCTGTTTGTCACTTTACCTACATCTCATCTCAGACCCCAGTGCTAAAGACTGGGACAAACATGAACATTTCGAAGTGGGGCCATGTGAGTGGGTAACCATGTACAGTAGTTACTAACTCTCCATCCCTTCTTTTCTTTCTTTCTTGCTGAAGGTATACTTATTATTTATGTACATAGTACCTTTTCTTACTCTCCCTGTCCCTCTAAAAGGACTACTCAAATTTCTTGAAGCACAAGATATGAGCCCTGCCTGCATGTTTGTCTCATTGTGGTCTCATCATGGTTGTGGATGGATTTGGTCCCTGGAATGAAGCTGGCAAGACCTGTGGGCACAATGTTCTTGATCCAAAGCCCAGCAGCATCCCTTCCTCTGGAGGCTGAGCCCACAGCTGCTGTGTGGGGTGAGTTCAGGATGGCTGGAGCCTCTGCTGAGGCAGCGAAAACCAGCTTTGTCTCTCTGACTCCTCCTCTGCTGCCACCTCCTTCCCCTCAAGACAAAACGCTAGAAAAACAAGGAATCAGATGCCTTCTAGGAATGAGGTTCAAACTCAAAGGCAAATGTTAGAGAATTTGATCTTGGAGAGAAAGTTGTGTTACTAGATAATGTGATCATTATTAACGTTTATTGCATTCATGTGAGCGAATGATTATTCACAAGTTGTCTTGCTCTCTCTGCCTGGCAGTTGAAGAAAACGTGTAGTCCAGAGGGCCAGAGTCCTGCATTCACACTCAATGTCAGCTTTCTAAGAGAACACAGCCGTGTTACTCATTCTGGGTGCCACAATGCCTGCTGTCCCTTGCTGACATAGGGATTGAGGACGATTTGAGTCCAGCCTGTCTTTAAAGCACATTGAGTTCAGAAGATGTCTACAAATGTGAGAGAGTTGGAAAGGAGCTAGGAGAAAAGGCTATGGGAACTGGGTGGCTTTGAACAATGTCCTTGTGTCTTCTTTATTTTCCCAAGATTGGAAACAGTTGGAATGCCTAGGACCTGACACCTTATTCTCTGTCTTCTCATGCATCATTCTGGGCTATGCAAATAATAACAATGCATGTGAATATTATGTGAGTGAATACAGTACTAATCTCTTCTGCCCTTGCCTTAGAAAGGTAGTCTAAGGAAGGGCAGGAGGATTCTTAGGGCATTCGTAGAATAAATTAACTTAGATCTATTAGAGGACACAGATAGCCACACAGAGGGGATGAAACCTTTGCTGAAGGCAGAGGCTCTGTTGTGTTACCTTAAATTGCTAGAATTTGCTTCACAGACAAGTCCCAAAAACTAGCCTATGCCATGAATAAAATGGTTGCATTCC
This sequence comes from Hylobates moloch, assembly GCF_009828535.3. Taxonomy (NCBI): domain Eukaryota; kingdom Metazoa; phylum Chordata; class Mammalia; order Primates; family Hylobatidae; genus Hylobates; species Hylobates moloch. Next base: position 133,008,107 of record NW_026652280.1, read on the forward strand.
AGGGAAAAATTCAAATTCTTCCCACATGGCAGCAGAAAAGCGAAAGGATACACTGTCACCAGTAATTCAGGTTGTATATGGGAAGCCTACAGAATACTGCCAAATGTTGCAGACATGCATGACCAGTGCTATGAAGCAGGAATCTCATTTCTGGTCCCCAAGAAGCACAGATATCAATCACAATGTTCTCAGAAATACAGATGGATACATTTTGCCACAGTTTGTTATATGGTCACTTCTCACTAACCTGTGGGGTTTACAGTCCATCAAAGTACTTATCTATAGTGGCAACATCACAGTTGGGGAGATCAAGATCTCATAAAATACAGGCAGCTGGGAAAAATAATTGCATTAATATATGTGACGAAGGTAGTAGTGAAAGTTCTAGAAGGTTTCCATTCCCAAAATAACCACTATGTAATCATGAGGTGGCCATATGGGGTGATCCTTTTGAATTGCTTTCTTCAGTTGTCTGGGAGACGTTGTCCACATCATCTGCTAAGGCAGAGGCTCCCAGCAGCAAACCTGGCTCTCTGCAGTGTATTTGAGCCAGCCCTCCCTGGCTGGAAATGGAAAACCTTTTGCAATTGCTTGTTCACTCTGGGTCTCCCTCTCTCCCTCCTTCCCTCTCATTTTCCTCCCTCTCTCTTTCCCTCCTTCCCTTTTAAAATACAAGTCTAGGCAGTTGTGTAACCTTCAAACTTTTCATAAATTATGCAAGAGCTTAAGGGCATAGTTTTTGAAGTCTGGTCTTTCATCCCAAATTATTTGAGAGCGTCAATCTTAATATCTTCATTTATCTCTCTCTAGGTACTTTCCTGTAATACCCTACCTCTTATAGTACCCTGTAGGATCCCCTCTCTGGAGTCAATAGGGGGAAAGAGCAATAATTTAGGATTTTCCTGTTCTTCTCTTAGGAATTAGGACAGAAGTAACAAGATAGCTGATTTTGTATTTTTTGTAACCAGTTTAAAAGCATTATCTCAAAACCTGGAATAAAAGATTGATGCATATAAAGTGCTAAAAAGAATAATAACCCTTGCTGTTATGAGCAGGGCTGAGAAAGGAGCCGGGGAGAGGGAGAGGTGGCTGAGTGTTAGGGCATCAGGGAGAAAGGAAAATGCAAAGATAAATATGGAAATAGCTTCTTGGATATAAGCAAATAAATTTTCAACAAAGAACTCTGCAAGACCTGCTGTATGTTTTCAGATCTCCACATTTTCAGAGGTCAGACCAAGAAGGGGGCCCAAGGTGCAGCACAAGGGATTTAGGCTAAGCCTGCAGACTGCCTGTCAGGGTGACTCAATGGGGGTCAGGTCACAATATGGGTTAGGATTTAGTTCAGCCACCAGTGACGGGAACACCCACAATCAGGCTTCCATAAGGTAGATCACCTAGAAGATCTGGAGGCTGGAGGTCCAGGGCTGGTGTGTTGGCCCCACAGTCATCAGGGACCCAGCCTCAATCAGACCTTCCACCCAGCCATTCCTTGGTGTGGCTCCCCACTCACCGTCCAGAATGGTGTTGAGGCTCCAGCCATCACATCTCAGCTTCTTGGTCAGAACTGAGTCCTGTGGCCACATCTCCCTCGAAGAGACAGAGATTGAGGAATGTGGTCTTTTGGCTGAATGGCAGCATGCCCAGCGAAAACAGGGCTTCAGATGACTTGAGAGTGAAAGGGAGAATCTCCATAACTAAGCAAAGTCAGCAGCTTTTCTCATCCTGGGGTATTTGTTTACTAAATACCCAGTGCCTGATGTTTTCAGGCATTGCTCAAGGGCGGTGGGGAAAAAGTAGATGGATTTCTGTTTTCATGAAACTTACAGTCTAGTGGGAGGCAAGACAGACAATAAATGAACAATAAAGTGTGGCCGGGTTGACAACCTGCATTCCACACTCAAGCTGTCTTCAGATGAAGCTGTACAATATTAATGATGGGAGCGGACGGTGTCAAACATCACCATCTAAAGCCTGCAGGCACCCTGGACAGCCAGCGTCAGCATCTCTTTGATGCAAATTCCATCCTTCAGACACTCCCAAGTGAATGTCTGCCCAGTGAGAAGAGAAGGAGGGAGAAGTAAACAAGTAGTAAGCCAGAGCCCCATCTAAAAATCAGCCCCTGAGTTACTCTTCAGCTAGCGCTCCTCATGGGCCAAGGTGCAAAGAAACACTAGAGGTTAAGAATCTAGCCCTAAAATTCCAGGGCTTTTGTTGTTGTTGTTGTTGTTGTTGTTGTTGTTTTTCCTTTTTTTTTCTTTTTTTTAATTATACTTTAGGGTTTTAGGGTACATGTGCACAATGTGCAGGTTTGTTACATATGTATCCATGTGCCATGTTGATTTCCTGCACCCATTAACTCGTCATTTAGCATTAGGTGTATCTCCTAATGCTGTCCCTCCCCCCTCCCCCCACCCCACAACAGTCCCCGGAGTGTGATGTTCCCCTTCCTGTGTCCATGAGTTCTCATTGTTCAATTCCCACCTATGAGTGAGAACATGCGGTGTTTGGTTTTTTGTCCTTGCGATAGTTTGCTGAGAATGATGGTTTCCAGTTTCATCCATGTCCCTACAAAGGATACAAACTCATCATTTTTTATGGCTGCATAGTATTCCATGGTGTATATGTGCCACATTTTCTTAATCCAGTCTATCGTTATTGGACATTTGGGTTGGTTCCAGCTCTTTGCTATTGTGAATAGTGCTGCAATAAACATACGTGTGCATGTGTCTTTATAGCAGCATGATTTATAGTCCTTTGGGTATATACCCAGTAATGGGATGGCTGGGTCAAATGGTATTTCTAGTTTGAGATCCCTGAGGAATCGCCACACTGACTTCCACAATGGTTGAACTAGTTTACAGTCCCACCAACAGTGTAAAAGTGTTCCTATTTCTCCACATCCTCTCCAGCACCTATTGTTTCCTGATTTTTTAATGATGGCCATTCTAACTGGTGT